>NW_026606062.1:6755000-7070000 GCF_029834395.1 Sorex fumeus
ATATAAAACTACATATATATCTATTCATGCTAAAATGTCATGTGAGAGGGACTGGATCCATAGCACAGCGGGGAGGGCATTTGCCTTGTATGCAGCTGACCCGGGTTCGATCACCAGCATCCTATATTGTCCCCTGAGCCCCACCAGGAGTAATTCCTGAGTGCAGAGCCAGGAGTAACCCCTGTGCATTGCCAGGAGTGACCCCAAAAGCCAAAAAGAAATAAATAAAATTCTTTTAAACAAATTTTATGTGAGAATCCCTCCTTTTTCTTGAACCCCCAAGCTGCTCTCTGAGTGAGACTCAGGATCTGTACCCCCGTTTTATCCCCCCTGGCTTTGGAGTCCGTGTCTGTGTGGGACCCCCACACATCTCCCCCAGACCCGTGTAATTCAGTGTTATATTTCCCCCCTCTGGCTAATCTCTCAGATACTGATTTGATTACTTGACCAGTCCAAGGACCCAAGAGGTCAGAAAAAATTTTCCTTTGTTTCAGACTGTATCAAATACCGCTTCCCAGTGGCCAATTCACATAAAATTTGAGCACTGTCCTACCACTGTTCATCGATTTGCTCGAGCGGGCACCAGTAATGTCTCCATTGTGAGACTTGTTACTGTTTTTGGCATATTGAATACATCACAGTTAGCTTGCCAGGCTTTGCCGTGCGGGCACAATACTCTCAGTAGCTTGTGGGGGGTGGGGGGGTGGGTGGGGGCTCTCCGAGAGGGACGGAGGAATCGAACCAGGGTCGACTGGGTCGGCTGTGTGCAAGGCAAGTGCCCTACCTGCTGTGATATTACCCTTTTAACCTGTATACACGGGCTGGAATGATAGTACAGCAGGTAGGGCATTTGCTTTGCACGCAGCCGACCCGGGTTCAATTCCAAGCATCCCATATGGTCCCCTGAGCACTGCTGGGAGTAATTCCTGAGTGCAGAACTAGGAGTAACCCCTGTGCATCGCCAGGTGTGACCCCAAAAGAAAAAAAATTGTATACACAGCACTGTTTTGCAATAGGGTCCCAAATCTGTGCAAACAGCACTGTTTTCTAGGCCAGGATATTTCTGTCACCCGCCCCCCACAAAAAAAGACACTCTGTGTCTTTGATAGTCACTCACCTTCCGTTCTCCTCTCTGACCTGGACAATGAATTATATAACTGTCTAGCTACATGGAAATCCACCCGTTCTGGGCATTTCACACCAATGGTACCACGCAACAACCAAAAGGTACATGTAAATCAAAAATATCTGGCAAAGCTGGAAAAACGCACTGGACCGATATTTTCCAAATGACAAAAGCATTGTTATAACATCACAAATGGACAAAGCACAAGGCAGATGGCTGGTTTTTAATGTAACATTGTATGAAAAGTTTATTGATATGGTGTCAGATTTCTAGGAAGAGCATTTGTCGAGTTTCAATGTGGTATTACAAAAATCCACAATTATCTGTAAAGCCTATTCAAAGTCCTCCTCCCCTTTCCATTATGTATGGCTTGAGGCTGAATTTTCTTCATATAGGCCAGCCAGAACCATTTATCACAAAAGACCGAATGCAGAAGCAAATTTAAGAATCCAGCTGTGAATTAGGCCAGATAAATAAATTCACAAGAATATCACACAGGGCCACTAACATTTTCTTTTTTTTTGAGGGGGGGCGTAGGTGCATATGGTTACTTCTATAAAAGTGTGTTCTTTACACTAATCTGGAGCTCATTATTGTTTTCTAGAGAAGTACATAAATATTTCTAAAATTTCTGTTTTTTTTTGTTTGTTTGTTTGTTTGTTTTCCCGGTTGATGGTGGCATTTGGGTAGAGCCTATTAAAACAGAAACTCTTTGGGTCTTTGTTGGTTTTTAGGACTGGGAAAGGGGTTTGAGAACCAAGCATTGTAGAAGTGAAAACCTTATGCTTGCCCGTGTTCTTCGTTTGACAAGCAGTCATACCCCAGCGGCAGTTCAACTGTTTGAGGGGGTCTGACGGAATCTGTCGCTTTCATGCCCTCATCATTTGAGCGAGGCTGTTACAAGTCACAGTTCATTCTGGACTCGGTGCTCTGCTCTTGCAGCTTCTTCCTGCGGGCATCCATCCCCCCCGAGGACAGGAGCTCTGCCTAGTTCTGATGGAAGCCCAGATGGCGTTTCTTGATTGGAAAAGGACCTCGTAAGCAGAACGGCTTAGCAGGAGAAGTTGTTACGTACCACGAGTCCTCTCCAGATAGTTGTTAGCCAGGATGCTGGCACAAAGGAAATACGCCAGCGAGTCAGGACCAGTATTTGAACTGGATTGGAAGGTTTGACTCTTAGTTTTGTTGAGAGCGGGTCTCTGGTCTCAGGGCACCAGAAAATCAGCTGCTAGACAAGCTTCTCTCAAAGGCAGAGTCAGCTCCTCACCACCACGGGTTTTCCTCCACCCCTCACCCCCATGGTTTAAAGCCAGGAAGGAGACTCCGGAACCTGTGTTGGAAATCATTCTGGATACAAGTCTTAAATCGGAACAGTATCACGGCCACAGGGAAGAAGCCAGATGTCCCAGAGTTTCCTCTCCTGAGGCCGTTTTCTTATTTCCTTTCAGAAATGCCCAACACGTAGACAAGCTGTATAAATAAATGCGTTCGTGGGTTGTTCGCAATAGCATAATAATCCGAACATTAAGTGTGTCATTTTTTTCCTCTTGCTTTTTTTTTTCTTTTTGAAACTGATCTTGAAAACAGCATTCTAGTTTTCCCTGGAATCTTTTAAGCAAATAGTTACATAAATTGCAATGTACCATTCTTCCAGATCTAATTATTCCCAAAGGATGGACGTTAAAATGATGTCCAACTTTTCATGCAACAACCAGGACATCAAAAATCCTTGTTCTCATTTGTTTTCATAGGCGGTAAAACATTTTAGAGATGCAACTGCCAGATTAAAATGCATATGCACTTTACATTGAATAGCTGGACTTAGCGTTGGCTAATCATCAGCTTTGTTTTAGGAGTTTTTTTTTTTCCAAGAAAAGAGAGATGGTACACAAAAGCCATCTTCAAATAGGACAACATTTATTCAGTCATAAGTAAATTTAAAATAACTTTGATATATGAGGGGGAGAACCATGAAACCATGACCTTCGACAATGAACCTTTTACAGTACCTTGAAATAACCATTAAGATTATATATTTTTAACAGGACATTTCCTTTGTTGGCTCTCCGTATTGGTAGAGTTCTCTGGCATTCTGTCGACCACGTGGATAGTGTAAGCATGTTTTGACTTTCTGTCGACTTCTACAGTAAAGAAATCAAACTGTATAAACAGCATGAGCTGGTAGGTATATGTCAGGCAGAAGGAAAGCTGGATCCCTGGATGAAAATTTGTATTTCGGCTAGAGATGTGGCTCAGTGGTAAAGTGCTTCCTTGCTTGCATGCATGAGAGTTGGGTTCGATTCCTAGCACCACACACACACACACACACACACACACACACACTCACTCACATTTGTGATGCACAACCAGAAATGTGATGAGCTCTTATCAAAATGCATCAGCAATAGCACCATTCAAAGTATTTAAACCTGCCTCTTGTTAATTTGAGCACGAGAGATGGAAGAAGTAGTTTTAAAGCACTCGACATGGTTTTCAATCTAATTCTGATTTTACGGGAAGTCTATATATAGGGAGAGAGCGAGAGAGAGAAAGAGCCTTGCCTCAGCTTTAAGATTGCTTTTATCAAGAGAGAGAGAGCAGGGTTCCTTAACAGCCCAAACTGTAATGATAGCAAATAGATTAGCGTATTGGACCAAATGGAGTATGACATGCAATTTAGGCTCTATTACAATTTACACGCCATCCGCGAATCATTGGCAGTAATATCGAGTGTGCCTATTAGCTACACTTTCGCTTCTCCTTGTCATTAGCTGCCTTTTATTATTATTGTTACATCGGGGGTGCCCTGTCCGACACGATCGGGACATAATGGAGCTGAAACAAAGGGAGACACGTCGATACTATCCATCATGAACAGGGAGGAAATGGTTTGATGGCATCTAAGTTGCGGTGGGGACGGGTGAAACCATCTGCAGTGAGCTCTGGGGGGGGGGGGCTCTGTGACTCCAGCAACTAGGACACTGCAAATTTCCCCAGGATGATGAAGAATGACCTGTTTCCATTTTGGGGTAAATTTGACCACAGACGCTGTGAAAGGATTTTCTTCGTGATGAGCAATTGTGAGTAGAGACTTGAAGTGATTCAAAAATCTGTGCAAACCAGTAAGGCAGCCAGAAATGCTTTTTAAAAGGCGGGGAGGATTCTGGGAAGAACATTCTGCAGCCTGGAAAAAAACGACTTAGAAAAATAGAAGTCTCAGATAAAGGAAGGGTATTTGGGGGGATGCCGAGGCTCTGGGAGCTTCTGTCTGAATGCAGTTAGCTCTCCTTTGCACAGCAGACCATGCTCAGGCTGAGGACGGTCTAGTAACCAGCAGCCCCCAATGCCAGGCACACGGGCACCAAGACCAATGCTACCGTGATTCCTACCCTCCCTCTTCCGTCATCTGACCAGCTAGGTCAGTATCATGTGCCAGAAGTATTTTAACCACCAAAACTGTTCTTCAAACCAACAGAATGGTGATGGGCCATGGACCATGTTCCCAAATGAACAGGCTGATGACAAAGGGTTGGAATTATAGCCCTTAACTCAATGCCAATGTGTATGAACAGGACTTGCACTAGGAAGGTCATCAGCAATTATCTACTTGGTAAAGTTTTACCTCGAGTCACTTTCTAACTGTAGGATACTGAATTAGGATTCTTTTTTATCCCAATGTTTCTCTGCTCCCCTCCCACCCAGAAGATATAGAAACTATGTTCCCTCACTACAGAATTCTGTCGTAAAACTAGAAAGCGCATCTTTCATAGGGCAGGATACATCACCTTTGAAGCGAGAGCCTGCCTTTGTTTTACATTGGTAGACCAATCTATTTCTGCCCATGACAATTCATTTCTGAAACCGAGCCACATTTTTGGGCTTAAGACCTATTGATCTGGTAAGCTTTCCAGAAGCACTGAGATATTGATTTTCCGCTTCCGTAGAAGGAGTTGGAATGAAAAATCTCGGTTTGAAAAAATCTTGGTTACACAGGCTCTATCTAGAACCTGAGCTCTGGTGGGTGACAGGAGAGAACAGTGTCGGTAAGTGATGTCACAGGCTATCTTTGAAGGACCACGTCATCTCTAAGACCTACATGGGGTCCTGAGTACCTCGCAGCATGGCTTCTCCCCAAATGGAGAGACAGCAACGCTTTCCAGTGATGCAGAGACCGTGGTATTAACCACTCAGAGCTGCTTTCAAAGGGTGGGCCCCAACTTCTCCCCACAGCAGCCATACGAGGTAGGCGTGAACACAGAGAATGCTCACGTGGAATGCTGCGCTAGACGCGGACCCCTTCCGTGTACTTTTTTCTGGATTGTCGGACAAATTGAATACATGGCTGAATGAGTAGGAAGAGTATTCCTATCAGGTACAGTAAGCCGCATATGTAGAAGGAGAAGTCGTACTTCTGTGTGATGTCATAGATCCACCCTGCAAACGAGAAGGAAAAAGTCTATTCACAGAAATGCAGTGGATAAAGAAATACAAAGCAAACAACTATTACAGACAGCCGGCTTTCTACAATAAGGAACTGATGAGTGATTTAATGCCTCAAACAGCCAAATGGCCCATTTGGCTTAGGGGAAGGGCAGATTCTGGAAACTGGTTTTCGGTGTCTGGCTGGTGCTAGCTGCATTTTCCTAGTAAGACATTGGGATCCTTTCTCAGACACAAAGGGTTGGGGAGGCGGGAGTGGAGCAACAGCACAGTGGGTTGGCATTTGCCTTGCACACAGTTGACCTGGGTTCGATCCCGGGCATCCCATGTGGTCTCCTGAGCACCACCAGGAGTAATTCCTGAGTGCAGAGCTAGGAGTAACCCCTGAGCATCACTGGGTGTGACCCAAAAAGCAAAAAAAAAAAAAAAGGGTTGTGGGGAGACCCTCAGGCTAATTTTTTTTAAATAATGTAGGAGTGCTGCTATTTATTCAGCCATTGATTAAGCTGACTAAATTGGGCATGAACTCCACATTACTTTTTTTTTAAATTGTATTACCATGAGAGTCATTTGCTCAAGCGGGCACAGAAACGAGGGCTGGAGCGATAGCACAGCGGGTAGGGCGTTTGCCTTACACGCGGCCAACATGGCCGACCCGAGTTCGATTCCTCTGCCCCTCTCGGAGAGCCCAGCAAGCTACCGAGAGTATCTCGCCCACACTGCAGAGACTGGCAAGCTCCCCATGACGTATTTGATATGCCAGACACAGTAACAACAAAGTCTCCAATGGAGACGTTACTGGGCCCGCTCGAGCAAATCGACGATCAATGGGAGGGCCTTTACCTTTACCTTTACCTTTACCATGAGAGTTACAAAGCTTTCGTGTTTGAGATTCAGCCATACAATGATGAAACACCCATCCCTCCACCAGTGCACATTTTCCACCACACACATCCCAGTCCTCACCCTGCCTCTATGGCAGACAATTTCCCCAATACTCTCTCTCTCATTTGGGGCATTATGTTTTGCTTGAAATTTCCCACCACCATTCAAGCCCACCTGCCAGGGTAGATAATTTATTTTCCATTGCTCATTGTGAATATCATGAGAGCGGGCAAGGCCACGATTATAAATGTAAATTTCTAGATTGTAAATGGCTGGGTTCCAGAGACGTCTCTGTATGGCACTAATTCATTTTGGGATTCAACTGGGAGTCTCTGGGCCAGGGCTGTTGGTGCACTAAGATGGCACCCGGGGGCAAATTGTGGGCATGACAGCCAGTCTGCTGGATGGGCAGGGACCCAGGGAGAGGTAACCCGGGTCCTCTGGCACCATGCAGCCCTTCAGGCTAATTCTGAGGCTGGCTCAGACCTGGAGCAACATGGGAATCTCATCCTACCCCTTCCCACAACAGAACCACAAATCTTTTCGAAAAAGAACCCCAGGACTCTTCTGAAGAGTTCCGAGGCTATATCAAAAGAGGCCTGGTTTTTATAGTCTCTGAGTCTTGGCCGCTGATGGGATTACACGGTGCCAGGGGGCCAGTTGGTGGGTGTGACCCCCGCCTACTGGAATTTGGAGGATCTGGGTGGAGGATGCTCGGCCCAAATCCGAGTAGGCTTGGAGATCTCGGCCCCAGAACCCGCGTGACTTTTTTATAAAAACCAGATCCCGGAACCGCGCGACATCCTATTATGACATCTTATTATCTCATTCCTACTTTGGACAAACTTGCAGGCTATCGAATGTAGCCTGCCCACAGGGCAGAGTCTGGCAAACTCCCCTTGGCGTACCCAATATGCCAAATACCAGTAACAATGATGGGTCTCATTCTCCTAAAGAGCCTTGAATATAATCTCAGGGCTAGGATGAAGAAGACATTACTGGGGCCTGCTCGAGGCAATCGACGAATAACAGGATGATTTGTGATTTGATTTGTGATCAAAAGAGGCAGGGGCAGAGGGAGTGACTCTCGCTCACTCCAACAGATTCTGAGTTTCATAAAATTCCCATGGATAGCTACACCTGAAACGTATCTTTATCATTTGATAAGTTACAATGATAAATTATCTTTATGATTTATCTTTATAAGCTGACCTTTTCAAAAACCCAGTTTTCAATGCTGATGAAGTGGTCAGTTCTTTCAGATAATACTTGAATATCATAATCTGTTGGAATATAGCTCCGAATATTTTAGGCTTAACACTGGCTTGCCCATTCCCCCTTGCCACAAGGAGATTAGGTTCATTGAGTCACAGCCATCACATTGCCCCCCAAGTCACTTCCATTCCTTTCTTATCTGTTACCACTTCTATGCTCTCCACCCCAACCAGTTAATCAGCTTTTCCCCTAATCAGAATCTGGTTAATTTGTAAGGTCAGATCCTTCTAGGACACTGAAATTGTATTGCAAGTTAACATTGCCTTTCTCCTCTCCTTATGTCTTTTGAATAGTTCACTTTAATGCAGTGTCCTTTTTGTAAAGACACAGGAAGACAGTTAAACTTAGGATTTAATTGGCTTTGAATATTATTCACTCCAGGGCATCTGCTTAAGCCTCAGTTGCCCTTAGTTCCTAACACCCCAAGGTCCCAACAAGGGACTGAATGGACCCAGGGCAAGCTGTGAGCTAACCTGGCATCGAAATGGGCCAGGCCAAAGTGTCACCATTCTTAGCTATCAGTTAAGAGCTTGATCATGGATAGATGCTCTCATGATCCAAAAGTCACAACGAGACTAGGACCCTGCTAGGTGATAGGAAAGACTAACTGGCCTGAGCACTGTAGTCTGAGATCGAGATGGCCCTAAGAGAACAATTCTATAAATTTAAGGTATTTCTTACTGTATCCATACAAAATGATTTATATTATGTATGCTTATATGTTTGTTGGACAAGGAGAGGAGAAACACACCCAGGGGATTCCCCTCTAGGGTGGGTCGACCTCATAATGAGAATCTGTCCTAGAAGCGGCTTTCCCTGAGGGAAAGAACTCTGCCCCTATTGATTGTGACCACACCTATGTGTAATTGTTACCCCAACCCCTCATGCTGGGGGATATAATGAGACTGTAAGAGTGGACTAGGGGAGGCAGAGGAGAGACAGGAGTGAATGGTGAGAGGACTGGAATAAACTGCAGCTGACACCAACCAGCCTGGCCCTCATTTCCTTCCTTTGCCTGCCCATCGCCATCGACCTCCCCAGGGTGGGGGAAGCTGCCCGAGACTACCGAACGCGGGCAGCAGGAGAGATAGACTGTTGCTGTTTTTTTGAGTTTACACAATAACCTCGGCATTATAGGGGCATTATAGGGGGTTAGCCACCACCATGCTGAGAACACTCTCCGCACACATGAAGGTACTGGCAGAGGGACAAAGTCATGTGGGTTCCGGGGCCAAGATCTCCAAGCCTACTCGGATTGGAGTCGAGCATCCTCCACCCAGATCCTCCAAATTCCAGTAGGCGGGGGTCACACCCACCACCTGGCCCCCTGGCGCCGTGTAATTCCATCAACAGCCAAGACTCAGAGACTATAAAATCCAGCTCCCGGAACCCGTGGACATCTTATCAGGACATCTTTTTATGACATCTTATTATCTCATTCCTACTTTGGACAAACTTGCAGGCTATCGAATGTAGCCTGCCCACAGGGCAGAGTCTGGCAAACTCCCTGTGGCGTACCAAATATGCCAAATACCAGTAACAATGATGGGTCTCATTCTCCTAAATAGCCTTGAATATAATCTCAGGGCTAGGATGAAAGAGACGTTACTGGGGCCTGCTCGAGGCAATCGACGAATAACTCAATAACCTAATTTACAGTATTTCCTGGCTTCTAACCTGATGCTTCTGTCCATACTTGACACCACATGGTTCCACAAGCACTGAGCCAGGAGTCGCCTCTCAGTACCAAATCCAAACACACCATAAAAAGAATATTTAATACCTGCAAATTAACGCATGACTCAATGCTTTCTTAGGACTTTGTACAATGTATTCCAATGCCCAAGAAGTTAAAATGTGGAAAAAAGCCTCAGAGACCATGAAACATGCCTTCTACCTTAATGAATACTCGTAAGAATCAGTCATGTGTCATGGTCTGCACGTGGCCAACTACGTGAATGAGGAGATTAAGCTACACACGAAAGTCACTGGTGCGGCAGAGATGGTACTGCCAGTGGGGGACTTGCCCTGCATGAAGCTGACCTGGGTTCCATCCCCAGCGCCTCTTATGGTCCCTAAACATAGCCAGGGGTGACCCCTAAGGGCTGAGAGCAGAGCCAGGACCACCCCCACGAGCAGACCTGGGAGTACTCCTTGAGCACTGCAGGGTGTGCTCCAGAGTCCAGAGAGGGGGCATAAACGGACCTAACAACAGAGGGGCTGGTAGCCAGCAATTTCCCCCCGTCTCTCGGTAGGAGAAAATCAGAGTTTGCTGGGCGGAGAGTGTGTGTGGGGGGGGTGCACGGGCTGCCTTCTTCCAAGCCCTACCTGGGTGCCCGGCCCCCACAAGCCCTGTTTTGCTGCCAGCCAGGTGGCTTCATCCTGCACAATTAATATCAAAAGCTCATCATTTTTTTTCCTTTTTTTCTTTTTGGGTCACACCGGCGATGCACAGGGGTTACTCCTGGCTCTGCACTCAGGAATCACTCCTGGCAGTGCTCAGGGGATCATATGGGATGCTGGGATTCGAACCCAGGTCGGCCGCATGCAAAGCAAACGCCATACAGGCTGTGCTATGGCTCCAGCCCCTCAGAAACTCATCCTTTTTTTTTTTTTTTTTTTTTGCTTTTTGGGTCACACCTGGTGATGCACTCAGGAATTGCTCCTGGCGGTGCTCGGGGGACCATATGGGATGCTGAGAATCAAACCCGGGTCGGCTACGTGCAAAGCAAACACCCTACTCGCTGTGCTATCGCTCCAGCCCCAGAAACTCATCTTCATTCCACACGGATGAGCTTGCAAGCGTCCCTTGCTCAAATGTATCTGTGAGAAATTGAACGTAGGAAGCACATGTTGAACAAGCACACAACTTCTTTGTTTAGGGGGCCACAGCTGGCAGAGCTTGGGGGCCGCTACTGGCTTGGATTCCCACCTTTTCCCGGACGCCTTTATTTACCCCCGCAGGTCGTCGGGGGTCCACACAATGTGGGGGGCTCACACCCAGCTCTCCCGATGTACACAGCACGGGCTCCAGCCCTGCGAACCCCCGCCCCGCCCCCTCTCACCTGCGAAGGGTGGCCCCAGCAAGGCCGAGATGCCGTTGGCGCAGATGATGATGCCGTAAGCGTTGGCCAGGTTCTCGGTGCCCACCAAGTCCTCGGTGACCACGGGCATGAGGGAGAAGTAGCCGCTGGCGAAGCCGATGAGCGCGCAGACCACGGCCAGGCCGGCGTAGGTGTGCATGAGCGGCAGCAGGAAGATGCTGAGCGCCAAGGTGAGGTTGGCCAGCAGGAAGACGTTCCAGGTGCTGATGGAGGGCAGGTCGGCCACGAGGCCCAGGAGGACCTTGCCGAAGATGTGGACGATGGCGATGATGGACGTCAGCGGGAAGGCGTCGTTCTGCTCCGACAGGTGGTACAGGTTGACGATCTCGGGCAGGTGGATGAAGGGGATGACGAAGCTGCAGTAGGCGAACAGTGCCCAGAAGACGAAGGCCACGAACACGCGGTTGGTGAAGAGCGAGGCGGTGCCGAAGTAGCCCGCGTGCCAGTCCCGGAAGCCCCCCCGGACCCGCAGGGGCAGCTGGCTCAGGCTCTTCAGCGCTCGCAAGGCCCAGCTGTTCTTTTGGGGCCTGGCTGGCTCCTGGTCTGCAGGGGCCTCCTCCACCCTCGGGGCCTCCCCGTCCTCCTTCTCAGCCGCTCCAGCCGGAGGCCCACGGAGGGTGGGGACCGATTCTGGGGGCACGGCTGGGTGCCCTGACACCTCCCTGCCTCGGGGAGCATCTCCCCCTCTGCCAGCCGCCAGCGGCCTCATGAGCGCTCCGCAGACACACAGGTTGAGGGAGACGGCCCCCTGGATGAACATGGCATTGCGCCAGCCATACTCAGCGCACAGGTACTTGAGCAGAACCGTCATCAGGAAGGTCCCAAAGCCCGTCCCGGTGGTGCTGAGGCCCTGGGCCAGGGCACGGCGCTTCTGGAAGTAGCGGCCCACCATGACCACGGCGGGCAGGTAGACCATGCCGCTGCCCAGGCCTGCGTGGGTAGAGAGGGGAGGAAACACATACAGTTGCCAGGTCAGGACCCGCCCTCTGCAGCATCTCCTGGTCATTGCCTCTGCACTGTGGGGGTGGAGGGGGAGGGGGAGGAGTGATGGTGGGACAGGTCCGTGCTGGCCCCACCTCCCTCCCATCTGCCCAGAGTCCAGCAGTGACCGGGAGCCCAGGGTGGGGCTCTGCCTACCATTTCACCCCTGGGGTGCCTGGCATTGCCCAGAACGCCCTGACTGTGTTGGTGAACGGTGGTGAGAGTGAATGGACTCAAGAGACCGCGGTTCATGCAAGTGGCATGAAAGTACCCAGGATATTTGGGGTATTTTATTTATTTTCACAAAGGGATGGAGGGCGCTCCAGGCAGTTTGCAGAATAGGCCCCTATATTCACAGGTGAATTGGATGGGTTAAGGGGAGGAAAATGGAGCATCAAACAGACATGGGGTCTGGGCAACAGGACAGGGCCCCGGAAGGCGAAGGCTGGGCACTCGGCTGACCCAGTCCATCCTTCCACTCTCTCCACGGTCCCCCAGTACCTCAGAGCCACGAGGAAATCCTGACCTCTGCTGGGTGTGGCTTCCCAAAACTAGACACACACACAGACACATAGACACACACACACACACACTTAGAGAGAGATAGTGCAGCAGGAAAGGCACTTGCTTAGTATGAAGCTGACCCAGGTTTGATCCCAGGCAATTCAAATGGTTCCTTGAGCCCTACCAGGAGTGATCCCTGAGCACAGAGTCAGGAGTAGGCCCTGAGCATTGCTGGGTGTGACCTCCAAACCAACACACACACACACACACACGCACACACAGAGAACCACTGTATGTCTAAATTGCACAGTAGTGATTGTTTTTCTCCTCTGATTTTCATATGTATCTTTCTTAGACAGTCAGAAGCCTGTGATTTATAGTGACCAAAGGCCAATGTGGTGGTGGTGGTGGAGGGGGGGGGAGTTGGTGCTAATTATTAAATGTAAATATCCGATAGCACAGCGGGTAGGGCGTTTGCCTTGCAGCCAACATGGCCGACCCGAGTTCGATTCCTCCGCCCCTCTCGGAGAGCCCGGCAAGCTACCGAGAGTATCTCGCCCGCACGGCAGAGCCTGGCAAGCTCCCCGTGACGTATTCGATATGCCAGACACAGTAACAACATAGTCTCCAATGGAGACGTTACTGGGCCCGCTCGAGCAAATCGATGATCAACAGGAGGACCTTTACTTTACTTTATCTATAAACAATTACATTAATATAATGACCATACAGTGTATGATTTCAGGGTAATGATTAGAAAAACTTGAGGAAAGAAGCTTCCCTTAATTCTAAAACATTTAAGAGTCAGGCATGTAATATAACCTCATTAATGGCCATAATCGAGAGACTCAATATAAATTTCTCAGAAGAGAGTACAGAACGATATACCATAGCCATGCCTCCAGACCCCGAGCCAGGCTGTTTCAATTGGGGCAACCCAGAGGGGTGTGGGTGAGGCCCCTCCCTACCCTAAGGAACCCAGATGAAAATCTCTGGAACTCAATTGCTGCCATGATCACGTCCACTCTCTACACGGTTGGACGGGCCTTACCTGGGAGCGAATCTATTCCTAGACATCTCATAGCACAGCAGGTAGGGCGTTTGCCTTGCACACGACCAACATGGCCGACCCAAGTTTGATTCCTCCGCCCCTCTCGGAGAGCCTGGCAAGCTACCGAGAGTATCTCGCCCGCACGGCAAAACCTGGCAAGCTCCTCGTGCCATATTCCATATGCCAAACACAGTAACAATAAGTCTCACGATGGAGATGTTACTGGGCCCGCTCGAGCAAATCGATGAACAACGGGAGGACAGTGTTACAGTGCTCATACTTTACATCACCAATATATACCAAGAGTAGCACACCACATTTGGTTGGGCTTAAAGTAGAAGGCAACCAATCTTAGGGGGAAATAAATTTATACACACACACACACACACACACACACATATATAATGAAAAGCACACAAGGCTTAACCTTTATCAACAAGTTACTGATCTCTTATAGAAGGGCTTAATGGCTCCTGGGTGAAGTACAACAATCTTCATACCCTACTTTCCTCTAAGAAAACCTTTTTTTTGGTCTCACTTTTAGTGGATTATTCCTAACAAGCAATACAAAATAAATTATTTTGGTTCTGCTTTGGGAGCAGGGATTTGGGTTTGGGATGGAAACACCGAAATATGGTGGTGGGAAGGTGTAATGGTGGTGGGATTGGTGTTTGAATATTAAATATAATCAAATATTGTGAGCAACTTTTATTTAAAAAACAAAAAAGAGTCAGGGCCGGAATGATAGTACAACGGGTAGGGCCTTGTATGTGGTCAACCCGGGTTCGACTCCCAGCATCCCATATGGTCCCCTGAGCACCTCCAGAAGTGATTCCTGAGTGCAGAGCCAGGAGTAACTCCTGAGCATTGCCAGGTGTGACCCAAAAAGCAAAAAATTAAATTAAATTAAAAAAAATAAGAGTCAGGCATGGTGTTCAACTGATTATAGAGGCCTTGCAAGGTGAAGGCCCTGAGTTCAATCCCAGAACTCCTCATATCCGTCTTAGCATAGCTCAAGCTCTCGAGGGTCCCTGAGCCTTGCTGGGAGTGTCTCCCCCAAAGAAAAGAATGTAAAAGAAAAATTAATGAAGTGTACTCTATAATATACCTTAAAAAACAAAAGAATAAGAGTGGGCTCAATAAACTATATCCATACACACTTCCTTTGCCCCAGCCTCTTGCGTTTCTTCCTGCTTCTTCACACCCATAAATATTTGTTGAGCAAATGAGGGAATGGATGCATTAATGAAACCAGGTGGATAATATTAAATGGATCAATAAACAATGAACTGCCATGAATACAATGTCATTCAAGTGAGGAATGTAGCCCTGGAAACCCCCAAATGAGGGCCAGAGAGCACTGTAGCACTATTCCCCCGTTGTTCATCGATTTGCTCGAGCGGGCCCAGTAACGTCTCCATTGTGAGACTTGTTGTTACTGTGTTTGGCATATTGAATATGTCACGGGGAGCTTGCCAGGCTTTGCCGTGCGGCAAGATACTCTTGGTAGCTTGCCGGGCGCTCCGAGAGGGGTGGAGGAATCGAACCTGGCTCAGCCAGGCCGGCTGTGTGCAAGGCAAACACCCTATAGCTGGGCCATCTCTCCAGAGGTAGATCAATATTCAATGGGCTTAGCATATGCTTTGCATGGGGGAGGAGAGGGTCTGATACTTGGCACCAAATGGATCCCCAACCACTGCTGGGAGGTTCCTGAGCACTGAACCAGGAGCCCTTAAGGGCTTCTGGGTGTGGACCAAACTCTACACCCCTTCCCCCCCAAATCTCTAAATGACGAGAAAGTCTTGCTTTTTAGGATCAAGTCATTGTCCCTATAACGTAACATCACCAGACCAGGATCTAGAGGACCTCCAGGACCTGTCCAGAGATCCCATTTAGTTCCTTAATCTCAGCAGAAGGATTATTTATTTCCTCGTCTATAATACAAAAATCCCAGCGCTAGCTCCAGTTACTGAGCTGCTGTGTTTCTCATAAACTCAGGCGAAACATCTTACACCACTCTTAAGAGTTATTATCACAAGGGGTCAGAGTGATAATACAGTGGGTAGGGTGCTTGTCTTGCACCGGGCCAAGTGGGTCTGATCCCTGGCATCCATATGGTTCCCTGACTATCCTTAGGACCAATCCCTGAGTGCAGAGCCAGGAGTAAGCCCAGCACACAGCTGGGTTGTGACCCCCAAACAATAACAACCAAAAAAAAAACTGTAATTTTTTATCATGAGCTGGAGAGATTGTACAGTGGGTAATGCACTTGCCTTACAAATGCAGCTGACTGGGTTCAAGACCTGACAAACCCTGAGGAATAAACCCTGAGCACAGTTGTATGTGTCCCCTGCCCCCTGAGGAAAAAAAAAGAGCTATTATCAGGCCCTTTGATGGTTTTCAGACTATGCTTCAAAGAAAATGGTTTTGTGTGTGTGTGTGTGTGTTGTGTGTGTGAATAGATGTACACCCACAAGAATCAACTTGTCAGATTACATGGTCAGAAGATATTTGAATTCACCATCTTCTACTAGAAACATAAACTTCAGCTTACAATATAATAAAAATGAGATACGGTGATACTATCATATGGACACTTTGTTATATTCTAAGCACCATGTCAATTTCTTTGTTTCTTTATTTTTCTTTTGGGGTTATGCCTGGCAGTGCTCAGGCCTTACTCCTGGCTCTGCATTCAGGGATCACTCCCTAGAAGACACAGGTATGGGGTGCCAGGGATTGAACTTGGGTCAGTTGCATACAAAGAATACACCTTGCCTGCTGTGTTATTGCTCTGGCTCTAATTTCTTTATACAGATTTATATAATCAATGTAAATTGATGATATAATTAATATTATATGTCACTACGTCACTATCCTCCCATTGTTCATCGATTTGCTCGAGCGGGCCCAGTAACGTCTCCATTGGAGACTTTGTTGTTACTGTGTTTGGCATATTGAATACGTCACGGGGAGCTTGCCAGGCTTTGCCGTGCAGGCGAGATACTCTGGGTAGCTTGCCGGGCTCTCCAAGAGGGGCGGAGGACTCGAACTCGGGTTGGCCATGTTGGCTGCATGCAAGGCAAACACCCTACCCGTTGTGCTATCGCTCCAGCCCATAATTAATATTATATAATTAATTTAATATAACCAATATCATTTAATATAATTTATATACTCATTTCAACAATCTATAAACCAAGCACTCTTAATTATCCCATCTTGCAGCCGAGGAATAAATAGGTTCTGTGATTTACCCCCAAAGACATGCAGATAAAATGTGCCCGGGGTGCGGGGCGGTGGGGGGGAATAAGTGACAAATTCAAACTCTCACTTTCAGCTCTTATTCCAGCACCACCGGCAAATGTGGCATTCACTGGTGGGTGGGGGGTGAGGGTGGGGGAGTCACTCTAGGTGGAAAAAAAATTGTCCTGCATGTGGTTCCTTGAAATACATTTGTGTCAGTAAAGAATGACTTATCACTGGGAATTCTGTGACCCGTGGATAAAGGAAATAGAAACCGGGAGGTTGGTCTGCAGAGCAGATATTCAAATCTCTCTGCCTGGCACCACGTCCTACCCCAGGAGTGCCATTCTAGCTGCCCTCCTGTTTTCTACTTCCCAGTGTCTCCCCGTGTGCGGGGCTTACTGCTGTTTCATTCATTTGAAAGGGACTGAAGGAGAAAATGATTAGGCTGTGATTCATGCTCTATCCTGCAGTTATTAATTAAGAGAATGTTATTTCCTTACTACGTGGGCGAGTCATTCTACCTGGAATGATTACCTACCTTCCGAGGAGAAAGAAACTCTCCTTTGAACCAGGCAAGGGGAAATGGAATCGATTCAGTCCCGAGAGGGAGACAAAAGCAATTGTCAGTTGGCATTGTACAAGAGCTTTCTGTTAAAAAGTGTCTCCTGGGGCTGGAGTGATAGCACAGCGGGTAGGGCGTTTGCCTTGCACGCTGCCCGACCCAGGTTCGATTTCCAGCATCTCCTGAGCACCGCCAGGAGTAATTCCTGAGTGCATGAGCCAGGAGTAACCCCTGTGCATCGCCAGGTGTGACCCAACCCCTCCCCCCCCAAAAATAAAAGTGTCTCCAGGGGTTGGCTCCCGTGGTAGTGGCTTATGGCTGTCATGCGTGAGGCCCTGAGTTTGATCTTCTGTGTCCCATCACTGCTGGGTACACCCCACCTCTGCACATGGCTGGGTATAGACCCTACGTGTATATGTCTTTTAAAATACTTTCCTGGGGGATGGGAAGGGCATGTGGTCAATACCCAGTTGTGCTTAAAGCTTCACTCCTGGCTCGGTGCTCAGGAATCATTCCTGGGGCTCAAGCAATAGCACAGTGGGTAGGGCGTTTGCTTTGCATGCAGCTGACCCGGGTTCGATTCCCAGCGTTCCATATGATCACCTGAGCACCGCCAGGAGTAATTCCTGAGTGCAGAGCCAGAAATAACCCCTGTGCATCGCTGGGTGTGACACAAAAAGCAAATTAAAAAGAAAAAAAAATTAAATCAAACCTGGGTTGGCTGCATGTAAACCTGGGTTACCCACTGTATTATCCTTCTGACCCATATACTGTGTGTGTGTGTGTGTGTGTGTGTGTGTGTGTGTGTGTGTGTGTGTCCTCCATTATTCATCGATTTGCTCGAGCAGGCCCAGTAACGCCTCCATTGTGAGACTTGTTGTTACTGTGTTTGGCATATCGAATACGTCACGAGTAGGTTGCCAGGCTTTGCTGTGCGGGTGAGATACTCTCGGTAGCTTGCCGGGCTCTCCGAGAGGGGCGGAGGAATCGAACCCGGCTCAGCTGGGCCAGCAGCTTGCAAGGTAAACGCCCTACCCACTGTGCTATCTCTCCAGCCCACCCATATACATAATAATATATAATTTGATATAATCATTATCACTGTCTCTGTCCTCCCATTGTTCATCGATTTGCTCGAGCGGGCCCAATAACATCTCCACTGTGACACATGTTACTGTGTTTAGCATATCGAATATGCCACGGGTAGCTTGCTAGGCTCTGCCGTGTAGGTGAGATACTCTCAGTAGCTTGCTGGGCTCTGAGAAGGGCAGAGGAATCGCACCTGGGTCAACCAGGTCGGGCGCATGCAAGGAAAACGCCTTACCTGCTGTGCTATTGCTCCAGCCCTTACATAATTTGATATAAATATATTTATTATGTATACATAATATAATATATAATTATATGTTTAAACATATCTTGGAGTAGAGGAGTAGAGGGTGAGACTGGGGTAAAAAGGAAGAAAGAAAAAAACTTAGAATGAGTTTCTTCTTCTTGGCATTCAGTTCATTGCCCAAACATACACAGAAACAGGTAGCGGCATGCCGAAACCCAAGTGCTTACCTGCTGCCACTCCAAAAGTCACGAAGAGATAATGCACGTTGGCCGCGGAGGCACTCAGCACCCAGCCCAGGGCATGCACCAGGCCCCCGACGATGGCCGTGCGTCGGCAGCCACAGGTGCTGATGAATAAGCCAATGAAAGGTCCTGTCACGGAACACAGAAAAGGAGATGATGGAGGACGTTGTCTTTCCAGGCCATCCTAGCAAAGCCTCAGAGAAAGGCCGAGAACGAGGACCAAAGCGCTAAGAGGCGTTAAGCTACAACACCCTTTGTCCAGCATCTCAGTCTGGCGTGGCAGAGATTTGCTTCATCATTTTACTGGAGAGCACAGGGTGGCGGGTTTTTAAAGAAACTTGAAACAGACCTTTCCCTCCTCCCGCCCTCAGAAGAATTGTTCACTGTCTTACTGGAAGAAGGACTTGTGAATGAGTGCTCTCGGAGCATGAAGCAGTGTGTGGGTGCCTGTTTAAAAGCATCTGGAATTGGGGCTGGAGTGATAGCACGGAGGGTAGGGTGTTTGCCTTGCACGTGGCCAACCCGGGTTCGAGTCCCAGTATCCCATGTGGTCCCCTGAGCACCGCCAGGAGTAGTTCCTGAGTGCAGAGCCAGGAGGAACCCCTGTGCATCACCGGGTGTGACCCAAAAAGAAAAAAAATCAAAAGCATCTGGAATCAGTTGCCAACATCTGAAAACCAAGAGAGAGAATGAAAACACCCCAATGGCAGCCCAGAATATCTTCCCACGGTGGACCTGAGCCAGGATTGGGCAGAAGCTGCCACTTTTAGCTGCCTCTCCCCACTTCTTCTAGTTTGCCGCAGTCACTACCCTTCCCTTTAGGCTGACGCCTGCCCCCACCTCATCAACATGACTCGTTCAGTCTCTCTAGGCATTTGAGTCTTTTTGTTTGGGGGGTGGGGAGTCACACCTAGTGGTGCTTGGAGCTGCCTTAGTACCTGGGATCGATGGAACCAAACCCTGTGTTCCAGCACCTTGTGGGAGCTCTCTGGGCCCACATGTAAGCTCTTGACTCCACTGGGGCCAGAGAGATAGTACAACAAGCAAGTTTTTGGCTGCAGATCTAGAGGGATCTGGGGTCCTCCAAGCTTCAGAGCCCTGAGCAAACCCAGCAAGAAAGAACTGTCACTGATTCACACTTACGAGAGACTGCTAGGGGGTCCCGATGGGTCCCTCAGGCTTGCACAGAGGTGCTTGCTATGTTTCCTACAAGAGGTGCCGGTCACCTGACCTCCAGCTCACTTGGCCCCATTAAAAACTTAATTATTTAAGTCCAAATGAATGGTTTCTTGCTGTGTAGTTCTGGTTCTTGCCAACCCTCTTTGTTCTCTTCCTTTTTTTTTTTTTTTGGTAGTAATTTCTGCCGACATTGGCCTTAACACTTGCCTCCTGATCAATGATTCCTTAACCACAAAGTCATAGCAACATAATGAGATTATGCTCAATACTCAGGAAGACGCATATTTTGTTTTTATGTATTTATAGAGTTATTTTTGCCTTTTTGGGGTCACAGTCAGCGATGCACAAGGGTTAATTCCTGGCTCTGCACTCAGGAATTACTCCTGGCAGTGCTGGGGGACCATATGGGATGCTGGGAATCGAACCTGGGTCAGCTGCGTGCAAGGCAAACGCCCTACCCGCTGTACTATCGCTCCAGTCCCAAAGACACATATTTTAAACCTCATGTTAGTTTTTTTGTTTGTTTGGGACCACAGCCAACTGTGCTCAGGGCATACTCTTGGCTGTGCTCATGAATGAGTTCTGGCAGGGCTTGGGGATCTTACTGGGTGCCAAAGATTGAACCCAGGTCAGCTGTGTGCAGGATCAAGTGCCTGACTCACTGTACCCCCTCTCTGGCCCTCATCTTGGTTTTGATCACTGTTGGATTTTGGTAAGTATGACACTATTGCTTGACATACAAAACCTATTACTGTCTAATAGGTCTGTCGACTGTTTAGGTGGGTCTATTGGAGATTTCATAGCACTGTAGTACTGTAGTACTGTCCTCCCATTGTTCATTGATTTGCTCGAGCGGGCACCAGTAACGTCTCCATTGTGAGACTTGTTGTTACTGTTTTTGGCATATCGAATACGTCATGGGGAGCTTGCCAGGCTTTGCTGTGCAGGCAGGATACTCTTGGTAGCTTGCCGGGTTCTCCGAGAGGGATGAAGGAGATTTCATACATTTGATAAACTTTCCACGGAGGTTCCTCTTTTAGCCCAATCTCAAATAAAATTTCTCGTTAAAGACCTAATTATGCTTATGAGTATATTTGGATACAATCTGCTAATAAAATGCTATTTTGTTTGCTGGGTATTTTTTTTTTTTTGGTCTTGGTAGTATAATAATTTTGAATCATCCTAAAAGCGATAAAGACACAAATGTAGGGTAAGGGAGTAACTCAAGTAGCAGAACACAAGCCTCTGCTATTCAAAGTCTGGGTGTGATCCCCCCGCAACCCCTCCAACCATGGTGTGGTCCCAGCATTGCCTGGTGTATCCCTGGGGTCTCAAACTCAGCCAGGTTTAAAAAGCATCAAAAAAAGACAAAAAAGACATTGGGGGCCTGGAGAGATAGCACAGCGGGTAGGGCGTTTGCCTTGCATGCGGCCAACCGGGGTTCGATTCCCAGCATCCCATATGGTCCCCTGAGCACCGCCAGGAGTAATTCCTGAGTGCAGAGCCAAGAGTAACCCCTGTGCATCGCCAGGTGTGACCCAAAAAGCAAAAAAAAAAAAAAAGACATTGATTATCCCTGTTACATTATAGAAAGTTAGTAAATGTAGTAAATAGATATCATAGAATAAACTTAATGTAGCAAATAAAATCATTATGAATATACCATGTAATATAAAATAAATCCATGAGGGTCAGAGAGCTATAGTACAGTGGTCAAGGTACTTCTTTAGCATTCAGCTGACCCCATGCTATCCCCAGCATCCCATATGGGCCTCTGAGCCCCTCCAGGAGTGACCCCGAAACACAGAGCCAGGAGTAAGCTCTAATACCACTGGCTCTGGTACACCCCACAAATAAAGTAAAATAAGCACTTGCTATAAATTAACGTATGTTATATAAACCAAGTAATGTATACAACCACTGATACATCTAGGTATACTATAGAGATACATATGCCCGAGGGGATTCGGAGCCACTGAAATTCAGAAGCCATGACTCGAAGGTCTACGCCTTTGGCTTCTTTATAAATGTTTATTTGCCTAATGTAATGACAATGTCACTACTCAAAAGAGTGGCTAAGGAAGAGAAAAACACTAACTCATTGGTTCACTGTTCAGTGGCCTTTTGTTTTGTTTTGTTTGGGGCCCATATCCGGCGATGCTCAGGGGTCACTCCTGGCGGGGAACAGATGACCATCGGGGATGGTCACATATAAAAGGCAAGTGTCCACCCTGCGGGACCATCCCTCTAGCCCTGTTCAGCAGCCTTGTAAGCTGGAAAAGCCAGCAGGGCCCACACCACTTCCCATGCAGCAGAAGGGCCCGATGTGAGCTTGTGCCTGTCTGCAGCTTTCAGAAAGAATGTGGGCACCCCAGAAAGCTACAGTGTAGAGTCGGTAGGAGCCTGAGAGCAAGGGGAATGCATTAGGGCTTCCTCGATATAAGCACTTGACTGATAAAGGAGTTAGCCTTAGGGGACACACACACAGTGCCGGCAGGGCAAAGCAGAAACGGGTGCCCCCCCCCCCCGCCGCCCCCACCAACCAAGCAAGACAAACCTCCACTCAGGAAGGAAGTCAGAGCTACGATGCTCTAAATCTGCCCCATGACCCAACCAGTGTCGATGGCTGCGCACCCTGGGAGGGAAGTGTGGGACAGCAGAAGCCCCAAATGAAGGAGAGCCCCCCACAGAGCCTAAGGCAGTGGTGGGGGAGGAGAAAGCAGACCCCTGCATTCTCTGATGAAGATTCCCGGGTGGCGGGGGCAGTAGGCAGAGTCCACACTTCCGCCCTCTCTATGAGTTCCGGGTCACCGGCAAGGGGCACGTATCCAGGAATCTGGGTCTTGCCCACAGTTCAGAGGCGAACAACTCCTCTGAACTTCCGGTTCTCTTGGCATGGCCCCTCGTTGTGACTGTCCAGGGTGAGGCCCCTGGACACTGCATCTCCCTGCCTTTTTTTTTTTTTTTTTTGCTTTTTGGGTCACACCCGGCGATGCTCAGGGGTTACTCCTGGCTCTGTACTCAGGAATGACTCCTGGAACTGCTCAGGGGACCATGTGGGATGCTGGGATTCGAACCTGGGTCGGCTGCATGCAAGGCAAATGCCCTACCCACTGTGCTATCGCTCCAGCCCCCTCCCTGCCTTTTGTAGGCACAGACAGGCACTGAAGTCCAATAGCACTACTGGGGTGCCATCCCGGGATTTGCACTCAGGGCTCAGGCTTCACCTGCAGAGCCGGGGCTGACAGTGCCAGGGACACTCTGTAGGGTGAGGAAGCAGCCTTTTGTGGCCTCTGACTCCTCTGAGGTACTTTTTAGGGCAGGGGAAGGGAGATTTGGGTCACGCCCCATGGTGCTCCAGGCTTACACCCAACTGTGGTAGGGATCACTCTCCTCAGGGCTCAGGGGAACATTATGTGGCAGTCGGGAAGCCAAGTGGTATCAGCCACCCTCCAGGCAGCTCTCTCCCTCCCTTGCTTCTCCTATAACAAACAGTCCCGGTTTGAACAGGGCAGGTGGATGGAGTCAGTTCATTAATGGCCCGTCCACCATTCTCTTACACTCCTCTTTCAATTAAGACGATTTCATTCTAGAACTCCTTCAGCAGTCATTCTCATTGCTAAGTAGACAGCCACCAACACATCCTGAGAAATAACACTCTGTCCTGGTTTCCAATCAATAGCACTACCGTGCTTATTGATGTCATCCTTTGGTATTATCCCAAATAACATTGACTGGGCACTGGCCAAGATCAACAAAACTCTGAACTGGATTCAAGTCCTTAGTCATGAATAGCAAATCATTGGAAGAAGCATAGATTGCCTCCCCCCACATACACTGATGCTTTTTATTGTGTGTGTGTTGGGGGGGGGGTGTTTTTTGGGCCATGGTGATGGTGCTCAGGGAACCATGTGTGGTGCTGGGAAATCAAACCAGGCTTGGACACACACATGATCAATGCCGGATCTATCACACAGATAGATATATCTCTCCGGGCTCAAGAAGAGAGAGTTTTGGTTAATGGGGACCCAGTGTTCATTTGAACAGTGGGGAAAAGCTCTGGAGAAGGAGGGTAGCGGTGACTGCCATAGAACCGTCCCAACATCCTAAGTCACATGCCTCTGACCGCCAGAGAAGAGTGTCCAGCATCAGCCCAGCCAGCTCAGAGAAAGCATCCCAGGGCCACATCTGGGGTTCTGGGGGCTGGGGAACGTACCCACGATGAGGGTGATGCCC
This sequence comes from Sorex fumeus, assembly GCF_029834395.1. Classification (NCBI taxonomy): domain Eukaryota; kingdom Metazoa; phylum Chordata; class Mammalia; order Eulipotyphla; family Soricidae; genus Sorex; species Sorex fumeus. The sequence goes on from NW_026606062.1 coordinate 6,779,171, forward strand.
ATGCTGAGGGAGCTCACCCAGGCCGTGAGGCCGCGGCTCTGGTGGAACTCCTCCAGCCACTCCATGTTGAGGACGCCCAGCGCCATCTGGGAGCCCATGACCAGGATGTGCACGAAGAAGGAGGCGAGGACCATCATCCAGGCCCAGCCGCCATCGATGTCGGGGTGGGCTTTCAGCGCCTTTTTGTCCTTGGGGTCATCTTCAAAGTCGTACCCGATGTCTTCGTGACTTGTATACATTTTTCCAAGGTTTTCTGAAACACGGGGACAAAGAAGGTCAGGGGACATGGCCATAGAGACCATCTCCTGCTCTGAGCAGTTCCACCTTCCCATGCCAGCCAAAGTAACTGGAGTATTATCAGGGCTTCAGACACAGCATTGGCATTGGGCTCAACTACGAACTCTTTTTCTTTATGCCCCAAGGGTGAGGCTAGGTGGGGGTAAGGGGGCCAGGGGAGCGGTCACACCTAGCAGGGCTCACGGCTTACTCCTGGCTCTGCACTCATGGATCACTCCTGGCGGTGCTCAGGGGACCATAACGGGGGCCAGGGATAGAATCTGGGTTGGCCAAGTGCCCTCCCCACTGTACTATCTTTCTGGCCCATGAACTCGGGACTCTTTACTGGACTAAGCACTTTTAGGATCAAATATTGTTTCATCTCTAAAGTCATCCAATATATCAATATTATCATTTTTTGTTCATTTGGGACTACCCAGGGGTGGTCCGATGGTCCAATGATGTTTGTGAGGTAGGTTAGTGTACTGTGGGAAATAAGGATGATGTGGGTTAGGTTAGTGTACTGTGGGGAATAAGGATGATGGGGGTCCCTAACTTGCCAGGAGGTGAGAAAAACACACAAGAGCATCATGGAGGGTGGAGCTGTGCCCAGCAGGGGGCACTGCGGGCCCAGCTGAGATGGTCACTGGATGCGCCCCCAGGGAACAGCCTGCAGGCTCTCTCTCTCCTTGGCAGCTGACAGCCAGGACAGAATTTCCCACGGAGAATGACTCAAAGCTGGCCTGCTTTCTTAGGGTCACAGAGTACCAGCGATTCAGGCAATGTCACACTGAGATATTCTCAGCAAAAAAACAAAACAAAATCTCTTTCCGGGCATGAATGCAAGCATATGTGTTGTTAATTTTTTTTCTTTTCTTTCTTTTTTTTTTTTGTTGTTGTCTTTTGGTCATACCTGGTGGTACTCTGGCGTTACTCCTTTACTTTTCAGGATCACTCCTGCTGATGCTCTGAGGACCATATGGGTCACCTGGGATCGAACTTGGATCTGCTGAATGCAAGGGACGTGCCCTCCCCACTGTACTATCATTCCGACCCGCATGTGTGTTTTAATGTTAGATATGCAAGCTTCCAGTCAGGTACTTAAAAACTCATCTTTTCCTAAACAATGCATCCTCTCTGGGGGCAGATTCAGAGAACACTGGCTTCTATACTGAACGTGCGTTTGGGAAGCCAGCCCCAGCATCCAGGAACTGTTGGTGCCCTTCGGGACACCAGGATGGAAAATGAGAACTAGGATACCGTCACTTCTGTCATTCTTTGTGCTCACATGCAGGTGTAATTCTTGTGAAAATTAAAATTTTTTTCAGAGTGCAAGACTGAGAGGTGAAAGTCCTTTGGTTTGGACTGTGACATTTCCGGTGGATATGTCAAAATGCCAATCAAGGGACATGCTACAAAACATCCGATCAGTCCTTGAAAGTATCAAGATAATCAAAGAAAAATCTGAGGATTGTCCTGTGAGGCAATCAGGTGTCTGGATGGGCCCTTGGGACAGAAAAGGAAGTCAGATGACAAGAAAGAAAACCTAAATAAAATCCAGACCTTAGTCAAAGAGAATTTATCTATATTGGTCAGTTGACCTTGCCAGATGTGCTGTGACCCTACAGGATATTGCTACTGTGGGAAGCTGGGTAGAAGGAGGCTGTGGAGACCGGAACTCTGGACCATCTTTGCATCTTTCCTGGAAATCTAAATCTGTTCCTCAAAATATAGTTTAAAAGCATTGCTCATGGTTTAGACGTGCAACATAAGTCCACCACCCTAAATTGGATTGCATGTGCTCTTTGAAGACAAGAAAAGAAGGTCACACGCAGGTGTGAATTACAGGGGCATTGCAGAGCTGGGGGCAGATTCAGAGAACACAGAAGGGACACAGGCTAATCCCTTGATGGCTTGTTAACTGGAAGCATTGTGTTAACAATACATATCACACGGGGCCAGAGAGAAAGTAAAGGGTAACTCATTTGCCTTACACACAGCCAACCTGGGTTTGATCCCTGGTATCCCATAGGATTCCCCAAGCCAGCCAAGGAATAATTCCTGAGTGCAGAGCCAGTAGTGTCCCCCTCCACCTCCCTCTCCAAACAAACAAACAAACAAACAAACAAGCAAAAAAACCTGCATATCTTAGGCCAGAGAAATAGTATAGTTGGCAGGGGTCTTGCCTTGCACACAGCCAACTAGGTTTGGATTTCCCAGCATACGTCTGGTCCCCTGAGCCCTACTAGGAATGATCCCCAAGCTCAGAGCCAGGAGTAAGCCCTGACCACAGTCAGGTGTGGCACCCCACCCCACCCCCCAAAAGTAAAAGGTGTTCTAGGCCAGAGAGATAGTGCAGTGCTTAAGGCGCTTGTCTTGCATGCAGCTGGCCCGGGGTTCAATCCCCAGCACCACATGATTCCCCCAAGCACTGCAGAGTACAACCCTGGAGACCACCAAGCCTTGCTGGGGCAGCCCAGTAATTCCAGGCCCTCCATCTGCAGGCTCTTGCATAGGACCACTCACTTGGTGGGTGAAGAATCCACAGTAGGGGTCTCCTGAACCACTTGGGAGATGTCTCCCTACCATTTTTTTTAAAAGTGTTCCTTGTAGGCTGGAGTTATAGCACAGTGGGTAGGGCGTTTGCCTTGCATGTGGCCGATGCAGGTTTGATTCCCAGCATCCCATATGATGCCCTGAGCACTGCCAGGAGTAATTCCTAAGTGCAGAGCCAGGAATAACCCTGTGCATCACCACGTGTGACCCAAAAAGCAAAAAACCAAACAAACAAAAAAAGTGTTCCTTGTGGGCTGGAGTGATAGCACAGTGGGTAGGGTGTTTGCCTTGCACGCGGCTGACCCGGGTTTGATTCCCAGCATCCCATATGATCCCCTGAGCACTGCCAGGAGTAATTCCTCAGTGCAGAGCCAGGAATAACCCTTGTGCATCACCACGTGTGACCCAAAAAGCAAAAAAACAAACAAACAAAAAAAGTGTTCCTTGAGGAAATAAAAAAACAGGAGTGAAACAACAATAAGAGATGGAAATTATTCTTTATACATTGATCATACGTGATCATCTTGATCATCTTAAGTGGATCATCTTAATTATCTTCTAAGTAAAACCACTCTAAATAAACACACGTGGGTTTAATGTGGCGAGCAGAGGCCTCTGGTGTGTTTTCCTCAATGTCCACGGCGTGAGTCTCCTGCCCCATGGCCGAGTGGCTGTTCAGGGCCTTCCCCTCTGGACCTCTCCCCTGCAAAGGGCTGTGCGGGTCAGGAAGGTGATGAGCTTAGAAAGGGTTCAAAGGACTGGCTGGCTGGGAGCCAGCAGGAGGGTTTGCAGGACTGTAGCTGACCAGTCCAGCAAGACCGTTAGTCTAGATTCTGGGGGAACAGAGCTCACCTCTGGTTTCCTCTGGTTATTTCTGTTTGTTTGTTATTTGCTTTTTGGGATAACATCCATGGTACTCAGGGCTTATTCCTGACTTCCATGCTCAGGGATCACTCCTGGCAGGGCTTGGGGGACGAGACAGGGGGTACAGGGGATTGGATTTAGCTCAGCTGCATTTAAGGCAAGAAGCTTATCTGCTGTATTATCTGGCCTCTGCTCAGTTATGTTTAACAAGATAGAACAACGCATTATGAAATCTATAGCGGACAAAGACTTTCTAATAATATTAATACAAAGGGTTCCCTTTTGCACCCCATGAGTTGCAACACTGAGTAAGCGGTTTTTTCTGCTGAGAACGAAAGGGACTGAATTATTCTGTGGGGTGGGAGATGCAGTCACCACAGAACTGTGGTGATATTTCCAGTTTGTTTCTAAGCAAATGACATTGGCATGTATTCAGAGGACACGTGTTATCCCAGGGAAAACAGCCGTGCACGTGGAAAAGCGGTTTAACTGGGGCAAGCTACAGGGGGGCTGGGGAGGGGACACCCCGAGTTCTGGCAGGTTTCCGGGGAGGTCCCTGAAGATCTACTCAGCAATGCAGTCATCTGTATTTGACATCTCCATCTCGCTGCAAGTTAACCGCTGCTCTGAGGGAGCACAGTTCACCCGCTGTCCAACAACAAACAAACACAAACCAGACACCAGAACCATCTCTTCCTCTCTACCAACAAGCTTGCTTTGAAGCAGTTACTTCAGTGAGAGAAGACACAAAACAGTCATTATATAGTGGCTGTGGAGCTTAGGGGTTACCTCGACTCTCCATGCTCCTGGGGTTCTCGTCGAGTGGGGTGCTGGGTCAAACCAGGCCAGGGTGCATGGCATGTACTTGCTGTACTATGTCTCTGGCCTTTTTTTTTTTCAGGACCCAAACCCAGGAGTAAGAGCATAGTTCAAAGCTGGGAGGGGGTCAGGGCCCCCTGGAAGTATTTGGAATCCAACTCAGGCCTTGTGTATGCTGTTCAGATTCCTTGAATATTCTGATCCCACTCTACCCTGAGTTGTAGGATCGGAATATTACCTAGTGGGGTAGAACTAGGAGAGAGTTTTTTTTGGGGGGGGAGGGAGGATGGCTATACCTGGAAATGCTCAGGGGGTCACTCCTGGCTCTGCACTCAGGAATTAAATCCTGGCGGAGCTCAGAGGACCATATGGGATGCGGGGGATGGTACCCAGGTCCGCCTCATGCAAGGCAAGTGCCCTCTTGCAAGTGCCCTCATGCAAGGCAAGAGCCCGCTATTTTATAACTCCAGCCCCTAGGAGGGGGTTAGCAGAAGGAGGTGGAGGATACAGATGGGGGCATTACGGGGTTCCGGGTCACCTCTCACCTCCTGGAGAGGAGGGTAGGGAAGGAGGGGAGGTAAGAGCTGTCACAGGCAGGCGGGAGGGAGCGCTCTGCGCGCCCACTGGAGTGCAATCAGCCATGACAATGAGGTTAAAAAAATTCCCACAGCTCTTCCCGGGGAGGACCTTCAGATCTCTTTTTGGAGGGGAGGCGGGTGACACCCTGTGATGCCGGTGGGGGCTGCTCCCGCCTCCGTGGGGTCGCTCGGGGTGACGCTCGGGGGAACCCTGCGGAGCCAGGAAAACGCACGCAGGGGCAGCCGTGTGCAGGGAAGCACCTTGTCCCCACGGGACACCCTCTTGGAATCCAGTCGCTATTTAATTCGCTGCCCGGCGGGAGCGCATCCTCCAGGAAGCAGAAGCGCCGCGCGGAGCCCAGACCCCACGGCAACGCGACTGGCGCTGCGCAGAGCACGGCGCGGGGTTCCTCCGGCGCGGGGCGCGCCGCTGCTCCCACGGAATTTGGTCCAGGGGGTATTTGGGCCCTTCCAGGCCCGGGTGCAGCGTGAAGCCGGGGGTGGGGGGGTGGGGGGGGGGGAAGGAGCGGCTCAGCCGGGCATCTGGCTAGAAAGGTCCAGGAGGCCAGGGTGCGCTCGGAAGCCCCGAACCCCGCTGGGTTCACGCCGCGTTTGGGGGAAACCGAACACCGAAGTGTCCTCCTGGGTCAGGAACTGTATTGGGTAGATGTCCACGGAGGGCCCGTCCGTGGCTATTGCCCCATTTCACAGGTGAGGAAGGTGAGGCTGTTTGTGGAAAGGGGGTGCAGGGGGAGCTGGGTGTCCCTGAAGCCTCCTTCTTACACACACACACACACACACACACACACACACACACACACACACACACACACCAGGCAGGGGCGAGAGAGGAAAATTTTCTAATCCCCAGTAATACCCCACCCCCTCACTCATCCCTGCTAATGAGACCGAATCAACTTTTCCGCGGAAATACCGGGGCTAATTAACGAGCAGAGTTGAGCCCTGAAAGCACCACCAAAGGGCCCTGGCGGCGAGTGACCCCAGGTGCCCCCTGCCCACCCCACCCCACCCCCCCGCCTCATTTCTCTCCGTCCTCCCTGGAGGAGCCTGATCCGAACCGCGGAGTGGGGGGCGCGAGAGGAGGCGGCCGGGGCGGGGGGACCCCAGCCGGGACCCCCTTCCAGTTCTTCCTACTACCCCCTCCTTCCCTCACCCCAAGCCCCAGTGCCCTGCGCACCTTGCGCGCTCGCGCTCGGAGCTGCCTGCAGCCTGGGGAAGCGGTGTAGACGGGCGGGCTGTGTAGACAGGCGGGCGGAGTCGCGTCCCCCCGCGCAGGGGGGGATCGGGCACCCCAAGTGTGCAGGAGCCGCAGCCCCCGGCCCCGCTGTCCCCCCCCGCCACCTCGTTCGGGTCACCAGGGAGTGGCGGGGGTCGAGGCTGAGCCGGGGCCCGCGCGCCCCCATCCCGGAGGGTCGTGCGCCCCCCGCCCGCCCCTAGACGGCCTCGCCCGAGCTCCGGGGCGCGACCCCCCGCTCCCGGCTGCCCTTCCTGAGCCCCTGGGCCCGGGCCTGGGGGTGCAGCCCCTCCCCGAGGGCCTGGGGGTGCAGCCCCCCGCTGGGTCCCGCGCTCCCCGCCCCCCACCCCCGGCCCGCGGCCGCCGGACACTCACCGCGCGCAGCCGCCGGGCCGCGCTGTCACTCGGCGCCTGGCCGCGACCCCCCGACGCGCCGCGGTCCCCGGGGCCCCGCGCTGGGCCGGGCGTGCAGGTGGGCAGCGAGGCGGCCGGGCATCCCGGGGCGGGGGCCCGGGGCCGGCTGCGCTCCCGGCCCTACTCGGCGCGTCCCTCCCCGCCGCGCCGCTGCGCCTCTCCACGCGCGATCGTTCCCATACCGGCTAATTCTGGTTTGGCAGGAAGGGGAAAAAAATTGCAGCCGCCTCACGTGCACACTCTTGCGGCTGCTGGAGTTGGTGGCCGGGGCTCCCGCCGGGCCCGCGGCGCAGAGCGGAGGGGCCCTCTTCTCCCGGGGGGCGGCAGCGAGCAGACCCCTCCCACCGCCCACCCGTCCCGGGCCAAAGAAACGGTCTCTGAACCCCTCCGGGAGCGAGCCCTGAACGCGGAGCCAGGCGTCACTGGGCCCGTCCCGCGTGAAAAGAAAAATAGGGGCTTTGGGAGATGCAAAATACCTAATCGCACCCACGGAATCCTGGGCCCCTGGGGAGCACCGAGCACCGAGTCCCGTCTCCTTCGTCCAGCCTTTCCCTTTCTTTCTTTCTTTCTTTCTTTCTTTCTTTCTTTCTTTCTTTCTTTCTTTCTTTTCTTTCTTTCTTTCCTCTCTTTCCTCTCTTTCTTTTCTTTCTTTCCTTTCTTCCTCTTCTTTCTTTCCTTTCTTTCCTTCTTTCTCTTTCTTTCCTTCTTTCTTCCTTTCTTTATCTTTCTATTTCTTTCTTTCTCTTTCTTTCTTTCCTTTCTTTTTCTTTCTTTCCTTTCTTTCTCTTTCCTTTCTCTTTCTTTTTTCTTTCTTTCTTTCTTTCTTCCTTTCTTTCTCTCTCTCTCTCTTTCTTTCTTTTTCTTTCCGTTCCTGGGTGCCTGCCATCCCCCTTTTATTCCCCGAGAGAAGCGGATACTCAGGGGAGGGTGCGTTGGAAAGCAGGTGGCTCAGTGTCTCACATTTAAAAAAAAACTTTTTAAAAAAAATTAAAAAACAAAATAAACCAAGTACCTTTAAAAGGTAGACAAATGCCCAACCTCTTGTTCTATTTCTCCAGTTTCATATATTTGAATGATACTACTTTAAAAATATATATAAATGGTTGGCTAAGTTTTAATATGATGTGTAAACTTCACCTCAGTGAGATAGTTTCAGAATTTTCCTGTGCCCCTGACAATCCCACACTCACCCCACAGACCAGCCAACTGGTTCATCTACACCCCCCGAGAAGCTCCTTCCTGGGGAGGAGAGGCTGATCGTGAATTTTTTTTCTGGAAATAATAAAGCCAAGAAGCAGTTTTGTAGTCACCAACCCAATTGTAGCCAAAGGATAAGCAGCACATTCTCTAGGGATGCGACTCCTGCACTCTTTGGAGAAGAGTGAACCTCTCCGAAAAGAAACTTCGAGAGAATCTGAAAGTTAAGTGATAAGACGATAAAAGGGCCATCAGGAGTCCCAGGCTTTTTCCTATGACAACATCCAGATAAGTTTTCTGTAAGCCAAGAACTTCAGAACTCCTATCAAACTTCAAGAACTACTTCAAGAACTACTATCAAACCACCAGCATCTCAGCCCACCGAGGTGTGCACTGGATACTTTCCCCCACAAGAAAAGCCTGTGTTCTCTCTTGATTCTCAGACAAACCCCGGCCCCCTCTTGGTCCCACTCTCATGTATACATAAATATTTACATATTTATTTCAACTATTTATCTTCTCCTGACATTTATTTCTTTGAGGGCCGGTTCTATTCCAGGAACACTGGGCAGCGGTGAGGACTGATGTTCCTTTTGCTGCAAAGAGCAAATCCTCACTCCAGCCGGAGTCCGTGGGAAACTGTTCCTGTGTCTGCAAATCAAATGGGCTTTGGGTGCAGCTTGGGGGCTGCCTCATGGGGCTGCAGGGAACGAGAATCCACAGGATATAGGTGTTTGGAACAGACGTTACCGTTCCTTTTCTTTCTGCCTTTGTTGAGATGCTTGGGTGAAAAGCTCATGCTAGTCTAGATGTAGCCTTTTTTTCTACTTACTACTCTTCAGGAATGTTTATTGAGACACTGTGATATACAAAATTGTTCAAAAGAGAGTTGTTTCAGGCATAAAATATTCCAACAGCAAGCGAGGGTCCTCTCCCCTCTACCAATGTCTTCAGGTTCCCCACCCCCCCCCCCCCAGCCTGCCCTCTTGGCAGGCACAGAACACACATTTATTTCCTATTACCTGGTCCAAGGGCTGGAGCAATAGCACAGCGGGTAGGGCATTTGCCTTGTACGCGGCCGATTCCTGGGTTCGATTCCTCTGTCCCTCTCAGAGAGCCCGGCAAGTTACCAAGAGTATCCTGTCCACACGGCAGAGACTTGCAAGCTCCCCGTGACATATTCTACATGCCAAAAACAGTAATAAGTCTCACAATAGAGACGTTACTGGTGCCCGCTCGAGCAAATCGACGAACAACAGGAGGACAGTGCTACAGTGCTACCTAGTCCAAAAAAACTTAAAGGAATGGCAAATAATGGGGCTGGAGCAATAGCACAGCTGGTTGGGCGTTTGCCTTGCACGCAGCCGATCAGGGTTCAATTCCCAGCATCCCATATGATCCCCTGAGCACCACCAGGGGTAATTCCTGAGTGCATAACCAGGAAGAACCCCTGTGAATCACTGGTGTGACCCAAAAAGCAAAAAAAAAAAAAGAAAACAAAACAAAATTTTCAGAAAATAAATCAATTAAAGTCTATTTGTGATGATGAATTGCTATATGTTTTTCACCTTTCTTAATCTAGTAGAAGACAACCATGCACAGTTAGTGAGTGCCATATTCAATGTCACATGATGGGAAGTTTCTCCTGTCCTTTAAAGTTGCTCATAGAATGCTTCTTGTAAAACTGGTTTCACGGTCACGGTCACGGCCACGGTCCTCCCGTTGTTCATCGATTTGCTCAAGTGGGCCCAGTAACGTCTCAATCATGAGACTTAACTGGTTTCAAGGCTATTAATTTCTTAAACTGTTGCCTGTCCATGAAGCTCTGTACAGTTTCTTCAAATCTGAGTGATAATCTAGATGGCTAGAGGATTCTGGGTGACATGCTCATTTTCTGAGTTTTTTTTGTTTGTTTGTTTTTGTTTCTTTGTATATATTTTATTTTATTTTTTTATTAGTGAAACACCATGAGGTACAGTTGTAGACTTACAAATTTTTGTGCTTGGGTTTCAGTTATACAATGATCAAGTACCCATCCCTCCACCAGTGCCCAACCTCCACCACCACGGGTCCCAGCATCCCTCCCACCCCCCATCCCTCCCATTCCACCCTGCCTCTGTGGCAGGGCATTCCCCCTTGTTCTCTCTCTCTTCTTTTGGGTACTGTGTTTCGCAAGAGAGTGGTACTACATGGAAAGTATCATTTTCTGAGTTTTTGTACTGTATTCTTCCTATGGTCATTCTGGGAGTTCTCTTTTTGAACTTTGCAGCCCTTTCTCCCCGCTCTGTGAAGTAGAATTTTGCATGAAGGAGACGGTGGTCCGATCCCGTTCGAAATTTTGGGACAACAGCGACATCAGTCAGGTAAAACCGTCGATTGAATATGATGTGGTCTATTTCATTGTGGAATCGTCCACCGGGAGACTCCCATGTCCATCGTTTAGATTCTGCCTTCTGGAACTGTGAGTTACCATGAATGTTCTTGGTCGACATGATGAACTCAGACAGTCTCTCACCCTGTTCGTTCCATTCTAGGCCATGGGTCCCGATGTGAAGTTCTTCAGCTGATCTTCTCGGTCCTATCGTGGCATTAAAATCACCCACAATGATCTTGTAGAAGGTGTGGTCTTCTTTATAGAACTTCTCCAGCTCCATGTAGAACTTCTCAATTTCTCTTTCATCATAATGAGATGTTGGTGCGTAGACAACGAAGATAGAAACTGCAGGCAGTGAGCCACATCTATTCAAATGTAAACGTCCGATTCGGGTTGTTAGGCATTCGAATGAATCAATGCTCTTGGCCAAGTTTGTGTTGACAAGGACACCGACGCCTCCAACACCTCTTATATCGCATGTTCCGAGGAACAATTCTTCTCCAGTGTCAAAAACGGCATGGTGAGATTCGTGCCTTCTTGTCTCGGTCAGACCAATGATGTCTTACTTGATCATTGGTAGATGCAGCAGAAGCCGGGAAAAGTATTCGTAACGCCTGCCTGTCCTTCGCCAACTACAAGACTAAGATGACTGCCCTCCGACGTCCTGATGGATCCATCACATCCTCCAGAACGGCAATGGAGAAGATTATCCATGACTTCTACTCAAATCTCTTCGATAGCCATGTCCACTTGCCGACATACCAAATTCCACAGGATGGATATGTCGTTCCCAACGTTCTCCCTTCTGAAATCCGACACGCCATTTCGTCGGTAAAGAAACAAACAGCACCCGGCCCAGACAAGGTCAGACCTGAACACCTGAAGAACCTGCCGTCAGTACTCATCAATACACTGGCTCGGCTCTTCACTCGCTACCTGTCTGAATGCAAGGTTCCGTCCCAATGGAAAACCAGCAGGACCGTACTACAGTTCAAGAAGGGAGACATCCATGACATTGGCAACTATCGCCCGATCTGCCTATTGTCTGTCATCTACAAGTTGTTCACTCGAGTCATCCTGAATAGGATTGGCAGAACACTAGATGAAGGACAACCATGCAAGCAAGCCGGGTTCTGCAAAGGATTCAGCACCATCGACCATATCCACACGATAACCAAGCTCATTGAGGTTTCTCGGGAGTTCAAGATGCCGCTCTGTTTAACGTTCATTGATTTAAAGAAGGCCTTTGATTCTGTTGAGATGGAAGTGGTCATTGAAGCCCTAGCCAATCAGGGCATTCAAGCCCAATACATCAGGTTCCTCCGTGAGCTGTATTGCGGATTCACTACCAGGATCTCACCATTCTACAAAGAAGTGATCGTTGATGTCAAGAGAGGGGTGCGACAGGGTGATACCATTTCACCGAAACTCTTCAGTGCCACCCTCGAGAACATCATGCGACTACTGGAATGGGAAGGAATGGGAGTGAAGATAGATGGTCGGCAACTACACCACCTCCGCTTTGCTGATGACATTGTTTTAATAACACCTAACATCAGCCAAGCGGCACAAATGCTGGCCGACTTTGACCGTGAGTGTGGAAAGGTAGGACTACAGCTGAATCTTACGAAGACAATGTTTATGAGAAACAGCCTCGTTCCTGACGCCCCATTCGCTCTCAACGGAACGACCATCTCCGAATGCAACAGCTATGTGTACCTAGGTCGAGAGGTCAACATGAGAAATGACCTGGCACCCGAGCTGCGCAGGAGGAAGAGAGCGGCTTGGAACGCCTTCAAGAGCATCGAAGAAATAGCTAAGAGGACGAAGAACCTCCGGCTCCGGGCACATCTCTTTGATTCCACTGTTCTTCCTGCATTAACATATGCCTCAGAGACCTGGGCCCTACGCAAACAAGATGAGAACGCTATTCAGGTCTCCCAAGAAGAATAGAAAGAGCTATGCTTGGAATATCACGTTTCACTCAAATGAGAGAAAGAATCCGGAGTTCTGACATCCGTCGACGATCAAGGATCAGGGACACTGTCTCATTTGCCAAGGTGTTGAAAATCAGATGGGCTGGTCACGTAATGAGATTTAAAGACGACCGCTGGACTAGAGCTGTTACTGACTGGATTCCACGGGATGTCAAAAGACCGCGTGGCCGTCCACCTACCAGATGGTCAGACTTCTTCGTCAAGATCATGAATGATCTGTTTGAGGCCCTTCATGTTCCCGGAGCGAAGAGATGCCATTGGGCTACACTAGCACGCGACAGGGACAAATGGAGATGTTACTGGCGCCCGCTCGAGCAAATCGACGACTAACGGGAAGTTAAGTGATTAAGTGATTCTTCCTATGCTCTGGCTCGGAGGGTCTCATTTGATAGATCTGCTGTACTTAGGGACTTTCCTTTGTGTGTAAGTTCCTTTTTTGATCCTGCTGCATTCAATACTCTGTCTCTATCTTTGGATTTTGAAATTTTGAATATAATGTGGGCTGGAGTGATAGCACAGCGGTAGAGCGTTTGCCTTGCGTGCAGCCAGCCCGGCGGAGCAGGGTTCAATTCCTCCGCCCCTCTCGGAGAGCCTGGCAAGCTACCGAGAGTATCTCGCCCATACAGCAGAGCCTGGCAAACTCCCCGTGACGTATTCAATATGCCAAACACAGTAACAACAAGTCTCAAAATGGAGACGTTACTGGGTCCGCTCGAGCAAATTGATGAACAACGGGAGAACTGTGACTGACTGTGAATATAATGTGTTTTGAAGTTTTCCTAATTAAATCTATTTTCACTGGGGCCCTTTGGGCCTCTTGGATGTCGGTGCCTGTAATCCTTAACTCTGGGAAATTTTTATCCATGTTTTCTTTAAGTATTGTTTATTCATCACATTTGCTTTCCTGTTTTTCAGGAACTCCAGTGAATCTTCTTTGTTCCTCTTGACTCGTCCCACAGTTTCCTGGGATGCTGCTGGTTTTTGGACTGTTTCCCACCCTCTGCTGTTTCCTACTGGTGTCTTCCTTCTCATCTTGAAGCTCCTTCCCCTTTTGCTCAGCTGCTGTTATTCTGCTGTTCAGAGCTTCTATTGACTTATTTTTATATCACCTACTGTGTTCTTCGTTTCTTTCATTTCAACTCTCATAGTTTCTTGTGCTTTGCTGACTACCTGAGCAGTCGTTTCTTTGCACTCGTCAAATATCTTCATCAGAGTGTCACCAAAGACACCGTCTGAGGATTTGCTGGTGTTGTTTATGTCTTTAGTGTTGTTATTTTTCCCTCATTGAGCTTGGTGAGCTTCTGTTTCCCACTTTGGTTTTCTGATGTTCTTTTTTTTTAATTAGTGAAACACCATGAGATACAGTTATAGACTTACAAATTTTTGTGCTTGTGTTTCAGTTATACAGTGATCAAGTACCCATCCCTCCACCAGCGCTCATCCTCTACCACCACGGGTCCCAGCATTCCCCCCCACCCCCCATCCCCCCCCCATCCAACCCTTTTGTTCTCTCTCTCTCTCCTTTTGGGTCCTGTGGTTTGCAAGAGAGGCCTTGAGTGGCAATCATGTTTGGTCTATAGTCTACGTTCAGCATGCCTCTCCCATCCTGGGAGGATCTTCCCAACACCCTTTATTTGGGCTCCCTTCTCTATCTGAGCTTCCTTTTTCCATGGCACGTGTGGCTGGCCTCCAAGTCATGGAGCAAAATTCCTGGTACTAATCTCGGCTACTCCTGGGTGTTAGTCTCCCATTTTGTTACTTTATGTTCCCCAGATGAATTCAATCTTTCTGTGTCTATCCGCTCTTTCTGACTCATTTCGCTTAACATGATACTTTCCACGTAGTACCACTTGAATGTAAATTTCATGACTTCATCTTTTCTAACAGCTACATAGTACTCCATTGTGTAGATGTACCAAAGTTTCTTTAACCAGTCATCTGTTCTTGGGCACTCAGGTTTTTTTTCCAGATTCTGGCTATTGTAAAGAGTGCTGCACTGAACAAACAAGTGCAGATGTCACTTCGACTATACTTTTTTGCCTCTCTGGGATATATTCCCAGGAGTGTATTGCTGGGTCTTCTGATGTTCTTGTTGTGCTGGGAGGGGGGAGTCTTTTTAGTTAAGACGCTGAGGAATGAAGTTAGAGAGTGATCTCTGGTAGGTTAGAGAGCGGGGGTCAGGCAGAATCTGTAGTGAGGGTCCTTCAGAGGGCGCAGGCCAAGAATGGGGGCTGCTGGGACCCATGCAGTGGGAGGAGCGCTTCCCTCCATTCTGTAATAGGTCCAGTGATGCTAGCCAGAAGCAAGCCTCACTGGGATTGTACAGCAGCAAACAGGAGGTCTGACAGGAACTGTGGTGTGGGCCCTTAATACAGTGCAGGAGATCTTACCTCAATGCTGATCAACTGTAGGTTGCTGAAGTTTCACGTTGCTGAGAGAGTCTCTTCCAAGATGGCAATGGGGACTGGGGTTCAGCAATAAAGGAATTGTCTTGCACATGAAGGCCCTGGCTTAGATCCCCAGCACCACAAACACACCCACAAAAAGACAGCCGTGAATTTGGCTGCAGGCCTTGGTCATCCTTTGGGGAAAGGTGGATGTTTCTGCAGCATGCGATGTTGTTCCATAGCACTTACTTACAAATAGAAACCTCCTTTACAATTAGAATCCTTCCTTTGGAACCCTCCAGCTGTTGGACCTAGTTCATATCTTAGTCTAAATCCTCCCGTATCATTGCAACAAAGTTCGCCATTTCCTCATCAGCAGATATTCCATCTCAAAAAACCACTCCACTCCCTTTGTTCATCCATGAGAAGAGACTTCTCATCAGGCTAAGTTTTATCCCTGGGTTCTAGCCCCCACCTATGCATCCAGTTCTCTTTGGTCCCTTCTGTAGTAAGTCGCCAACCCCTTCATGTGACTAGCAAGGACTGGATGGACTCCTGAACTGCCCATGTGGGTAGTTTTGCTTATGGTGAATATTACTATTCTCATGAATCATGAGTATTCCCAATGGCATTTGAATGGTGACCACTATTCCTTTGACCCCACGACCATCACTGTCCATGGCAGCTATATGAAATGAAATTTGTTTCTCCGAAGGGGAGGCTTTGGGGGACGGACTTACTCCTGGCTCTGTGCTCAGGGGTCACTCCTGATGGAACTCACGGAACAATACATGGTGCCTCGGATGAAACCAGGGTTGGATGCACCCACTGCAAGTGTCTAACCCCTGAACTATCTCTCCGATGCTAAAATGTGTTTCTTCCTAAAGCTGGAGAGCCCAAATGACTGTCTGTTCCCTTACAGAGTGAACATTCCTTCTGCAGACAGGAACCCCACATCGTCTGGGACCCAGCTCCAGGATCCGGGGGTCTGTGGGCAGACACGTTGGAAAGACCACTCTTTCCTGAACCTGGCTATCAGGCACCAGCTGCTCTGCCGGGGCCCTGGACATCCCGGACCAGGCCCTGGGCAGCGACAGCCCAGCTCAGACAGGGCCGTATCCAGGAGAACCCCAGGAACCAGGGTGGCCTCCTTCGTCCATGGTGTCGGCTGGACCTCATGGGGTCCTTCTCTCCGCAGGCCTCATCCCTGACATGCGGAGCCCTAGCTGAGCACGGGGAGGGGCTTGTTTTGGGGCGGTCCTGGTGGAAGGGGATGTCCTGGTTGGGTTGAGCTTCCTGCAGGCACGCAGACTCTATGGGCCATAGGACTCTTGGCTGTCTGCGTATTTGTGGTTCCTGGAGTCACCCTTCTAACGTTCTCCAAGAACTTTTCCTTTGCATCTGCAATTTGGCCAACTGTTGGGTCCAACCTGCCCTTCTAGCTGACCTCAGTCACGCTTCACTTTTGATTTAAAGAGAGAGATGGGAGCGAGGGACAGGGTGCTCTTCTATCAAACTCTTGGAGGCCATTCATTTCTTTTGCAGAAACTGTGGCTTCATGAAATGGTTTTGCAGTTCCTAAAAAATTTCTTTAACTTCCTTTAATTTATTTTTAAATTTTATTTTTTTTTAAGTTGTTCACGAACTTCCTTTAATTTTTAGATGTTTATTTGTGCTTTGGGGGCCAAACCCAACTGTGCTCAGAATTTACTCCTGATTCTGTGCTCAAGGGTCACTCGTGGTGACCCTGTGGGGTCCCAGAGAATTGGACTGGGGTTTGCTGCATGCAAGACAAGCACCTTAGTCCCTGTTTCAGTCCCTTTCAAGTTCCTTTAAAAGTGGATATTCTATGGCTCATCAGTTCCATTTCTAGGTAAATGCTCAAGAGTAATTGTTCACGAATGTTCCTAGCAGCACTATTCAAAAGTCAAAAAGTGGAACCAACTCGAATGTTTATCAACTGATGAATGAAAAAATAAAATGCGAAACAGGAAATATTACTCTGCAATAAACATAAAACACCTGAGAGAGGGAGTTTCAGTGATTTCAGAGTAAAAAACTCTCATCAAGGATGAGTGGACAGTCAAATCAGCAGCACGTTTTTTTTTTCTTCTTCTCTTTTGGTATTAATCTTTCAAGTTTCTTACATTTTCCTTTCTGATTTTAAAAATAAAACCCAATAGCACTGGTGGAGGGATGGGTATTTGATCATTGTATAATTGAAACCCAAGCACAAAATTTGTAAGTCTACAACTATACCCGATGGTGTCTCACTAATAAAAAAAATAAAATAAATAAAATAAAACCCAATATCTTCACATAGGAGCATGTTTTTGTAAGAATAGAAGTTCTAAAAATACCATAAAATAAAAATTTTATTTTACTTTTTTTTCATTGGATCACTGTGAGATACACAGTTAGAAAGCTGTTCATGATCTAGTTTCAATCATACAATGTTCCAACACCCATCCCTCCACCAGTGTACATTTCCTACCACCAATATCCCCAGTTTTCCTCCCATCACCCCTTCCTTCCCCCTCCCCCGCCCCCATTCTAGCCTGCCTCTACGTCAGGCACTTTTCTTCTGTCTGTCTCTGTCTAGCCCTTTGTTCTTCCCTTTGGGTATTATGGTTTGCAATACAGATTTTAAAAAAATACCAGTTCTAACACTAATTTGGAAATGAAATACTTCCTCACACATGCATCTTTGTATCTTTAGAGAGATCCTACTTGGTTATGGGGATCACATTGTAGTTTTGTTGGTTCAGTGTATGAATTATTTTTGATTTTTATGAAATTACTAGTAATGATAGCATAGTGGGTAGGGCATTTGCCTTGCACACAGCCAGAACAGCCGACCCGAGTTCGATTCCTCCGCCCCTCTCGGAGAGCCCGGCAAGCTACCGAGAGTATCTTGCTCGCACGGCAAAGCCTGTCAAACTCTCCGTGATGTATTCGATATGCCAAACATAGTAACAAGTCTCACGATGGAGACGTTACTGGGCCCACTCGAGCAAATCGATGAACAACGGAAAGACCATGACCGTGACATCAAAGATAATGTGCAATCCCCAGTATGCACTGCAACCAAGTGTGTGACCCCTGAATATCACAACACACCACTACCAACAACAAAAATATGGAAATAACAAAATAAAAAGGAAATGAAGTAAATGCAAGAAAATGAAAAATAACTTGAAGGCTCTGACACATATTTGTGAATCATTTATCTAAAAGGCACGTGATTTCATATTTGAAATATATAAAGAACTCATACAATGCAGTAGGGAAAAGACA
Organism: Sorex fumeus; assembly: GCF_029834395.1. Lineage (NCBI taxonomy): Eukaryota > Metazoa > Chordata > Mammalia > Eulipotyphla > Soricidae > Sorex > Sorex fumeus. The sequence goes on from NW_026606062.1 coordinate 6,797,185, forward strand.
AAGAATCCAATTGAAAATGGGCAGAAGAAACAAAGAAACGTCTTTCTAAAGAAGACACTCAGGAGAAATATAAAACAGTATTCAACTTCACTCGTCACCAGAGAAGTGCCACTAAAATAAGGAGTTAGTGCATGACAGCTCAGAGATTGGCTGTTAACCAAAAGACACAAAACCACAATCATCAAAGAGGTCGAGGAGAAAGAGATTCCTTGGACATTGTCATTAGGAATGTGCATTGACGTATCACTCTGGGATCCACTTTTGAGGGTCTTCAAAATCTATAGGGGCTAGGAGATAGCTTGGGGGCAGGGGCACATGCCCTCCGTGTGCAAGACCCCAAGTTCAGTCGCTAGTGCACAAGGGCCCACGAAAACTTTTAGGTGTAACCTGGAGGCCACCAACATCAGTAGGGCCAAACATTGAACTATGAAGTATTGTTGGCCAAGTATTCTGGGCAGTGACATCCTAAGCCCCCTGAGAAGTGCCTGGGAGGCTGATCCCTCACCTCACCTCCAACTTAAAAGTACAGCTACTGTATAACTCAGTAATCCTACTGCTGGATGTTTCTCTACATAAGACAGATCACTAGGCTGGAGTGATATTTCAGTAGATAAGACGCTTGCACACGGTGTTCCTGGGTTCCATACCCATCACCACATATAGTCCTCCAGAAGTGATCCCTGAGCATCTGAGTACCTCCAGGTGTGTTCCCCAACAAAAAACGAAAGAAAGAAAGAAGGAAGGAAGGAAGGAAGGAAGGAAGGAAGGAAGGAAGGAAGGAGAAGAAAAAATTACTTTGGTGTGAGAGCTCTTGTACAGTAGTTAAGATGTTGACTTTCATTCAGCCAACCCAGGGATCACCTCCAGGATTGAGCTCCTGGACTCTATATGGTCTCCTGAGCATCACCAGGAGTAAGCCCTGAATATTCACTGGGTGGGTCCCAGACCCCTCAAAACAGAAAACAAGTAACTTTCCAAAAAGCTACCTGCACCTTTATATTTATTACAACTTCACTGCAGTTTACTATGGTGAAGACATGGAAATAAATATGATGGCTATAAAGAAAAGGTACTGGGCTGGAGCAATAGCACAGCGGTAGGGCATTTGCCTTGCACGCAGCCAGCCCAGCCGAGCCAGGTTCGATTCCTCCGCCCCTCTCGGAGAGCCTGGCAAGCTACCAAGAGTATCTAGCCTGCACGGGAAAGCCCGGCAAGCTATCCGTGATGTATTCGATATCCCAAACACAGTAACAAGAAGTCTCACAATGGAGATGTTACTGGGCCTGCTTGAGCAAATTGATGAACCACGGGAGGACAGTGCTACAGTGTACGGTGCTACTGAGCACAGATAAATACACAGAGAAATTAATAAGGAAACCCTGCCATTTGCAACAACCTGGATGGAGTTTGAGGGTAAAGGTAAAGGCCCTCCCATTGATCATCGATTTGCTCGAGCGGGCCCAGTAACGTCTCCATTGGAGACTTTGTTGTTACTGTGTCTGGCATATCGAATACGTCACGGGGAGCTTGCCAGGCTCTGCCGTGCGGGCGAGATCCTCTCGGTAGCTTGCCGGGCTCTCCGAGAGGGGCGGAGAAATCGAACTCGGGCTGGAGCGATAGCACAGTGGTAGGGCGTTTGCCTTGCACACAGCCAACAAAATGTATGTGGAACATTAAAATCAACTGCAGCAGAGCCTGGAGAGATAGTGCCAGTCCCTGTTTAATTTTTAGCACAAAGCCACTTGGGTTTCTATCCCTGGCCAGGTACCCTGCACATGGTCCAAGAGTTAATCCTGAGAACTGCTGGGTGTGTGCCCCGCAGCTCTCAAACAAAACAAAGTAAAACAAAGCAAAACACAAACTCCCAGAGACAGAGAGTCAACATATTCAAGTGGCAATAGCATTTGCCAGAGACTCTGGGCAAAATTGGTGAAGAGGTCAAAAGGCACACACTTCCGGTTATTAGACGAATAAGTTCTGGGAATGTGATGTTCGTATCTTAGAAGGTCGTATTTCTATTTGAAGGTCGCTGATAGCGCAGCTCTAACACATCCTCATCACAAGAAAAGATGCGATTGTGTGCGTTGATGGCTGTTAAATAAATCTATTGCAATCATTTCACACTGTAGACAGCTGTCAGTCACTGCACTGGACGCCTCCAACACGTGCAGTGTTACCTGTCAGTCAGAGGGCATTCAGAAGGGACTTCGCCCCTTAGCCGAGGGCAGCAATGCTCCTGGACTTGTGGTTCTTTCATGCTTTTGTTCCTGGGTCTTTCTCTCTGGTTTTCTTTTCTTTTCTTTTTTTTTTTTCCTGTTTTTTGTTTTTTGTTTTGGGGCCACAGCTGGCGATGCTCAGGGGTTACTGATGATTTCAACAAATAAGGAGAGTCAAAGGCCAACAAACACTGGGAAGCTGAAAACTGCATTTTTATGAAGACTAGGAAGCCGCCTTCTTCCTTCTTTCAGCAGAGTCTAGAGAAGAAGGCAGTTCTGGGATCTGACCTGATCCAGCCGGATTCCTGCTGTCTGTGGCTGGCCTCAGCCCTCTCACCCGTGTGTGATAGCAGGTCCGAACCACAGGGGCCTTGGGATTGGTCCTGAACAAAGGGTCTTTCTTTAAAAAACAAAACAAACAAACAAATAAACAAAACCCTAACTGTCCTGCACTCTTCAAGAAGGGTAGCATCATAGCATCCTGGAAGATAAAGAATGGGGAATGACCTAGAGATGAAAGAGACAGGTGGCAGGAAACAACAGTGGAATCTTCTGGAATTATTTAGAAAAAAAAATAGCTGCATGACTTGGTAAGAGTGTGTCTTTGTCCTTGGGAGTGGCTAACTGAAGTATTTGGAAGTCAAAAAGAGTTTCAAAAGTTTGAAAAGTCCTTCAAACAATGCTCGGCTCAGGGCACTGCACTTCATGGTTACTTTGCAACTGAATCTTATGGGCTGGTTTGCTGAGTATCAAACAGTGCTCCTGTGACCTTGGACGTTTGCAGGAAGTGCAGGGAATCTCACTGCTTTTTCTTTTCCATTTTCCCAAGCCTCTGGTTTTGGAGTTTATGGGGTATCATAAAATGTAAAAAAGCTACAAGAAGTTCCCTCGCCTCAAACATGCTTTTCTTTGTCGCTTTACCTCTCTGTGTCTCTTTTGGACCTCCATTTGGTGCACTGGCTTTGGATGTTTCTGTGCCTCTTGGAGGGTCTCAATCAGTCACCAGCCCCCATTAGAGTTTCTGTGCGTTGGGCGCTGGGCAGACAGCTCGGCTGAGAGCAGTGGGCTTTGTACAGAAAAGAACGTCCCCTAACGATGGCCTTTGAATGGTTTCCTGTGGTACCATCCCTAGCATCCCAGATGGTCCCCGAACAGCGCCAAGATCCCCGAGCAAAGAGCCAAGAGTAACTCCTGAGTGTCGCTAGGTGTGGTTCAAGAACAACAGCAACAACAAACAACAACAACAACAAAAGAAAACACCAAAAAAACCCCACAATCAATTCTCAGCTGATTGTGTTACTAACTTTAGGGATGGAGACGGAGACCACGTGGGGAAGAGAAGAGACAGGCAGGATGGCTAAAGCGCTAACAAGCCCTCAGTTTCCTGTGTTTGGGGGCTGAGGCTGCAAATGAGTGGGTCACCTCGGTTACTTCCTAGCTACTAAATGAAACACTCAGTCTTTAGTGCAACCAGGATCAGCGCGTTAGAACTGTTACAGAGCTTGGCTAAAACTCTTCCCTTCCCTGTTCCCTTCCCCTTAGCCCTTCCCCCATCCCATCCCATCCCCTTCCCTCTGTTCCCCTTCTCTATCCCTTCCCTTCCCTTTTCCCCTTCTCTTCCCTTCCCCCTTCCGTTCCGGTCCCTTCCCTTCCCTTCCCTTTACTCTTTTCTGTCCTTTCCTTTATGCTCCCTCCTCTCCTCTCCTCTCCTCTCCTCTCCTCTCCTCTCCTCTCCTCTCCTCTCCTCTCCTCTCCTCTCCTCTCCTCTCCTCTCCTCTCCTCTCCTCTCCTCTCCTCTCCTCTCCTCTCCTCTCTTCTCCTCTCCTCTCCTCTCCTCCCTTCCCCTCCCCTCCCCTCCCCTCCCCTCTCTTCTCCTCTCCTCCCCTCTCCTCTCCCCCCTCCCCTCTCCTCTCCTCCCCTCCCCTCCCCTCCCCTCTCCTCTCCTCCCCTCCCCTCTCCTCTCCTCCCCTCCCCTCCTCTATCCTCCTCTCCTCTCCTCTCCTTTCCTCTCCCCTCCTCTCCTTTCCTCTCCAGTCCCCTCCCCTCCTCTCCTTTCCTCTCCCCTCCCCTCCCCTCCCCTCCTTTCCCCTCCCCTCCCCTCCCCTCCCCTCCTCTCCTCTCCTCTCCTATCTCCTCCCCTCCCCTCCCCTCCTCTATCCTCCTCTCCTCTCCTCTCCTTTCCTCTCCCCTCCTCTCCTTTCCTCTCCAGTCCCCTCCCCTCCTCTCCTTTCCTCTCCCCTCCCCTCCCCTCCCCTCCTTTCCCCTCCCCTCCTCTCCCCTCCCCTCCTCTCCTCTCCTCTCCTATCTCCTCCCCTCCCCTCCCCTCTCCTCCCCTCCCCTCTTCTCTCCCTCTCCTTTACTTCCCCTTTCCTCTCCTCCCCCCACCTCCGCAGTTCTGAATGTGACCTTGGGCCTTTCTTCCCTTTGTGCCTTGTAGTCCATTCCTCTCCCCAGGGTGCTGGTTTCTCTCATCTTCTCCTGCCAGTCCTCTCGGCACCCCAAGGACAGCTTGACTATGTTTTATCACCAAGCAGAGATGTTCTCAATTCTCCTCCCACAGCCATCTGCTGGTTCGCTCTTTCCCACGGCACCTGTTGCTTTCTTGCATGTGGTGTAGTCATTCATCTCTGTTCTCAGGGTCCCCTGGCAGACTTTTTAGATAGAAACCAGGTCTGCATTATTCATCTTTGCAGAGCAGTGTGTGATCAGGGACTCTGAATTTGGATTCCAATGCTCCCGCGCGCTCATTGTGTGACCTTGGGCATTCAGCTGACCATTTCTGTACTCCATTTTCTGGTTATTCTAATAAGGGCCAATGGCAGCACTCAGTACCAGTTAACTCAAGATAGAAAAATGAAAGAGGATTCATTTTCCTTAGTGATAAAGTATGTTGATATTTGACACCTGTGCTTGCACAGAACATGGTTGTAGCTAAGCTCTGGTTTGTCCTTAAAAAAAACTGATTTCAGGGAAGTTTGAAAAAAAAAACAACAACTATAAATCCCTCCCACCCCTGGCTTCATCTTTTCCCTTCCTTTCCTTCGTGCAGTTGCTGTGTGACCAGGGGTCGCAAGCTTGAATGTGGTGAGGGACTTTATTGGACACCTGGGATTCCAAACCATTTGGGTTTTTTTTTTTAATATTTTTGTAGTAACTGATTTGACTTCTGTCTCCTTAGTTTCAATTTCGCTGCATTTTTTTTAAAAGTGGAGCTATTATTCACATACTATAAAGTTAGCCTTTTATAGGCCCTGTTGGATCATTTTTTGGTATACACTCAATGCACAATCATTCTCCCGCTGGAAGATTTTCAGCACCTATGCCAAGGAAAAATGACTCATGCCCATTTTCTCCACTCTCTAGATTTTGGACATCACTTAACTTGATTTTTGTCTTCATGGATTTGCCCACCCTGGACTTTTTATGTAAATGAAATTATACACCTGACCCTTTTCACTTAGCACCATGTGTTCAAGATTCAGACATGTAACATGTATCAAAACTTCATTCCTCTTATGACTAAGTAATATTCTATTGTATAAATTGACTCCACACTACCTATCCATAAGTTGATAGATTTGACTAGGATCATTTTTTGACTACTATGTATAACACTGGGTAGTGAATATTTGTGTACCTGTTTTTGTGGGAACAAAGGTTTCATTGATCTTAGGCATATGTGTAGCATGACTTGAAACTGAGGTGTAGTGGAAACTCCATGTTCAACTTTTTGAGGAATTGGAAGACTTTTTTTCCAAAGTAGCAGCATCATTTTAGATTCCACCAAGACTTCCAGAGTCTTCATGTCATTTCCAACACTAGTGATTGTCTGTCTTTTGATTATAACTCTTCGATGGGTGTGAAGTTGTATATCACTGTGGCTTGATTTGTGTTTTTGTAATGGCTGAAGATGATGAGCATTGCTTCATGCCTTCTTGGCCGTGAGTGTGTCTTCTTTCAGAAAATGTCTTTCTGCCCCTTCAAAAATTTATCTCAGGGGCTGGAGAGATAGCACAGTGGGTAGGGGTTTGCCTTGCACGCGGCTAACCGGGGTTCGATTCCCAGCATCCCATATTGTCCCCTGAGCACCACCAAGAGTAACTCCTGAGTGCAGAGCCAGGAGTAACCCCTGTGCATCGCCAGGTGTGACCCAAAAAGCAAGCAAACAAACAAAAAATTTATCTCTCTGGTTTCATTGTTAAATTGTAAGAGTTCAAATAACAGATGTCTTAATTTTTTTGGGGGGGTGACACCCAGCGATGCTCAGGGGTTGCTCCTGGCTCTGCACTCAGAAACTACCCCTGGCGGTGCTTGGGGGACCATATGGGATGCTGGGAATTGAACCAGGGTCGGCCGCTTGCAAGGCAAACGTCCTGCCTGCTGTTCTATTGTTCCAGCCCCAGAGATCTCTTAATTTTGAAAAAGAAAGTTTTGTTTTATGGTTTGAGCTATTTGTGTCCTGTACAAGCAATATGTGTCTCATAAAGGTTCAAAGATAACTCATTTTCTAGAAGTTGGTTTTACACTCACACGTACGATCTATTCACTTTCAATTTTGTTTATGACTCAAAGTACAGGTCAAGATTCACTTTTTTTAATCTACATAAATTGTTTTTGCACTGTGTGTTAAAAGGATTAAACATTTACTGTTGATTTTCTTTGATATCTTTGCCAATAATCAATTAACAAACTTTTTTATTTCTGGATAATCAACACTATATACTTTCTTATTTCTGGAATCTGTACTGTTTCATTGGACTTTAGTTATATCCATATATTAATATTATGCTGTCAATTATTATGTTTCTCATGTACATTTTAAACATTTTTAGTGTTATTTCCCTAATGTTCTTTTATATCCAAAGTTGTTTTTGGATATTCTAGATACTTTGCCTTTCCATAGAAATTTTAGAAATAGCTTGTTAATTTATATGTAAAAAGAACCCTAAAATGTTTGTTTGTTTTGCTTTTGTTTTTGCTTTTTTTTTTTTTGCCACAGTCACCTGTGCTCAGGGCTGACTCCTGGCTCTGCACTCAGGGATCACTCCTAGTGGGACTTGGGAGATGATCTAGGGTGCCAGAAGTTAAACCAGGAGTGGTCATGGGTGAAGCAAATGCCCAACTCTGACTCCCCTAGTATGGTTTGGAACAGAATTGCCCAGAATGTAGAGATTCCTTTGGGAAGAATTGATGTTTTATCAATATCACTTTTTCCAATCTATAAACATATTCATGAGCAGGTAGTTCTAAGGAAGGCGTATTGTGTTGTCAAGTTCCTGCATGTTTTTCTTAGTTGACAATCAGTCTAAGTAAAAAACGACAGTTTCCCTCCTCTTGCCAAGATGGGTTCAAGAAAGTGGTGTGAGTCAGCTGTGGCCCAGAGTCTGGAGGGAACTCTAGACTAGACGTTCTGGAGAAGGTGTCTCTGTCCTATGAAGACAGAGGAAGTAAGGCCTCTTGCCTTCTCTGGATGTCGTAATGTCTAGAAGTGATGCCAGAAATGTGTGGTCTCTTGTAACAAGGATCCAGAATGAAGGCAAACAGCCAACATCAGAGAAGGACAAAGCAAAAAGGCAGAAAGGACCTGGGCCCCCAAGGGCACGCTGAACCCCCCAAATAGCCAAACATGAAGTCTACACGCTGCTTCTTTTGTATGCAATAGTATTCCATCTCAGTTTCTGTTATCTGTTCATTTCAGGGGAAACCATCTAATCTAGTATCTCCATTCTACCCAAAGAGCTAGAATACAGGTCAGAAAAATCACCAGATATTGACTTTTCATTTAAAGAATAACACTGCACTGTAGCACTGTCCTCCCGTTGTTCGTTGATTTGCTTGAGCGGGCACCAGTAACATCTCCATCGTGAAACTTGTTATTACTGTTTTGGGCATATCAACGCCTGCCGTGTGGGCAAGATACTCTCAGTAGCTTGCCGGGCTTTCCGAGAGGGATGGAGGAATCGAACTGAGGTTGGCCGCGTGTAAGGCAAATGCCCTACCCGTTGTGCTTTCACTCCAGCCCAATAATAAGTAATATAAAATAAATAATTTAGTGCCTGCTATTGGGGCAGGCTTGAGTGGTGGTTGGGAAAATTGGAAATAATGGTGGTGGGAAGGTGTAATGGTGGTGGGAGTGATGTTGGAATATTGAATGCAACAAATCATCATGAAAACTACAAAAAAAAAAAGGATGCCTAAAGCCAGTGTGATAGGACAGCATTTGCCTTGCAATGTGACTGATCTGGGTTCAGTTCCTGGCACCCCATATGGTCCCCGAGCCCAAGCAGGAGTAATCTCTGATACTGGTGTTGGGGTTGATGTCAGGAAAATTGTACACATAGAATTTGATCATGACTGATTGTAAAGTTGGGTGCTGTGAATAACTGTAAATTATAGTACCCCAATAAAATATTTTTAAAAAGATGCTTGCTTTGCATGTAGTCAACCCTGGTTCAAACCCCGAAACCAAATAAGGTCTCCTAAGCACTGCTAAGTACACCTTTGAGTACCAAAGCCGGGAGTGGCCTCATAGCATTGTGGGTTGTGGTCCAACAAAAATGAATTTTATTCTGATATTAATGAACTGAAACTGAACCTACATCTGATTGGCCATTTTAAATATCTATCACTTGATCACTTGACATCCCGTTACTCATCGATTTGTTCGAGCAGGCACCAGTAACATCTCCATTCGTCCCTGTTGCGTGCTAGTGTAGCCCAATGGCGTCTGCTCATTCTAGGAACACGAAGAGCCTCAAACCAATCGTTCAGGGTCTTGACAACGAAGTCTGACCATCTGGTAGGTGGGCAGCCACACGGTCTTTTGACGTCCCGTGGAATCCAGTCACTAACGGCTTTAGTCCAATGGTCGTCTCCAAATCGCATTACGTGTCCAGCCCATCTGATTTTCTACGCCTTGGCAAATGAGACAGCATCCCTGATTCTTGACTGTCTACGGAGGTCAGAACTCCGGATTCTTTCTCTCATTTGAGTGAAACGTGATACTCCAAGCATAGCTCTTTCGATTCCTCTTTGGGAGACTCAGATAGCGTTCTCATCCTGTTTTCCTGGGGCCCAGGTCTCTGAGGTGTATGTTAATGCAGGAAGAACAGTGGAATCTAAGAGATGTGCCCAGAGCCAGCGGTTCTACATCCTCTTAGCTATTTCTTTGACGCTCTTGAAGGCATTCCAAGCCGCTCTCTTCCTCCTGCGCAACTCAGGTGCCAGGTCATTCGTCATATTGACTTCTCGACCTAGGTACATTTATCTATCAGGGCTTAAAAATACTCCTCAAACCTCAAATTTTTCATAAACATTCTTCAAGTTGGGGAGTAGACAGTTGAGGGGACAGAGAAAACAATGTTTCTTCTACATCTTGTAGAATCTGAATACTGACTATTCTCTGTAAAAAATTAGCTGAGAACTGAGGAATTCCCTTCAGAAAAGGTTTACATTACCATTACACCTTCCCACCACCATTATTTCCAACACCACACCCACCACACTCAAAAAGTTGAGTTTTAGGCAGAGGATACTTCTAAGTAAGTACACTAAGGTATTAAATTAATAGAGACCAAGTTCCCCATTTAAAGAATACTTAGTTTATTTTTCCCATTCATTGTTAAAAATTTTATATTGTTTTTCAAGTTTATATTACAAAAAGAACTTAGGCTTCTTGACAGCTAGCCACCTCCTACTCTCAGCCCTTCCTATCTCGTCTTTGAAATGGGGAAAGAGCTAAGAACAAGGGTTTGACATTTACTGCTGCAACTCATGTTGTTTTTTCTGAGTTATACTGGGACCCTGGACATATTAGACAAGCTGAGGACCGTGCTCATCAAATTGTACAGTGCCGTTCTTTGAATATTCACTATCTGATTGCAAATGGTACTTTAGACACCCTTGTTTGGGGAATGTTGAATCGCAAAGTAAAGTTTGAATTTAAGCCAAATTACTGTTACTCATTGTGATCATAACTGACAAGAACTAAAAAGTTGAGTTTTAGGCAGAGGATACTTCTAAGTAAGTACACTAAGGTATTAAATTAATAGAGACCAAGTTCCCCATTTAAAGAATACTTAGTTTATTTTTCCCATTCATTGTTAAAAATTTTGTATTGTTTTTCAAGTTTATAAATATGTGAATTCAGTCCCAATATGAGAAAAGAAACAATATAAATCCGATAAATGTAAAAAGCTGTTCACCCCCTCCTCAACCTCCAAAGCTTACCTGATACTCTTATGGAGAAATGACTGTTATTAATTTTTGTTCAGCCTTTTTGATTTTCTATGTATGAAAATGATCTATCTATATCTATCATCTTCTTTAAAAAATAATTTTATTTATTTATTTTTGGGTCACACCTAGCAATGCTCAGGGCTTACTCCTGGCTCTGTACTCAAAGATAAGTACTTTGTACTCATTCCTAGTGGGGTTCAGGGAATCATATGCAGTGCAAAGGACGGAATATCATTGGCATTATGTAAAGACATGTCCTAGCCACATATTATCTGTTCTCATCTTTTTTCTTTCTTTTTTTTTTTACTTTTTGGGGACCATATGGGATGCTGGGAATTGAACCCAGGTCAGTTGCGTGCAAGGTAAACGCCCTACCCACTGTGCTATTGCTCCAGCTCCTCTTCTCATCTTTTATCTATGTCTCATTTACTGAGCATTTACTGTCCAAAAAGTATGCATACTTAAATTTATATGAAATGTTTAAATTTAAGAATTTTTTTGGTCATGCATGTAATGAAATTATTTCAAGTCTTTATTTTATGGGAAAAACATATTGAGATACATGTTAAGTGGTCTATCTTAGAATCCAGCAGAGAAGTCCACAAGTTTCTACAACCTCTACCAGAAGATAAAAATTAATACATAGAATGAAATATACTGATGACATTGAGCAGTACTCATAACATACCAGCTATAAGACAAAACACACTGGATCTGTTAATAACACATTTCTCATCTCAACCAGTCCTGCTAGAATGAGAGATGATTCTAGTATATTCTTCAACAGAAGTTATAAACATTATGTACCTAATGAACCCTTTCTTCCAGGAGAATATCTACTTGAATCATTTAGGGTGCATTAAATTACAGGTAATATAAAACTTAAACTGACTTCAACAAGCAAATTGACTGGTTCATATAACTGGAAACTCTAAAAGACAGATTTTTGGTATCTGTTTCAGAAATGCTTTTAAACACTGAAATTGTTCCGATACTTAAAAAATAAAAAAGCACCTTCTGAAACATCTGTTTCAAGCGAAGCAGGTATGTTTAGTGGCGTTAAGAAGGTACTACAACTCCCTGTGGGAACTGAAGGTTCTATAAGTCTCTGACCCCTGTCATTCCTGGGAGTTCTGGACTCCCCTGTGATTGGATGGGGTGATCACGTGCAAAGGAAATGTTTGCACTGATTGGTTTGTCTTGGCCAACCGGGCACTGTCCTGAACAGTCATGTGACTTAGTTTGGTCAAGGCAGAACCTAGGGAGAACAGGGGTTAATTTCAGCACAGGTGCAAGGATGCTCCACTGAGGGTGTCGTGGGGACAGTGAAGAGGATGGTCCTGAGAGCCAGCCTGGCACAGACCAAAGGCTGAAAGAGTGGACCACCCATAAGATCCACGGTGTGAGCGTTCACGGGATTGACACATGGGGAGTCTGCCTTTCTCCTTCATGAGTCCCTGCAGTTTCCATTTTTTCATTACTAACAGCCAGTACTTAAATAAGTTCAAACAAGAAACATACTCTGTCGATGTGAGAAGCTGGTGCAGAACATTTGTAATGTTGGTTGGTTTGATGAGCTTAAACACAGACGTTTTAAAGAAATACAAAAATGGTATTTTGGCAAACAGGAAGTAAAAGAGTTTCCAGAATGGCCCGGACAGTGTTTGCAGAAGCCTCTAACCGCCTCTCCAGTCTCTTAGGAAACTGTGGTCACCTCTGTGGCAGAATCAGAGATCTCCCAAGACTGGCTGCGCTGAGACCCTGGCCAGTCATAAATATTGAATATTATCTCCTATGTGAGGCCAGGGCTAATTTTTTTAATTGATTGAGGTACTGTGATTTATAATATTGTTAATGATGGTCTCCCATGTACGTAAGCCCAACACCACACCCACCACCAGTGCACCCACTTCCTCCTCCAGGATCTTGTCACCCTTCCTCCCTACACTCCCCTCAGCTGTGCTGCCGCTGATTCTTTGTTGATATCTTTAAGTCCAACACATGTTGGTTGAGTATCTGCAGACCAATTAATGTGTAGTACAAAAGGGAAGATAAAAATCTTTTGGTCAGGGCTGGAGCCATAGTACAGCAGGTAGGGCATTTGCCTTGCACGCACGCAGCCAACCTGGTTCGATTCCCAACATCCCATATGGTCTCCCAAGCACTGCCAGGAGTAATTCCTGAGTGCATGAGCCAGGAATAACCCCTGTGCATCACCGGGTGTGACCCAAAAAGAAAAAAAAATCATTTTGTCAAATCAATTGATGCAGAGAAGGTTTGTTTTTTTTTTTATAAGATCCAATATCCATTCGTGATTAAAAGACAAACACAAAAGAACCTTTAAAAATAAGGATAGAGCCGAAGAGATAGTATAGCAGATACGGCTTTTGCCTTGCACACGCCCAACCCAGGTTCGATCTCTGTCATCCCATATGGTCCCCCAAGCACCACCAGGACTCATTCCTGAGTGCAGAACCAGGAGTAACGCCTGAGCATCGCTGGGTATGGCCCAAAACGAAAAGAAAAAAAGGGATAAAAGGAACATAGTAGGCAAGAAGACTTTTTAGCTTTCTCTCCGAATGTTTTTCCTGTTACTTTTACACTGTATGAAGTAGATCCCTGCCCCTAAGGGGTGCCTGTGTCTTTGCAGTGTCTTTCCCTCAAACTGCCCACGCTCCTCCACTTCCTTCCTGTACAGGAAACCCTGAGGGTTGTAACAGGAAGTGGCCACTCTGTAGCCCCCAGTTTCTACAAGGTCCTGAAGCTCCTTTGAGTGTGACAACTTCAAGCCTTCTGGAAAGGACACCCAAAGGCCCAGGGTCCAGGATGAATCTCTAGTGTCACTCAGCTCCCTTCTGTGAGGTGCTGGGTAGGGGAAATTCTTTCTAAGGTTCCTGAGGAAACACCTCCACATCCCTGGAGCAGAGACAGTGTCAGTTCCTTGCCAGAAAAGCCCACCACTGCTCACATCCAGTAAGGTAAGGGTTGCTCATGTCCCCTCTGGGTCCAGGGTTCTTACTCCTTGCTTTTCTTGCTTCTGAAGGAACAAGTACCCTTCTCTTTTTAAACTATCATTTTTTTTAATCCCTATGCTGAACCTACAAATATTCCAAAAGGTTTTCACTGATTCATTTTTGATCTTTTGCTTTTGTGGGTCACACCCAGCTCTGTTCAGGGGTTCCTCCTGGCTCTGCACTCAGTAGTTTCTCCTGGCAGTGCCCCGGGGACCATATGGGATGCTGGGGATTGAACCCTGGTAGGATGCGTGCAAGGCAAATGCCCTACCTGCTATATTATTGATCCAGCCCCTCCACTGATTACTTTTCCAAGAGTAAACTATATACTTCTTGATACTATACAAAGTGACAACTTAATCTCATAGGCAAACCTTCTCCGAGTCTTGAGATAGGATGAATCATTTTGGTGGGGCAGGGGCGGGCCACCTAGAGGCAGCACATTATGTGAGCTATACGGATTCTTACAGCTCTAGTGCCAAGTGAAGTCCTGGGTTTATTTGTTTGTACCACATCCAGCAGTGCTCAAAGAGTACTCAGTGCTTGGGGTGGTTCCTGGCTATGCTGGGGGACCATACAGTACTGGACATCGAACCTGGACCTCCTGCATGCACAGGTTGCACTCAACCTATTGAGCTGTGTCCTCAGCCATGAAGTCCACAGTTTGAGTCGTCTTGTATGTCACCTTACTTTTCTGTCTGGACACTGAACTTCCTAGAGGAACTGAGAATTTGCATTGCACCATCTAGTAACCATGGAAAAGCAAATGACCTCATGCGGTCCCCATCTAAATCACCCAGAAAGTTTTCAGTGTTCTAAGATCAGAGATTTAGAAAGTTAAGACCTGGGCTAAGTGGCAAACACATTTGCAATTAGAGCGAATGAAAGTCTGATGCAGGTAAAATCAGAGTTGACCAGAGAACGCGGGATCTGAACCAGACTTCTTGGCAGAATTTGCTGTAGGCCAGGATTCCATAGTCTCTGTGTGGACTTAAGCCCAGGAATGTGGATAGTTTAAGTGGCCAAGAAAGTGGGGAAAAGGAAACTATCAAAAACCTGTCTCCGAGTCATAGAACCAGTCTTAGATTAGCATGCCACAGTTGTGCATTGGTTGGGTGTGTAGAGCTACATTTGGGATTTTTATAATTGCCCCCCCCCCCGGGCTCCCTTATTTCAGAACCATTATAATTCCCAAGAGATCTTCCTCCTGCCTTGTTATTGCCACCTGGTTATATCCAAGCACTGAGAATCCATGTGATGACTGGGCATTGGTTCTTCTTTCTGTCATTTGTAGTATCTCCAGTTGCCTGCTCTGGAGGGCTTTGAAAGCCATTACTCATTAGGACACAACCCCAGGGCTACTGGTAGCTCTACACAGCTAACTGTACGTTTCTTACACGTGTTTCCTTAGACTGGAATATTTTGTATGGTTTTTCTACTGTAGTCATCATTCACAAACTTGCCTTGATCAGATTTGCCTCCAGTTCCTATTTATGCTGCCAGTCTTTGTGTGTGTGTGTTTGTGTGTGTGTGTATGTGTGTGTGCGTGTGTTATCATAGTTTTCTAGATAGTTTCTAGAAGGTTCTACCTTCTTTCTTCTTCAAATCATCTTCCTAAACTCTAATGGAATGATCAAAAAATATTTCCATAGGAGAAAATTTGTGAAAATGGTTTCTATCTCACCATGGGGATACTAAGTACTTGTCTGAGGGTTTACCAAGCTTTGTTGCAAGTTAAGTCTTCTATGTTAATGTTTTTGTTAGTTGAGATTGGTTCACTTCTATGTTACATTCCCATCCAATCTAATGTGCTACTACTGAGGACGTCAGTATTATAGAGTTTACAGACCCAGAAAATTCAGAATATTTAACTAGGCAGTCTTACCAGAGGCATGACGGCTTTGGGGCATGGCTGAGGAAGCTGGGGCTTTGGTAGGGCCAAGATGGCCTGAGGTCTCAGCCAGGAATAGGTACCAGAGTAAGTTTTGCAGCTAGTTGATCTCTTTTGAGATTTATTTATGAATTTCTGAAACAAGGCCGGTAGATGAGCTTCCATGGCAGCAACTGTGGGTGAGGCTGCTGGGGATTCTGGAAGTACTGGGAGGTGGGGGAAGGTCACCCATCCTGACTCCAAGAATCCAGCCCTAGTTTGTTAAGCAAGTACATGAAGAATACTTTCCCCAGATTCTCTTTTGTTGGGAAAGGAGAAGAAGCCTGTCTCCCCTAATCATAGGCATGTGATTTTTCATACATTTTCTCCAATTCAAAGTCTGAAAAATTGACATACTTTTTTTAGCGTTTGCCCTGCACACAGTCAACTGGGGTTCGATTCCCAGCACCCCATATGGTCCCCTGAGCATCGCCAGGAGCAATTCCTGAGTGCATGAGCCAGGAGTAACCCCTGAGCATCACTGGGTGTGACCCAAAAAGCAAAAACTTGGCACCAGAACTGTGCAGGAGGAAGAGAGCAGCGTGGAACGCCTTCAAGAGCATCGAAGAAGTTGTTCAGAAGACAAAGAAACTCCAACTCCAGGCACATCTTTTCGACTCCACCATTCTTTCTGCACTAACATATGCCTCAGAGACCTGGGCCCTACGAAAACAGGATGAGAATGCTATTCGGATCATCCAAAGAGGAATCGAAAAAGCTTTGCTTGGAGTACCAAGTGAGAGAAGGAATCTGGAGTTCTGACCTCTGTTTACGATCGAAGATTAGGGACACTGCCTCATTTGCCAAGGTGTAGAAAATCAGATGGGCCAGACACATAATGCAATTTGGAGATGACCGCTGGACTAGAGCTGTCACCAACTGCATTCCATGGGATGTCAAAAGAACACTTGGCCACCCACCTATGAGATGGTCGGACTTCTTCATCAGGACCCTAAACAAATGGTTTGATGCTCTTTGTGTTCCTGGAGTGAGCAGACGCCACTGGGCTACATTAGCACCGAGATATTACTGGCGCCCCCTCGAGAAGATCGACAAACAATGGGATGACAAGTGATTACAAGTCATAATGATATTAGATGAAACAGATAACTACAAAGATCACTTTATAAGATAACCAAAAGATAAGTATTGAACTATCCTTTTGATCTTTAAATAGGATTAAAATTCTATGCAAATATTCTTGATCACTTGATCACTTGACTTCCTGTTAATCGTCAATTTGCTCGAGTGGGTGCCAGTAACGTCTCCATTTGTCGCGTGCTAGTGTAGCCCAATGGTGTCTGTTCGCTCTAGGAACATGAAGAGACTCAAACCGATCGTTCGTGATCTTGATGAAGAAGTCTGACCATCTGGTAGGTGGGCGGCCACGCGGTCTTTTGACATCCTGTGGAATCCAGTCAGTAACAGCTCTAGTCCAGTGGTCGTCTTTAAATCTCATTACGTGACCAGCCCACCTGAGTTTTGACACCTTGGCAAACGAGACAGCGTCCCTGATTCTTGATCGTCAACGGATGTCGGAACTCCAGATTCTTTCTCTCATTTGAGTGAAACGTGATATTCCAAGCATAGCTCTTTCTATTCTTCTTTGGGAGACCTGAATAGCGTTCTCATCCAGTTTGCGTAGGGCCCAGGTCTCTGAGGCATATGTTAATGCAGGAAGAACAGTGGAATCAAAGAGATATGCCAGGAGCTGGAGGTTCTTCGTCCTCTTAGCTATTTCTTCGACGCTCTTGAAGGCGTTCCAAGCCGCTCTCTTCCTCCTGCGCAGCTCGGGTGCCAGGTCATTTGTCGTGTTGACCTCTCGACCTAGGTACACATAGCTGTTGCATTCGGAGATGGTTGTTCCGTTGAGAGCAAATGGAGCCTCAGGAACAAGGCTGTTTCTCATAAACATTGACCGCAAGCAAACGTCCGAGCTCGCAAAGCAGTGCGGAGATGCAATCAAGGAAGACCTCAAAGAGAGAAGAGCAGAAGTGCTGGTAGAAGCGGCAGAAGCCGGGAAAAGTATTCGTAACACCCGCCTGTCCTTCGCCAACTACAAGACCAAGATGACTGCCCTCCGACGTCCTGATGGATCTATCACATCCTCCAGAACGGCAATGGAGAAGATTATCTATGACTTCTACTCAAATCTCTTCGATAGCCATGTCCACTTGCTGACATACCAAATTCCACAGGATGGATATGTCATTCCCAACGTTCTCCCTTCCGAAATCCGACACGCCATTTCGTCAGTAAAGAAACGGACAGCACCTGGCCCAGACAAGGTAAGACCTGAACACCTGAAGAACCTGCCATCAGTACTTATCAATACACTGGCTTGGCTCTTCACATGCTACCTGTCTGAATGCAAGGTTACATCCCAGTGGAAAACCAGCAGGACTGTACTACTGTTCAAGAAGGGAGACATCCATGACATTGGCAACTATCGCCTGATCTGCCTATTGTCTGTCATCTACAAGCTGTTCACTCGAGTCATCCTAAATAGGATTGGCAGAACACTAGATGAAGGACAACCATGCGAGCAAGCCGGGTTCCGCAAAGGATTCAGCACCATTGACCATATCCACACGATAACCAAGCTCATTGAGGTTTCTCAGGAGTTCAAGATGCTGCTCTGTTTAACGTCATTGATTTAAAGAAGGCCTTTGATTCTGTTGAGATGGAAGTGGTCATTGAAGCCCTAGCCAATCAGGGCATTCAAGCCCAGTACTTCAGGATCCTCCGTGTGCTGTATTGCGGATTCACTACCAGGATCTCACCATTCTACAAAGAAGTGATCGTTGATATCAAGAGAGGGGTTTGGCAGGGTGATACCATTTCACCGAAACTCTTCAGTGCCACCCTCGAGAACATCATGCGACGACTGGAATGGGAAGGAATGGGAGTGAAGATAGATGGTCGGCAATTACACCACCTCTGCTTTGCTGATGACATTGTTTTAATAACACCAAACATCAGCCAAGCGGCACAAATGCTGGCTGACTTCGACCGTGAGTGTGGAAAGGTCGGACTACAGCTGAATCTTACGAAGACAATGTTTATGCAAATATTAAGAGGTAAATTTAAATGTTAATGAAAGTAACCAAGAACTGCAATAACTTGGTATTTAAAGTGGACTTTGCCATGGGAAAATAGAAGTCTGTCCCAGTGTAAATAGCAGGCTTGATAGGAATGCTTATATCCCTATCAGGGGGCATTGTAAATATTTTCACAACAGAGATAAATCAATTATATACTAATTATGTAAACATCCAAGCTAATAATCAATTATGTGCTAAATCAAAGTTCTCAAAGCAGGCAGAAGGTTAAGGTATTCCATGGAATTTCACTTCTAATTATAGAATTTATGTAAAACATTCCCTTCTAAGGTCTAGAAGGTCTGTTTTGCACGACATATATAATTAAGTATGAAACCCAGAGGATAAGCACTTGCTTTGCATGCAGACGACCCTGAGGCTTCAATCCCTGACACCAATGAACCCCAAAGCACCATCGGGAGTGACTCTTGATTACAGAGCCAGGAACAGTACTCAAGTACCCACATCCCCAATTACCACTAAGTGTGGCTCCAGACTCCCTCCAACTGTGACCACCAAAAATATTATATGCAACAAACAAAGATACCAAACTAGGGCTGGAGAGACAACACAGCCTGCAGTACCTTACCCTTGGTCTGCAGTCTGGGGTCACAGCAGATAAAATGTAAAGTAATTGCCTTGCATGCTTATACACAGCTGACCACCAGGAGTGACCCTGAGCCACAGACCCCAACTGGTGTAGCAAAAACAACAACAGCAACAAAAAATTCCTTTATGAGACCAGAGAGAGAAAGTACAACAGGTAAACCCTTGCCTTGCATGCAGTCAGCCTGGGTTTAATCCCAGCACTCTAGGTGGTTTTCCTGAGCACCACCACTAGTGATCACTGAGTGAAGAGCCAGGAGTAAACCCTGAGCACTACTGGGTTTAACTCAAAATCAAAAGATACCAAAGAGGACCAGAGTGTGATAGTACAGTGAGGAGGGCATGTATTTGCCTTGCACACGGCCGAACCAGCTTTAATCTCTGGCATCCCATATGGTCCCCCAAGCATCGCCAGGAGTAATTCTTGAGTGTAGAGCCAGGAGTAACCCCTGAGCATCGCTGGGTGTAACCACCCCCCCAAAAAAAAACAACAGAAAAGTAGATACCAAAGAAAGTAGATACCAAAGAAAGATAAATACTTAAACATGTGATGTATATTCTATACAGATTTCAAAGAAAGTAAATACTTTTTTTTTTAATCAGTGAAACAAATACAGAATAGGACTAGAGAGAGTGCAGCTGCTAGGATTGACTTGCCTGCCTCTAACTCAGATTGGATCCCCAGCATTGAATATGGTCCCCCCACTGAGCACAGAGCCAGGAGTAAGTAAGCCCCCAGCACCGCTGGGTGCGGCTCAGAAATAAAATGAAACAAAAACCCCAAACAAATAACCATCACAGAATATAAAAAAGATTAGTTACATATAATTAATAATATGTAATTTAATTACATATAATTAAAGTGCATGTTGTAAATTGTATTAAATTATATGTTAATTACATATAATTAAATATGTCACTTAATTACACGGAATTAAACTGTACCTTCATTTGGAGAAATCGAATTAAACCTGACTGTTTACAGGCGTTTCGAGGCTGAATCAGGAAGAGAAAACTAAAGAATGTCATGGAAATCTCCTGATTTCCACTTTCTCAAGAGTGTATTGCTAAAACACAGGCATCAGGGCTAAAGCTCCATGTGGTTGACCAGGTCAAAAAGGGCATAAGTCTTGTTGCCTAGATTGGACCAGTGGTCTTCACTTCCCAGGACTATGGAAACACAGTAACTATGGGAAAAGAGACAGAAACATTGGCAAAACACCAAACTCAGCCTCCTGGCACAGTACTGTGTCATTGAACATTGCTAAAGTCACTCACAAATGAATTCCCTTTTATCTGGTCTAATAATTGCACTAACGTTAAAATAGCTCCAGCATATTTCGAAAGTAAATGCCACTAGCTGATACAGAGACCGATCAATGGGGCAGAGACAAAGTCCTCTCGGATTCTGGGGAGCAATGTTGGCCATGAATCATATGCTCAGTGACAAATCAATTGCTGTTTGCTCTTGGTGGCGTGCAGGTGGCAGACTGACCTTTGGCATCTGGAGGGACAGGCTTAAGGGGACAGGCTTTCTGTTCACCTCCAGTTTGGTAAATGTCAGGCACTCCGGGTTGTGTCAACGCGTGATGTGTGTTGGTCTGTGAGATCCGCAGCATTAGAACCATGTTGGGGCACATTGGAGATTGGAAGTTATCAGTCACTGGAATGCATGTTCGCAGGTTGACACCATTTTTTTCTGGTTGGAACCTGAGATGCACGGAATTCTATCCATATGGATCCAAACACCTTTTTTATTTTAGCTAGTGTGCCATAATTTCATATAAATTCATTCGGTCTGTGCCTCAGAATCATAAACAGTGTTACTTTAAACAATTCGACACCTTTAGAGTGCATCTCGGACCCCTTTCTCTGAAATGTGCAATGAACTGCTGTGCTTCGTTTCTCTGCAGAGAACTATCTAGGTGAATCACTAAATTGGACCTCTTGGTTTGTCCAATTATCATCATTACTGATATAAGTTGGGTCCTGCATACTTACCATGATCTAAATGATGAAATGGAAAGATTTTTTTCTAAATTATTTTTTAATTATTTTTTTAAAATTTTTATTAGTCAGACACCATGAGGTACAGTTGTAGACTTACAAATTTTTGTGCTTGGGCTTCAATTATACAATGATCAAATACCTGTCCCTTCACCAGTGCCCATTTCCCACCACCACGGATCCCAGTATCCCTCCCACCCCCCATCCTCCTCTCCCACCCTGCCTCTGTGGCAGGGCATTCCCTTTTGTTCTCTCTCTCCTTTTGGGTGTTGTGGTCTGCAAGAGAGGCATTGAGTGGCAATCACGTTTGGTCTATAGTCTACTTTCAGCATGCTTCTCCCACCCTGGGAGGATCCTCCCAACACCCTTTATTTGTTGCTCCCTTCTCTATCTGAGCTCCCTTTTCCCCTAGCATGTGTGACTGGCCTCCAAGTCATGGAGTAAAATTCCTGGTACTAATCTTGGCCAAAATGGAAAAATTTTTGTCAACATTTTTATGGAGACTCAACAAGAGCTTCTTCTTGGTGTCAGGAGCCTGATGCAGAGTAAATACTGTCTCTCTCTTTCTTTCCTGCCATGTTTCTTTTCTGAGGAAAATAATAGAGAGATCACAGAAGTTTTGTGGACTGACGAGATTTCTAAAACACCTCAGAAGCACGGCCAACAACAGAGCCAAAGGGGGAAGAAGACATGTTTCAAGAGCAGGGGCCACCGTCATTGTGGGAGGATCTGAAGCTTCTAGAAGCTTCTAGAAGGAGCCACTCACCGTGACCTTGGGCCAGCAGACACTGAGCACTTGAAATCATTTCTAATGTTTGTCCTTGGTGGACAGTGGCAGGAATCAGATCCTGGCAGACACTGCGAAGGCCCTCCTCCCTCCCAGAGACCAGGATGTTTCCTCCTTCCGAGCTCCCGGGCTGCCCCTCCATTCTCTGCTGCTTGGAACTCGGTGGGTGTGATTTTCTCTGACTGATCAGTTGGGATGCTGTGACCCGACACAGAAGACAGGCCGTAAGCACAGACCGGTCATTTTCCCTAGAGATGCTCGGATGCTGGAGGTCCATGGTGGGGTTTCCCCAAAGGCCTCCTGGTGGGAGCTTGGCCATCAGTCTGGCTGCTCCTTCACAGGATGGGTGGGGCTTTCTCTCAGCACCTGCGTGTTGAGGATCACCTCTCAGAAGTACAACTGGGCAAGAGCTCACCCTCATGGCCTCCTTTTAATCTTCTTGCCTCTTTAAATGCTTGCCAGCCAGGCACAACCTGCACTGCAGGGCAGAGAGTTAGGACTTAAGCATGTGAATACTGTGTGAGAGCCCATTTGGGTCACAGTTCCGTCCGTTGCTCTTCTTTTCCTTCTAAAGGTAAAAGGTAAAGGCCCTCCCGTTGATCGTCGATTTGCTCGAGCGGGCCCAGTAACGTCTCCATTGGAGACTTGGTTGTTACTGTGTCTGGCATATCAAATACATCACGGGTAGCTTGCCAGGCTCTCCAAGAGGGGCGGAGGAATCGAACTCGGGTCGGCCATGTTGGCCGCTTGTAAGGCGAATGCCCTACCCGCTGTGCTATCGTTCCAATCTCCTTCTCCTTCTTCACCTCCTCTTTCTCCTTTTCCAATTCTTCCTTTTTTTCTCTTCCTTCTCTTCTCCTCCTCCCTCCTTCATTACACCCTCCCTACTCCTTTTTTATTGAATGGAGGGGGAAACGTGCACTAGTCGGGGATCACTCGTGCCAGGGCTTGGGGACCATACATGGTGCTGGAGATCAAACCCAGGTCAATCACATGCTTTACATCTTTCCTTTTTTTTAAATTGAATCACTATAGTTCACTTGATCACTTGATCATTTGACATCCCGTTACTCATCGATTTGCTCAAGCAGGCGCCAGTAACGTCTCCATTCGTCCCTGTCATGTGCTAGTGTAGCCCAAAAGTGTCTGCTTGCTCCAGAAACAGGGAAAGCCTCAAACCGATCGTTCAGGGTCTTGATGACGAAGTCTGACCATCTCATAGGTGGGTGGCCTCACAATCTTTTGACGTCCCGTGGAATCCAGTCGGTAATGGCTCTAGTCCAATGGTCGTCTCCAAATCACATTACATGCCCAACCCATCTGATTTTTCGACACCTTGGCAAATGAGACAGCGTCCCTGATTCTTGATCATCGACGAAGGTCGGAACTCTGGATTCCTTCTCTCACTTGAGTGAAGCGTGATACTCCAAGCATAGCTCTTTCGATTCCTCTTTGGGAGACCCGAACAGCGTTCTCATCCTATTTTCGTAGGGCCCAGGTCTCTGAGGCGTATGTTAATGTAGGAAAAACAGTGGAATCGAAGAGATGTGCCTGGAGTTGGAGGTTCTACGTCCTCTTAGCTATTTCTTCGATGCTCTTGAAGGCATTCCAAACCGCTCTCTTCCTCCTGCGCAACTCAGTGCCAGGTCATTCATCATGTTGACTTCTCGACCTAGGTACACACTAACTGTTGCTTTTATAGATGTTCATTCCGTTGAGAGCGAATGGAACATCAGGAACGAGACTGTTTCTCATAAACATTGTCTTCATGCGATTCAGCTGTAGTCCGACCTTTCCACACTCACGGTCGAAGTCAGCCAGCATTTGTGCCACTTGGCTAATGTTTGGTGTTATTAGAACGATGTCATCAGCGAAGCGGAGGTGGTGTAGTTGCCAACTGTCTATCTTCACTACCATTCCTTCCCATTCCAGTCGTCGCATGACGTTCTCGAGGGTAGCACTGAAGAGTTTCAAAGATTGCGTGGCCGTCAGACTTCTTCACCCTGCCAAACCTCTCTCTTGACATGGATGATCACTTCCTTGTAGAATGGTGAGATCCTGGTAGTGAATTCGTAATACAGCTCACAGAAGATCCTGATGTATTGAGTTTGAACGCCCTGTTTGGCTAGGGCTCCAATGACTGCTTCAGTCTCAATAGAATCAATGGCCTTCTTTAAATCAGTGAACATTAGACAGAGAGGCATCTTGAACTCCCGAGAGACCTCAATGAGCTTGGTCACTGTGTGGATATAGTCGATCATGTTTAATCCTTTGCGGAAACTAGCTTCCTCACATGGCTATCCTTCATCTAGTGTTCTGCTAATCCTATTCAGGATGACTCGAGTCAACAGCTTGTAGACAACAGACAACAGGCAGATCGGGTGATAGTTGACAATGTCATGGATGTCTCCCTTCTTGTACGGTCGTACAGTCCTGCTGGTTTTCCACTGGGAAGGAACCTTACATTCAGACAGGTAGCATGTGAAGAGCTGAGCCAGTGTATTGATGAGAACTGATGGCAGGTTCTTCAGGTGTTTGGAGCTACAGTTAAAAGCTTTTATGTTCAAGTTTCAGTCATACAATGATCAAACATCCATCCCTCCACCAGTGCACATGCTCTACCACCAATGTCCCCCGTATACTCCCCCTTCCTAACCCTCTGCCTTCCTCCATGACAGAAAATTTCCCCCATATTCTCTCTACTTTTGAGCATTATGGTTTGCAATACAGATACTGAGAGGTTATCATGTTTGGTCCTTTATCTACTTTAAGCACGTATCTCCCATCCCAAATGATTCCACCAACCAACATTGTCTTAGTGATCCCTTCTCTATCCCAGCTGCCTTCTCCCCCAGCTCATGAGACAGATTTCCAACTATGGGGCAATATTTCTGGCCCTTGTGTCCATGTCCTTGGGTGTCAGTCTCATATTAGGGCCTTAACTCCTTTCAAAAAAAACAGAATTCAGTTCACATATATCCCTATGGCACTGTTGGGGACAAAGCAAAACAAACAAAAGACACTTTTTTTTTTCTTTCCCCAATTGAGAGGAGCTGGGTTGAAGGTAGTCTCCACCATGAAACAGCACCTTTAGAGAGGGAATGTGAGGACACCTCACAACTTCTGTACAGGCCAACACTGAGGTGGGGCCCTAGTGAGGAAGGAGAGCAATCTTGACTCTGAGTGCATGTCCAGCTGTGGAGTTATGGCACTATGACACCATCGTTCCATATCACAGAGGTGGAGAAAAAGAAATCCCAGTTGGGGTGTCGGGGAATCAGCTCCTGTCCCTTGGGTTTGGGGAGATCCTCTAGCAGGCAGAGGAATGGGATGGAGGTGGGGTTAGGTGCTTTCTGGTGGAAATGGGATACTTCTGTGGTTAGCTGAAAATATATTTGACTTTCATTCTTTTTCTTTTTTTAAAAAAATTTTAATGCATTTGCTTTATGTTTTATTTATTTATTTTGATTTTTTGGGGGGTCATGCCCAGTGATACTTAGGGGTTCCTCCTCGCTCCGCACTCAGGAGTTACTCCTGGTGGTGCTCAGGGGATCATATGGGATGCTGGGGGTTGAACTTGGGTCGGAAGGATGCAAGGCAAATGCCCTACCTGTGAGTACTTTGACTCCAGCCCTTTTCATTATTTTTAAAAGAGGCATAATTTTATGTTTTGCTGAATCATGATTGATTTTTTAAAAACTTTATTTATTAAAGAAAATTTTGAACGTAATTTCAACACTTGGGTTTACCAAATTGTCCATAATACAGTCATTTTGGCATTCAATGTTCCAGCACCAATCCCACCACCAGTGTGACCTTCCCTCCACCATTGTGCCCAGTTTCCCGCCCACCCCTTCAAGCCTGCCTCCTTGGCAGACACTAAAGACTTTATTTTATATTGCTTGTTACAATGAAATGGAATTATGAAAAAATAGTTCCGTATCGAAGTTTGTAGAAGTTGTTCTAGCTCACGTTGGAGTTACTGAAGTCATTGTCTGAGGATTTACTGAGTTCTTTATTGCTAGCTGAGCCAGTGTCCCTAGGAGTTTCCTCAGCTTGGTGTCTCTTCAGAGGTTAGTTGTGAAGCGGTGAAGTTGGGCCATTTGTGTGTGTGGGGGCGGGGTGTGGCTGCCAGGGCCACAGCAGGAAGGGAACTCGTCCCACCCCTCATCCAGGAGTGATCCTGAGTTCTCAGCCTGCAGACCCACGTACCTGAACTTTCAGCGACTTGACTTGCATCTCTTCTGACATTATTCATTAGCCATTTATGGCGCTGGCTCCCCATATTTGACTTGGTGGTTGCCCTACCAGGACAAAATTTAGGAAAATTGTAAGGCCAGGGCATAGCACAGCGGATAGAGAATTTGCCTTCCATGCTGCTGATCTGGATATGATCCCCAGCATCCCTTATAGTTCCCTGAGCCCTGTCAGGAATAAGTCTTGAGTGCAGGGCCAGGATTGACCCCCTGAGCATCACCGGGTGTGGTACCCCCCCAAATGATTTCCAAAAAAAAAATTTAGGGAAGCTGCCAGCTACCCATCAGGTCCCAACTTCGAGGGTGCTGATGGTTAGAGGGGTTGCTGTCTGAGAATACAGGTTGGCTTCATGGTCAGGTGACTTTATTTTTTAATTAATTAATGGGCTGGAGTGTTAGCACAGCAGGTAGGCTGTTTGCCTTGCATGTGGCTGACCCAGGTTCAATTCCTCCATCCCTCTTGGAGAGCCCGGCAAGCTACCAAGAGTATCCCGCCCACACGGCAGAGCCTGGCAAGCTCCCCATGGCGTATTTGATATGCCAAAAACAGTAGCAAGTCTCACAATGGGGATGTTACTGGTGCCCGCTTGAGCAAATCGATGAACAACGGGAAGACAGTGCTACAGTACAATGCTACAGTTCACAGTTTATTAAATTCAGTATTCCAACATCGATCCCACCAAAATTGCACCTTCCCACCCCCATTAATTCCAACTTTCCCAACCACCCCTCAAACCTGCCCCTCGAGCAGGCCCTGAATAATCTACTTTATATTGCTTGTTATAATTCACTCAAAGTGTCCAAAAAACATTTCCTTAGAACAAAGTGTGTGAATATTGTTGGATCTCACCGTGGAGCCATTAAGCCTTTTTTTTTTTTGCTTTTTTTTGGGTCACACCCGGAGATGCACAGGGGTTACTCCTGGCTCTACACTCAGGAGTTACCCCTGGCAGTGCTCAGGGGCCCGTATGGGATGCTGGGAATCGAACCCGGGTCGGCCGCGTGCAAGGCAAACGCCCTATCCGCTGTGCTATCTCTCCAGCCCCACCATTAAGCCTTTATAGAAGAGATTTCTAATGGTTAAGTCTTTTTTTTTTTCTTTTGGGGTCACACCTGGCAATGCACAGGGCTTACTCCTGGCAGTGCTCAGGGGACCATATGGGGTGCTGGGAATTGAACCCGGGTCGGCAGTGTGCAAGGCAGACGCCCTACCCGCTGTGCTATCTCTCCAGCCCTACAGGTTAAGTCTTGTGTGTTTATATTTCCTTAATTGAGATTGGTTGCCTTCTTTTTTACATCCCGTCCAGTGCAGAGTGCTACTCCTCGTTTATCCGTGGATTTGTGGCCACGAGCTCCAGGAATTCCAAACCTTTGAGTGGGGTGGGGCCAGAGCGTTAGTACCCCAAAGGAAAAATAAGAAATAAAAGAAATGTCACCCTTCCAGGCCTCTCCCGGATGCCGAGAGGAAAGTCGAGGCTTGTCTCCTTGGACCTGCGTCAGGATTGTCTGAGGTCACCCTCTCCACGGGATGGGGTGCTAGGGAGGGCGTCCCGCCACGGCAAGGATCCCTTCCACTCGGGGACTCACGCCTCCTTCTCTCCCGCAGGAGCCCACCAGGGCCTGGGGACGAGCATGAACTCGTCTTCGGAGCGCTGCAACATATCCGACTGGCTGGGGCTGGAAGCCACGGCCAAGGCCTCGGTCTACGCGGTCATCTTCTGCTTTGCCACGGGCCTGACCGTCCTCATCGTGGCCACCGTGGCGCAGAGCCTGAAGATGCGAGGAGAGGCCCGCTACCTGCTG
This sequence comes from Sorex fumeus, assembly GCF_029834395.1. Lineage (NCBI taxonomy): Eukaryota > Metazoa > Chordata > Mammalia > Eulipotyphla > Soricidae > Sorex > Sorex fumeus. The sequence continues at coordinate 6,825,143 of NW_026606062.1, forward strand.
CTTTGCCACCACTTACTCTGTGTCTCTTCCTACTGCGGGCTGGGGGTGGTCTTCCAGGGCATGCGGGCCCTGCGGGCGGGCAGCCCCCTGCTGCTGTGCTGGCTGGTTTTCGGGGTGCAGCTCAGCCTGGGGGAGGGGATCCTCTTCACTCTGGCCCTCATGGCCGCCCACACCTATCTGGTGATCTGTTGGCCACTGAGATCCTTGTCCCTCGGGAATGCAGTGAAGTCCAGGGTTCTGGCAGGGACGTGGCTGGTCATTATACTCAAGAATGTTTGCCTGTTCCTCCTCGAGGGCACTAGTGTCAGCCCAGTGGCCGTTTTCAGCTCGGAACCCCAGTGCCCGGTGATCTTAAATGGGGTGCCCGCCCGAGCCTCTGGCCTGGTCCTCCAGGTCCTCCTCCTGTCTGTCATTCTCGTGAGTTACTCGCTGATCTACCAGGAGGGCAGGCGGGCCGGCCACTTCAGCCGGTCCAATGTCAAAGCCAGGAAGACCGTCCTGATTCATTTAGCGCAGATGGGCCTCCATGTCATCCCCACCCTGATCTTCATCGGGCTGGGCAAGGTATGTGGCAAGTTTTATTTTGCTCTCAACCTGACGCTTTTCGGAGCCTTTGTCTTGGCCCAGTGTTGTAGCCCGCTGGTCTACGGGCTCTGGAATCGAGAACTGCAGAGCCGGTTATGCCGCCGGATGGACTGCCAGCCGTGGTGTGGCGCCAGGTCCCGGGAAGAGGAACAGCAAACATCCAATTTAAACAAAACACCGCCATTCTGAAGCAAAGGACCAGTCGCTGGGGGGTGGGGGTGGAAGGCGGCGGGAAGGGTGGAGGCGGGGAGGGTTCGACTGTTACGAAACCTCCGCGGTGTGCTTTGATTCCATTTTCAAAGTGGTGAGAGCAACCCAGAGTGACTTGGCTGGTTGATAAACGTGGCCGCTGCTTGTACCAAACTGGCCTCCGTGAAGTCATTCTGTGTCTTTCCTTCCAGAAGAGCACCCACAACCTTTTTGTGTACCTTTTCTTTTGGAAGCAGAGGAGCTCCCTCTGGTGTTTGCGCGTCACCAGGACCACAGCAGGTGGTTCTGTGAGAGCCTTGGGGGTCTCATGTGCACTAGGCATGTGTTCTGACCCTTGAGCTGTCTCCCTATGTCTTTTATTCCAACCTAGGCCAGCATCTTTGGCAAGTCGTTCTGTGTCTCAGTAGTTAGTTAGCTGGGGCTGGAGCAATAGCACAGCGGGTAGGGCATCAGCCTTGCACACGGCCAACCTGGGTAAATATACTTTTAATGTAGCTTACAAAAAACAGTGAACTCTTTGGGGTTCTGGAAAACCTTTATTGTGTGTTAACTCATCTCAGAAAGAATGGTATCAGTCAGTAGAACACTGATGAGGTTTAAACTTGGATGTGAATTAGCAGCTTTAGCAAGTTTTGAGGCAGGGATTGAAAATGAGTTCACACAGCCTTGTAGTATCTATATTGCAAACCATAATGCCCCAAAGTAGAGAGAGAGTATGGAGGAAATCGTCTACCATGGAGGCAGGGGGAGGGTTGGAAAGGGGTGGGGTATACTGGGAACATTGGTGGTGGAAAATGTGCACTGGTGGAGGGATGAGTGTTCGATCATTGGATGACTGAAACTCAAAACATGAAAGTTTTGGAACTATATCTCACGTTGAGTCAATAAGAAGAAAGGAAAAAGGAAAGGAAAGGAAAGGAAAGGAAAGGAAAGGAAAGGAAGGAAAGAAGGAAGGAAGGAAAGATATAAAGGAAGGGAAGGAAGAAAGGAAGGAAGGAAGGAAGGGAGGGAGGGAGAGAGGGAGGGAAGGAAGAAAGGAAAGAAGAAAGGAAGGAAGGAAGGAGAGGAGGGAAGGAAGGAGAGAAGGAAGGAGGGAAGAAAGGAAGTAGAGAAGGAAGGAGGGAAGGAAATAGGGAGGGAGGGAAGGAAGGAAGAAAGGAAGGTAGGAAGGAAGGAAGGAAGGAAGGAAGAAAGGGAGGGAGGGAGGGAGGGAGGGAGGGAGGGAGGGAAGGGAGGGATAGAGAGAAGGAAGAAAATGAGTTCACAGATACATTACACAGGCTGTCTTCATATAATACATCCATTTCTGAATCATTCAAGATTTCACTCTAGGAACAGGAATGATCCTTGTAGGTATTTGGAACAGCAAAGGTTGAGACAGGAAGTGGATGCATACAAAGCTGTGGGGAAAGCTGGGGAAGTGTGATCCCCGGCCACCTCTGACTGGGCTCAAGTAGAAACCAGTGCCAGGGTCAGGCAGCTGCTGCCATCACTACCTCTGCGGCCGCAGGTCAGCCAGTAGGTCTTTACGACCATAAGAGACAGCAACAGGAAGATGGCCTGCACCCACCTCAAGTTCTCACTGGTTGGTCTCTAATAGGCAGAGCAGAGAGGGCTTCCAAACTGAAAAGCTGAGGCCCCTGGGAAATGTAGTTCTCTGTTTCACAGGCAAGGCCATGAAGGAAGTTAGTCCTAAAGGAGAGTGAAGGGCCTGGAGCAACAGCACAGCCAATAGGGTGTTTGCCTTGCACACTGAGGACCTGGGTTTCATTCCCAGCATCCCATATGGTCCCCTGAGGACCGCCGAGGAGTAATTCCTGAGTGCATCAGCCAGGAGTAACCCCTGTGCATGGCCGGAGGTGAACCAAAAAAAAAAAAAAAAGACATAAATTAAAAAAAAAAAAAACAAAAGGAGAGTGAAATGAGGATTGAATGCACTGATTCATCCATGTGATCCAGCAGTATATTTAGTTTTGCTCACAGATGATAACAACAAAGATGACATTCATTGGTAGGGGTTTATTAAAGGCCAATCAGGGGATGGGGGCAGTGCTGGGGGTCTGGGATTCTTGGCCAACCAGCTGGTGGTTCAATACAAGAGCCAGAAGGTGTGATTTAACCTGGGCTCTGTGGTGCTGGGGATATCAAGGGCCACCCTGATGGCACTGGTGTCTTCCAGAGCTGGCCCTGGCAATGCTGTGGTAGCGAGTGATGCCAGGAATGAAGCCAGGTTGGGTGTATAAGTATGGCCCTAATCACTGCACTGGCTCCCAGCCTGTTATAGGCTGACTTCAAATAACTTTGTTTTTTTTTATTTAGCAAAAATTCTATTGGAGGCACAGTGGTTTACAAAGTTGCTTGTAATCAAGTTTTAGACATACAGTGTTCCCACGCAGATCCAAAAATAATTCTTTATTATTTCACTTTGAGGTAGTGGAGGAAGCAGCTGCCTGACCCCTGGCAGTGCTCAGGGCTGGGGACTGAATACAGATCAGCTGAGTATGCCCGACCAGCTGGACTACTGCTCTAGCTCCCCAAAGAAATCTTCTTGCTGTCTCTGGCATAATGGTTTGCACATTGAGATCGAGTGACTCTGTGTGCATATATAAAGGTGTAGGATCTTTGACAGCTAATGGAATCTGATCTAATCACAGAATCCCACGAACAAATGGGATTCTGGCCTTGCTCACACTTCCCAGCCGTATAGTGAAAAGCCCAAAGAATTAGACACTGGCGTACAGCAGGGAGGGCGTCTGCCTTGCTCATGGCCGGCCTGGATTGGATCCCTGGCACATATGATCCCCCAAGCTCTCTAGGAGTGATTTCTGAGTGCAGAGCCAGAGTAAGCCCTGAGTACTGGTAGTGGCCAAAACATTTATTTATTTATTTATTTATCACATCCAGCGATGCACAGGAGTTTTTCCTGGATCTGCACTCAGGAATTACTCCTGGCCATGCTCGGGAGACCATATGGGATGCTGGGAATCGAACCCAGGTCAACTACGTGCAAGGCAAACGCCCTACTTGCTGTGCTATTGCTCCAGCCCCTCTCTTTTTTTTTTTCCCTTTATTGTATTTTATTTTTTTTTAAAGTTGTAGATTTACAATTTTTTGTGCTTTGGTTTCAATTATACAATGATCAGATACCCATCCCTCCACCAGTGCCCATTTTCCACCACCAAGGATAATATCCCTCCCACCCCCATCCCCCCATCCCTAGCCCCTCTCTTTTAAAAGCTAAATAAAACCACCAAAAAATCCCAAATACTCAAAGAATGAGGCACAGTCTAAATCAATGGTGAGGATAGGATTCCTTTTTCTTTCTTTCTTTCTTTCTCTCTCTCTCCCTTTCTTTCTTTCTTTCTTTCTTTCTTTCTTTCTTTCTTTCCCCAAATTTTCCCATGCTGAGGATTGAACCCAGGGCCTGGCACATGTGAGGCATGCAGTCCACTATCCAGCCACATCCCAGCCCTTCTGCCAATCTTGAGGGTAAGATATTGTGATGTTATACACATATGCACATATACACACATGCATATGCATGTATACAGCAAGACAGTCCGGCAGTTTACGAGAACATCAGAAGACAAACCGAGGTACATAGAGACTAATAAATGACACCACCCAGGATCCTCTTGAAGACATATTTCAGGACACACAAATGAATCTCGGCACTGAGCAGCTTGCTGCAGAGATGCCTCTGGATTTGACAATAGGCCACTTTCACCGGGTCACTCCAGACGGGAGCAGGTGCTGTCCCTCCGCCTACCCCCTAGGAATCCTAGCGGCTGCTAACTTCCAGAACCCAATGAGAAGCCCAGGTATGCAAAGCAGTAGTGGCAAACGCCAGGCCTCATGGGACAGGGGAGAAGCAGATCCCTCTCGTCCCTCACCCCAATGGGACCCTGAGATGACACCCACGAATTGCCCCCGGCTACTTATTAAGCTCCTTAGTGGCGATGATCCCAGAGACACACAAATAAATGCCAGGATTTAACAGCTCACTGCAGAGATCTCTCCAGACCTTAATGTTGGTGCCCAACCAGGTCATGAGGAGGAGTTCTTGGACAGTGCCCTGCAAGCAGGAAGCAGAACCAGGACCCCACTTTGAAATAAGTGGGCGAGCCTAAGCTTGTGAATCTGATTGGTCTGGAAAAGGCCAAACCGCCCCTTTGGGGCCAGAAAATACAAAGAAGGAGCTGCCCCTTCTCAGGATCTCAGACCTAGCTAACCTTTAGATGGAAACATCCTCTCCTGTTTATCACAGACCCCAGGTGTGAGGAAGTCATGACCTATGGAGCCTAGTGCTCGACCATGTTTTCGTCCTTGGAAATTGTCACTGACCATATTTTCCTTCCTGGATATTGTAACTGTTTGCCTCATAAATAGGGCAAAACAATGTATACTTTGATACATGCTCATCCTGTACCTCCCTTTTCTTGCTTGTTTTGAGTCTTTCTACTCTGTTGAATTTCATTGGATGTATTTACAATAAGACAGCAAATAAAAGGAAGGACTGAGCCACCTGATCTTGGTTACAAGAGCTGAGTGAGTCCTGTGATCTTCTGGGGAAAAATAATTTCTCTTGAGTTCCTTATCTCCGCACCTTGGCCTGCCTAAATGAACGTTCTTACAACACCCTAATTACTAACATTTTAGAATTCTAGGACATTATATATTATTCATCACCTGTAATCACTTGTCATCCCATTATTAATTTGCTTGAGTGGGCACCAGTAACGTTCCCACTTGTCCCTGTCTCGTGCTAGTGTAGCCCAATGGCATCTGCTTGTTCCAGGAACAGGAAGAGCGTCAAACTCTTCATTCAGGGACTGAAAGAAGTCCGACCATCTCATAGGTGGGCGACCTGGCGTTCTTCTGACGTCCCATGGAATCCAGTCCGTAATGGTTCTAGTCCAGTGGTCACTTACAAATCACATTATGTGCTATTCATAACAAGCAATGCAAAACCAATTGTCTAGCATGGCCTTTTTGGCAGATTTGAGTGGTGGCAGGAAAATTCCAAATAATAATGGTGGGACTGGTGTCAAAATACTGAATGTAATCAAACTAAAGAGAGTATTGTGGAAATTGTCGGCTATGCAGGCAGGGGAAGAGTTGGGAAGGGGGGAATACTGGGGATTTTGGTGGTGGAAAATGTGCACTGGTGAAGGGATGGATGTTTCGTCATTGTATGACCGGAAAAACTCAAACATGAAAGCTTTGTAACTGTGTCTCACAGTGATTCGATAAAAAAATGAAATAAAAAAAGACATACTTCAGGAAGATTCTTCAGCAAGCCTAGACAAAGCGGAGTGTGGAGAGGCCACTTCAAGCCAGTCTTCTGTTTCATGAAGAAAAGGACATCGCAGATACTTGAAGAGTGAGAGCAAATGGATGACGGCTGCTCTCATCAAGATGGATCACAATACAAAACTTCAATTTGGATTTTTGCTTTTATAGGACATTTGATGTGACAATGTAATTTAACATCACCAAACGGGCCGGCGAGATGGTTCAATGAGAGAAGGAAGCGAAAACACACAGCAATCATTTATTAAACACAAATATAAATCCCGGAAAAGAAACTTCTGCAATATGTGCAAACGTAGAACAGAAATGGGGCCAGGTGTATATAAGGCACTTGCTTTATATGCAGCCAACCCTGTTTGATCCCCAGCTATAAATATAGTCCCCACCAAGCACTGCCAGGAGAGATCCCTGAGTATCGTTCTGGAGGTGCTCGGTGAGCTGTGAACACTGCTAAGTGAGGCTCAAAACCCAAAAAACATATACGATAGAAACAAAAAGACACTGCACACAAGTTTCGAATTCAACTTGCTTTTTCACATTAGCACAGGAGTAAAAATTTGGAAACTAGCACTGAACCCCTGTTTAGCACTGAGAAGAACAAATGATCTAGTATATCAAAGGAGAAAAGAGACAGGAATGGCCACTGGAGGAAGGCCAAGGAAGAAGCCAGAAGTTCTGGATGGGAAATAGAGAAACATTATCTTTTATTGTTATTTGTTTTCATTTGGGGCCAGGCTGTGCTCAGGGCTCTGTGCTCAGGGATCACTCCTGCTGGGCTCAGGGTACTATACTGGGTAATGGGGATCGACTCGGGGTCTGATGCATGCAAGGCAAGTGCCTTCCCTGATGTACTATCTCTCCAGATCCCCATTATAAAGCAAGTGATTAGCCTTTATCAAGCCCTGTCCTCTGTACTGGCCTTAGAGGTATCAAGGTGCCCAGTGAGATTTCAGAATTGCTATGAGCTAGTGGCTGCCATGAGTTTTTCGTTCCCGTGTTTCAGTGCAAGTGAGCAGAGTGGATGTTGGGTCCTGGTGTGGCCACTGAATTTTGAGATTGGGGCAGGAGATACGGCTTGTCTTTCGGTTCACAGAGGGGGTTCACCTAAAGGGCTTGTACTCAGGGCACCCCACTGCAGAACTCTGTCTAATCCAGACTTGAACCAGGGTGACGATGGGTCCTGGGGGCGGGGGCTGTGGGGGAGGCATCTCCTCTGCTTGTGGGAAGGAAAGTCCTGCTCTGGGCACAGGGTGGACCCCGATGTCTCTCAGGACGGTGCCACCCTCTTCCCAAGCGATTCTCTTCCTTGAAAGGTGCCAAAGGCTGGAGCAATGGCACAGCAGGTAGGGTGTTTGCCTTGTACGTGGCCAACTCGGGTTTGGTTCCCAGCATCCCATATGGCCCCCTGAGTACTGCCAGGAGTAACCCCTGTGCATCGCCAGGTGTGACCCAAAACGAAAAAAAAAGGAAGAAATATGCCACTCATCCCATCCAGAAGCACCATCGATTTCTTCTCCTTTTGAGGTTAACTTAACTAATGGTTATGTGGCAGAGTGGCTTGGGGCAAGCACGAATGGGCTTAGCTGACACTTCAAGAGCAAAAGGAAGCATCTCTGGATGCGCCCGAGACCCCGACCTGCAGAGTCCCGGGCCATAGTATGACTTTTTTCGAACCATGAAACTGAGCAGCTATTGGTGCAGAGCTCTAGAGAGCTGATTTTTTCGGGGTCAGCTGGGGTCACTGTTGGGCAGGGGGTCTCATTCACAAAGGCGGGGTGACTTGAGCATCAATGATGCTCTTCCCTGTAATGTTAAATATATTCTACTCATATATATATCACGGTCATGGTCCTCCCGTTGTTCATTGATTTGCTTGAGCGGGCCCAGTAACGTCTCCATCATGAGACTTGTTGTTACTGTGTTTGGCATACCTAATACGTCACGGGGAGCTTGCCAGGCCCTGCCGTGCAGGCAAGATACTCTCGGTAGCTTGCCGGGCTCTCCGAGAGGGGCAGAGGAATCGAACTCGGGTCAGCCATGTTGGCCACTTGTAAGGCAAACGCTCTACCACTGTGCTATCGCTCCAGCCCTGCACAGTGGTAGGGTGTTTGCCTTGCATGCAGCCAACATGGCCAACCAAGTTCCATTCTTCCACCTCTCGGAGAGCCCGGCAAGCTACCGAGAGTATCTCGCCTGCACAGCAGAGCCTGGCAAGCTACCCGTGACATATATATATTCTAAATATATTCTACAATATATTTAACATTATAATGATGACATAGCTAACCTTATATGTAACGTGATTATAAGGCTAACTGTGTTTAAAATACCTGAGCTATATTGAAATCCATGAGTCCAAGATACTGTGAAGGAAAAGAAATAACGCCTTCCTTGGTACCTCCAACCAGAGGATGTTAGGGAGTCAACCCATTATCTTTTTCTGTTTTTTTTTTCTTTTTGGGTCACACCCAGCAATGCACAGGGATTGCTCCTGGCTCTGCACTCAGGAATTACTCCTGGCGGTGCTTGGGGGACCATATGGGACCATAAGGGATGCTGGGGATTGAATTCGGGTCAGCCGCATACAAGGCAAATGCCCTACCCAGTGTACTATCGCTCCGGCCCAACCAACCCATTATCTTGAGCACTTTAAATAAAGAATCCAATGTTTAGCCTATCCTGGCTGTGTCATCTCTATTTCAAGCTCACCAGATATTGCTGAAGGGAAGCTCTTTGCAAAAGAATTCTTATTCTGGGGCTGAAGCCATAGGATGGCGGGGAGGGCACTTGTCTTGAATGTGGCTGACCCAGGTTCAATTCCTGGCATCTCCATATGGTCCCCTGAGTACCACCAGGGGTGATTTCTGAGTGCAGGGTCAGGAGTAACCTTTAAGCATCTCCAGGTGTGGTCCAAAAAAAAAAAATTCTGATTCAACCCTAGGGAAGGAATAATAGCACCCGAACACCATCACTCTGGAACTCTGGTTGAAATGATGGATTTAGACAACGGGCACCAGTTGTCTCTGTGAGGGCTGAGAACAACTGGTGATGGTGGGAGATAGATCAGGCTGATAGCAGATCATGCTGCTTTTGTCTTAACCTCACAAAGAAATATGCAGCCCCACCAGTGAAGTCTGTTTGCTAAAAAAAGACAAAACAAACAAACAAACCCAAAGTGAAACAAAGTCCTCCAGAGCATGTACCTAAGGAAATCTTCAGATCTAACTTCAAGCAAATTTGCACACGCACACAAACTATACCAGGGACAAAGAAACGTCCCAGAAAAATAGAGCATGATAAAGTTGAATAGGACAACAAACAGATGTCAAGGAAATAATTGTGAAAGGAAAGAAATAACACAGCAGAGAAAAAGGGACTTAAAGTGACAGATAAGTCCCAGTGTTTGGACACTCATGGAACAAACACAGCCTGAAAGGACTCAGGGAGCCGGGACCCCGGGAGCTGTGCTGGGGTACTTAGGCCATGAAGAAAATGCGGATGAAGTACCTTTCACAGGTGTTAAAAAAAAGAAATGATGAAAGGAGGTAGAAGGTGTGGTTGTGGTGGTCAGGGGCTGGATTTGGGTCCAGCGAGCAGCCAACACCACCTCAGAGCCTGGAAAGCCACAGTCAGTGCCCTTGTCACTTGGAACCGGACTTGGGGTTCAGGATTCCAGGATGGGGTCAGGGCACCCGGAACCCATTCTCACTGGCTCCATGAAGCGTCAGCGTCTCCTTCAGGTTCTTTTCAAACTCAGTCTCTAAATCCAGGCCCACGTCACCCAAGTCGGAATCCTACAAAGAGATAAAAGCAAACAGACGTCAGAGGACAGTGGATTAGGGACCTGCTCTCTGTCTCCGTCCGCATCAGGACCCTAGCAGGTGGCAGAGACACTGGTGATAACACTGAAATGGAGGAAATTCTGCCCGATGGTCATCTTTGGCCTAGCTTTGATCACTGCCCCCCCCCCCCCATGCCTGGCACAATGTAGAAAGACGAAGCATTGCTCCGAGCCCCCTCAGGGGAGGAAGGATGAATGAACCTTCCAGGGGCTGCTCTCTCCTCCAGCTCTAGGCTACTGGGATGCCGCTGAGGGATCAATTCACCACTGGGAGCACATGGATGAGCAAGCACTAGGCACTGAAGGAGGCTAGAAAGATGAAAGCACCTTTAGATGCCTCTTGGGAGACTGGACAAGCGAGTGTGGACACCAAGCTCGGTTCAGCAACTGGAGTCAAAAGGGTCTGGGGTTTCAGCGTCATGGTCTTACCCAGGGAAAGACAACGCCAGCGTCACAAGGGGAAGATCTCTGGGGGAGCCGGAGCAGAGAGAGTCAGAGTGGAGACCGTTGAGATGGGAGAGGCAGTGTGGAGAGCGATGGAGCACAAGCATCCCAGAAATCACACTGATTTGGTTTGGTTGGTTGCACAGCGGGTAGGGCGTTTGCCTTATACACAGTCAACATGGCCGGCCCGAGTTCGATTCCTCTGCCCCTCTTGGAGAGCCCGGCAAGCTACCGAGAGGATCTTGCCTGCATGGCAAAGCCTGGCAAGCTACCCATGGCGTATCCGATATGCCAAACACAGTAACAAGTCTCAAAATGGAGACGTTACTGGGTCCACTCGAGAAAATCGATGAACAACGGGAGGACAGTGACAGTGACAATGAACCAAGGCTTTTACTGGTGCCCTGGTGCTAGAAGCCTCATAGAATACTTTCTCCTGAAATTTTTTTTTTGACCGTGTGTGTGTGGAGGGGGGGATTGTGTGTGCATGGCTGGCACACCCAGTGATGCTGAAAGCTTACTCCTAGCTCTGCACTCTAAGATCATTTCCGGTGGGCCTCAGGGAACCATCTGGGGTGCTAGGGACCAAGCCCTGGTTGGCCACGTGCAAGGCAAATATCCTCCTTGCTGTACTCCACTCTGAAGTCCATTGGCCATTTTTTATTTTTTTTATTTTTTTGCTTTTTGGGTCACACCCAACAATGCTCAGGGGTTCCTCCTGACTCTGTACTCAGGAATTACTCCTGGCAGTGCTCAGGGGACCATATGGGATGCTGGGGATCGAACCTGGGTTGGCTGGATGCAAGACAAATGCCCTACCCACTGTGCTATGGCTCCAGGCCCGTCCTGGGCCCTTTTCTTTGGGGGAGTCCCTTGTCTTCCTGAACCTGCTCCCTAGGGTGAGGTCCGCCTCGTGCAGACCTGGAATTGCCCCCAGCAGAGGGCAGCCAGCACTTGACCTTGTGGAACTCCCGGTGGTTACGGAAGATGAGGCGCATGTCCCGCACGAACCACGACACCGTGTAGACTTTCTCCGCCAGCCGTTCCTTCACCAGGTTCAGCCACATGGCTTCCTTAAAGGGCTCGCCGTAATCGCGAATCTGGGAACAAAGGCACCCATGGGTGGGGGGTGGGGGAATTGTTAGCACGATCGCCCACGCTGGGAGGGACCCAGCTGAAAGGCATAGAGGCCTGGAGCATCCTAACATGGTCCAGGAGCCATCCATCATCTGACACGCAGACCGGCCGAGGAGAGGGGCCGAGGCTGGCTTCAGAGGTCAGGGGTCAGGGGTCAAATGGCCCACCCAGGATTTCACATCTCAAGGCGGGAGCTGGGGCTGGGACCTCAGTTCTGAGTCTGTGGGAGTCCCATCCCAGGAAAGGAGGAACGGGCGAACAGGGGTGCTAACCACACCACACCTCCCCCACCCCGGGGGCCCAGAGCCAGACGCAGGTGGGCTGGGCTGGGCTGTGGCCTGGGTTGGGTCTGCAGCAAATGAACCCGCAGCCTGCCCAGAACAGCACCTCTGGACTGGTGCTCGGGGGCCGAGAGTCACCAGCCAAGACTTACATTGTGTGGGGTCCCCGCGAAAAAGGAGCCTTGTGGATGGCAGTAGGCCTTCAAGAGGAGCAGCTCGCATTTCTGAAAGAGGCGAAGGGGCTTCTAAGGACCACGACACAGCTGGGAGAGCAGGAGGTGGACGCGGCCAACAGGCGTGGCCAGACCCCGCAGGCTTGTGCCTTCCCCGGGGGTTGGGGGGGGTCCCCATCAATGTGGGCCCTCCTCTCTGCCCTCATGGACGGGAGTGAGAGAGGGCAGCTCGAACGTAACCCCCCAACTCACTAGCTGCACCTCTGGCTCCATTTGCCTTGCCGGGGCCTGAGATTTCCCGAGATGCTGCTGGTTTCCAGAATATTCCTTCATCCTGCAGAAGGTGCAGCTCCACAGCTTCCTGAAGCATTGGGGAGGAAACGGCCTGTTGTCTGAGGCTGCCAAGGCGCCCTCCCCAGCATCTCTGAGCTCCACGCACATCTCTGAGGAACGAGCTGCCCACACAGGGTGGTCACAGGCTGCCATGCATGGGGGTCCCACCAAGCCCCAGGGTCCGAGTGAGGCCTCAGTGGATGGCCATGCCACCTTGATCTCGTCTGGTCTTGCAGACTAAGCAGGGTGAGGCAGGTTCATACTCGGTGGGAGATCAAACGAGGCCTTGGCGGGGGGCCCTGGTAGAATGAACCACCCGGGCCACCCTTCCTGCCTTTTCCATATTTGTCGTCTTACTTAGGGGCCCGTCCTGCGGGGCTCAGGGGGGACCCATGGCTGACAGGGACCCAAACCTGGGCTGGCGACAGGCAAGGCCAATGCCCACGCTGCCGTGCCATCTCTCTAACCCTCAAGAGCAACCCACGTTGGCGCCTCTAGCAGCACCCGCATGCCCCAGCCCCGACGAGAAAACCCGGGGCTGCTGTCTCCAGCGGCCAACAGGCTCGGCCACACACCACGAGGCCACGGGCAGCTGCCGGGTCCTCACCTGTCTGCCCCCACGGCCGGGATGTGGCAGTCCCTGTGGAAAGCGCGGTCACAGCTGGCACAGCCGAGAAGCTCCCCCTGCCCACGGCACACCTCACACTCCTTCCAGTCAGGCCCCTAGGAGAGAGAACCGGGGTGCAATGGGGTCAGGTCACATCTCCCTGGCTGCCCCTCCCAACCCCCCATAACAGTGGTGCCTGGGACATGGGCAAGAGGGCCCCGGCCTCTCAGTCTAGCGGAGCAGGGAGCTGAGAACCAGGCTGCCCAGGCTGCCCGGGATAAGGGCCTGGGAGGTCAGCATGGGAAGCCCCGGGTCCACCCAGCGCAGGCCGAGAGCCAGGAGGCAGCACAGGGCTGCGGAGAATCGCAGACCTTACCCCAGGATTTACTGATTGATGTATTTATTTTGCTCTTTGGGCCACATCCAGTGATGCTCAGGGGTTATTCCTGGCTCTACGCTCAGGAATTACCCATGGTGGTGCTTGGGGGACCATATGGGATGCTAGGAATCGAACCCAGGTTGGTTGCATTCAAGGCAAATGTTCTACCCACTGTGCTATTGCTCCAGCCCCATACCCCCGCTGGTATTCTTCTGGATTTATTTGTATTTGTGGGGGAGTGTCCAGTCCACACCTGGCCAGGCTCAGGGCTTCCTCCCGGCACTGCACTCTGGGAATCACTCCTGATGGTGCTTGGGGACCCCGTGCAGTGCCGGGGACAAAGTGGCCATCGTTCCCTGTGTTTCTCTTCAGCCCTCCCTGATTGTGGAGCTGTGGGTGACAAGCTGACCACCAGTCCCGGTGTTTGGGGAAGACTGGACCCCATCCTGCCCTGGCAGGCCTCCAGCAGACTCCTGGCTCCACCAACAGAGCCCTGACCCCCCCCCCCCAAACTCTTTCTCCTGCTCTGGTTTGCTCACAGGCTGCCCCACTGGGCCCCAGCAGCCCTCCCGGGGGTGCTGTGGCTCTTTCCAGGATGAAGAACTGACCGCCTGGAGCACTTAAAGGGAGGAAGGAGAGGGCGACCCTGCCTGCCCAAATGCATCCTGCATGGGGACCTTCCATCCACAAAGGCTGCTGTCAATTGACACTGGACCCTATGAAATTCCTTTCACAGAGGACAAGGCCTGGGTTCCCTTCGTCAGGCTGGCTGCACAGACCCAAGACTGATTTCTGGGTTTTGGGTTTGGGGCCACACCCAGATATGCTTAGGGATCACTCTTGGTGGGGCTCTAGGGACCCTGTGTGGTGCCGGGGATGAAGCTGGAGTGGGCCATGGGCGAGGCAAGCACCCAGCCCACTGTACCATCTCCCCAGCCCGGTCCGAGAATGTTTTGTGTCCCTGTTGGTCGGGCCCAGGCAGCCATCTCCACCAGGAGACAAGGCCATCTGGACATGGCATGTGGGACAGGCAACATCTCAAGGATGAAGGTGAAGTCTGCCTGCTTTTCTCTATTTCCTCTGCTAATACCCTAAGAGCACAGGTTGATATTTTCAGGTGGTACACCCTTGAAGGTCCCTATTGGACATTTGCCCAACACCCTCCCTCAGTGGCTGGCAAGCACTTGGCTGGCGCAGGTGGCTATTCCATTCTGGTGATGCTGAGTTAACCAGCAGCCCGTGGCCTCTGGCTTCACCTCGGCAGAGATGCACGTCACCGCACGGCCATGAGTAGACAGCTCTGCCGTTGCATACAATCTCTGCGGGCAAGACCTTTGCTTTAGCCAACCTATCTCCGGCACACAAGCAGCCACCACCACACCAATGCCCACCTTCTCGCTGGATGTGCAAAATACGGTGTCACACCCCAGAGCACACTCCCAAAAAGGATTGGGCCCCACACGCCCATAACACAAACAACTCTTCCGATTTCTGGGTATCATTTAGTCGGCTTCAGCATCGCTATCCTTGACACGCAGAGGAAACAAGTGTTTCCTCTTACAACCCACAGCAATGGCCCTCTGTGGGTCAACTAGGGAGGCAACAAAGCCCTCACCAGCGGGCTCTGTGGGCCTCCCTTTATGTGGCCACTTGTAAGTCAGTCCACAACTAACAGGGTCGTCCAAGAAAACCCGAACCACCCAAGAAACAGCAAAAACTGTCTTCTGTGTGATATATGCCACGAACACAGCAACGTTGGCTGCAAACTGGGCCCTGGCCTCGAGGAGCTCACAGCTCCCACACTCTTGATTCTGCCCCCACTGGCTGTTCTGCTGTGGGCCTGAGGGACAGTCACAGCCCCCAGGGTAGCCACAGAGCACGTGTCTGCAGTCTTAGCCGTGGGCCTCTTAGTGAGACCCAGTGGAGCTGGGTTGGCTCCACGCACAGGAAGTCTTCACCTGGGGCCTTGGAAACCACATAGGTGGTGGGACCTGCCTGAGCTGGGTTATCCGCTTCAACAAGCGTCCAACAGCAGCACATCACGAGCACATCACACTGACCTCTAAACCAAGGCCTCACTCATGTCCAGTGTCGAACGATCTTCTGGATTCATTCACTCAATGCCTGAGCTTGGGCAACAGTGCAGGCTCAGAAGCCAAAACAGGACACGGACCATGGCTCACAAACACCCTCACTGCCACTGGGACAACTGCCCTGGGACAAGACAGCTCATGGGTGTGTCTTTGGGAGACAGGGATAAACTGGGGATTCATGAAGACCGTTAACTACCTCGGCTGCTGCTCCCTCTGCCGCCAGTGGAATAAGGCAATCGTATGGAACACGCTATCTGCAGCCCCGATGTGCCGGGGAAGGGACAGAGGGAAGGGTCCGAACTGGTCCCTGGTTGTCAGAATCAACTCCAGTCATTGTTGAAGTTCTTGCTCAAGGGGTCAGCATGTCCCCGGCTAGCACGGCTGACCTGAGGCATCACAAGGAAGAAAAACTGTACTGTCAGGTCATTGATTCAGGCTCCGGATTTTAAATACCTTTATAGCATTTTTTTCCCCATTGGAGGACATCTGGTTATTAGAAGTAACACATGGTCATTATAATGGTTCTACCTATCTAAATATATAATAGAAGAAAATGAACCTTCCGTGTTCTGATTCTAGAATGATTGATTCTTGCAGTCACAAACCTACATATTTACTTGAACAAAATCAGGCTCCTTGCACATGGAAAACTGCTAGTTTAAGTTGACTGGAGTTTGGGGGCTGAAGAGCTAGTACAATGGGTAAGGCATTTGCGGGTTTGATTCCTGATACCAAATAGAGTCCCCCCAGGACGACTAGGAGTGATACCTGAGCACAGCTAGGTGTGGCCCCTGAAACAAAACAATATTTTGTTTTTTTTTCCTTAAATTTTTTTTGGCTTCCCAAGCTTCAGTCTTCTATCAAGTGGAGAATGAGTTTATACCATGCTTTTTTTTTAAATTATCATTCTGTAGATTACAAGTTGAATCTTCCTTAAGTTTTTTCTATCACACAGGGCACCCAAGTATATGTCAAGGCATTTCAAATCAGCATGGAAAAGATATTTACATACTAAACAGCATGGGTGTGGGCCTGGGAGGGTGGGAAATTCACTTTGATAAACTTGGACTGAATCCAGAAAATAGCCAGACCAGCCTCCAGGTTAAGACAGGGGAAGAACCACTGTCTCTGCTGGAATCTCATCTCTCATGAAATGCTCATGAACGGGACCTGTATTTAAGAACGTTTTATTTTTTATGCTTATGGGGTCACATCCAGTGGTGCTCAGGGGTTACTCCTGGCTCATGTACTCAGGAATTACTCCTGGCGGTGTTTGAGGGAACATATGGGATGCTGCGAATCAAACCCGGGTTGGCTGCGTGCAAGGCAAGTTGCCCTGCCCACTGTGCTATTGCTCCAGCCCCTTAAGAATATATGTAAGCAAGTGGGGGAGTCTGAGAAGGAGTAACTGGGAGCAGCCAAGCAGTGACTCCATTTTCACCCCACAGGGAGGCTTGGCAGAGAAAGACTCTGTCCAAACACACAATTCCACTCTGGCACTACAGCCAAAAAGCATGTGGAAATGAGGAACCAAGGACCTTCCATCATAGACGGGCCTCCTGGCCTTCTCAACACAGTCCAGGACGGCTTCCACCCCATAACTCTCAAATAAAAGCCACTTCTAATGCTTAGGGTTTGTGATCATCAACCATGCAGATCTTTTCTCTACAACGCGTGTGCATAATCCTTACCCTAGTTCTAATCTTCCCTTCCCCCTAGCTATGAAAACAATCGCAGAGTGACCAGTGGTCTGCACGCCAAAGCCAGTATCCCACAGATGCAGGACAGAAAGGTGAAAGTCAGCCAGGATGGGGCTGGAGTGATAGTAGGGCATTTGCCTTGCACACGGACGACCCGTGTTCAATTCCCGGCATCCTACATGGTCCCCCGAGTACCGCCAGGAGTAATTCCCGAGTGCAGAGTCAGGAGTAACCCCTGAGCATTGCTGGGTGTGACCCAAAAGAAAAAAAAAAGAGTCAGCCAGGACTTAAGGGCTCAAAAGGTGCGGCTTTGCCCAGGGAAACCTGGCCACAGGGGGCAACCCAGAAGGTGCTGGAAACTGCCCTGCTACTTACCTCTCTTTTGACACTCATCCTGGGAGGGCAGAGCAAAAGTCCTTTCTAGAAGAGAGAAGCGGGGCAATCAATGGGTGTTCTTAGGTACATGCTGACAAATCTTTGTACCCGGATTTCCTACTGGGTCCCAAGCCCAGGATGTCTGAATGGAAAAGTCACCCTTCCTCTAAACACTTCTTTTTGTTTTGGCCATGCTTTTTTGTTTTAGTTAACTTCTGGCTCTGTGCTCGGGGGACCCTATGTGATGCCGGGGACCGAGTCTGGGTCAGCCGCATGCCAGACAAGCACCCTAGCGCTGTGTTCTCACTCTAGCCCTCTAAGTCTTTTTGTGGGGCTTCACTTACAACAGTCGCTTTTCTCCTGTCACTCAAACCTCCCACTTGTTCCTGCTTCTTTCCTGGTTCTTACTTTTTTTTTTTTTGTTTTTTGCTTTTTGGGTCACACCGGGCGATGCACAGGGGTTACTCCTGGCTCATGCACTCAGGAATTACCCCTGGCAGTGCCCAGGGGGCCCATATGGGATGCGGGGAATCGAACCTGGGTCAGCCGTGTGCAAGTCAAACGCCCTACCCGCTGTGCTATCTCTCCAGCCCCCAGGGTTTTTTTGTGTGTTTGTTTGGTTGTTTGCTGGTTTGGTGTGGGGATCCCACTCAGGGCAGTGCCTAAGACTTACTCCTGGCTCTGTGCTCAGGGGTCGCTCCTGGAAGTACTCCGGTGGACCACAGGAAGGGATCGAACCAGGGTCAGCTGCACGCAAGGCCAGCGCCCCACCCACTGCCCAGGTCAGCCCACCCCCACCCCCGCCCCTGCGTCTCTTCCTCTGTGGATCCAATCCTATGATTCCCAGTGACTGTTCTGTGGAGCTACTCGGTGGAGGGCCCCAGAGCTCACCCAGCCAGTCTGCTGCACTGGCTGGAGAGAGACTATGGTGGGTGACTTTGGTGGGTGTGCAGAGGGGCCCAGTCTGGTGGAGAGGGTCTTTCTTGAGGAAATATTCCTAACGTTGAGGGCTGCGGGTGTAGAACTTCACCTGACTGTGTCCTGACACTCCCCCATCCCCCGGCCCTCAACTCCTCTGCCTATAGGTCAAGTTCTTGGTCATCAGACGCATGGGCACCCCCGATACTCTGCTTGCACATGGCAGCTGGAGCCACTTCCCGGCCGTGCTGGGGCCCTTCTCGCACCTCCAACAGATGCTCCAGGGTCTGGCCCCTGCACCGCAGACTCCGCCTCCATCTCTTGGACTTGCCCCGTTGTCCTTCAGCTTCAAACTCCTGGGGGGTGACCCATTGGCCCTGCGCGTTCTGGATGCACTTCTCGGAGGGTCCTGCAAGGTGGGCACAGCTTAGGTGGGGGGCTTGAGCCTAGCCTCTGGGACTCCGCCCAGACTTGCAACCCCGTTGTGGGCCCAGAGAGACCCCTGTGAGGAGTCTGCATTGCTCCTCTCTCTGGTCAGAGGGAGCTCCAGACCAGAGCAGGGGACACTCTGTCCCTCAGGCCAGCAGCCAGGGCCCAGGACGCTGCCCAGACCCACAGACAGCGTCAGACCCTCTGACACCGCAACGCTCAGACCTTCCTTCCTTTACTGTTATTTATTTATATATATATTTGGCGGGGGTGGGGGTGGGGGGATACCCAGTAGTGCTCAGGTCTTCCTCCTGGCTCTGAAGCTCAGGGATCACTCCTGGGGGCATTTAGGGGACCATCTGGGGTGCCAAAGACAGAGCCCCTGTTGGCTGTATGCAGGGAAAACACCCTACCTGTTTCCCTATGACTTTGGTCCCTGAAATCTCTTTCTTAGAAAAAAAAAATATATATATATGGATTTTGGACCACTCCTGGCTCTGGGCTCAAGTATCACTTCCGGTCATGCTCCTGGATACACAGGGTCAGGAATCAATGGGTCAGCTGGATGCCTGGAAACTTCCATCCTACATGGCTCAGCTGGCTCGGGTCTTCCTCAGAGCTGGCCTGAGGCTCCACTTCCTGCTCATCCCTCCCCCACCCACCGCAGGGATCTCCTCTCCCTTCGAGCTCACTGGGTCACCGAGGGTCCCACCAGAGGGAGGACCGAGTCACTCACCCTGCTTCATTTTCTGTGTGTATAACAATCCTCTGGTCTCACCACAGGTTATAGGCAGCACAGGCAAGTGAAAATTCTCACATTCAACTCCGGTGATTTCTGAAAGTAGAAGAGAAGAGAGCCACGGGGCATCGTCACCCTCTCTCTCAAGGGGTCCATGTGCCACGTGCCACGGAACCACCCCACAAGATGCATCCAGCTCCTCCCGGGGGATGTGTTTGCGTCGGAGCCAACGGCTTTCCGGCCACGTCCTGCAGTGCTGACTTAAGGTGTCTGTCTGTCTGTCTGTCTGTCTGTCTCTCTGCTGACTTAAGGCATCTGAGAGAACTCTCTCTTTCTCTCTCTCCCCCACCTCCTCTCCCTCTCACACTCTCTGCGCTCCTGGAGACCCCCAAGATACGATTCCTCCTCCAGATCCCGCGTCAGCCCCTCAGAGAGGAAGAAACTCCCAGCACAGCTGACCCATCTGCACATCGTATGTGGTGGGGTTCGAAGGTTCGGAGCCTCCTCTGAATGGGGATCTGACTCTGAAATGGTCATTAAAGGGTGTAGGAGAGTGGTCAGGGACTCCTCCCCACATCCGTGTCATTACTGGGGGCCTCAGGAGAGGGGAGCTGCAGGAGCAGCCTCTGATGGACGGCCTTTTGTTTCGCGTTTGGATCACCAGGCAGGGATCCGCCTTTCAAACAAGGGGCCAGGGAGAAGCCCAACGTCACCTGCCATCCCGGTACCGCCCAGCAGAGGCCAGCAGAGGGCCAGGGACAGTGTCTTGGCATCCGGCACCTTTTTTCTTTTTATTTATTCATTCATTTCTTTCTTTCTGTTTTGTTAGGGGCCTCACCCGCCAGTGTTCCAGGTCCTCTCCTGGCTCGGCACTCCTGGCAGGCTCAAGGACCCTATGGGATGCCAGGGGTCCAATCGGGACGGCTACATGCAAGGGAAACACTCTCCCTGCTGTCCCAGGGCTCCAGCCCTGGGCGCCTTCCTCGAGCTCTGGGAGCCTTGCCTCAGGGCACAGGAGGCCGCCCTGATGACAGAGGAGGAAGATGAACAGATGCACGGACTCGGACCCTGTTTCTTGAGTCTGAAGGGGGCAATGCACGGGCTGGAGGGGCAGCTTTAACATAAACCAAGGGGCTCAGAAGAAAAAGAGTTAGCAAACCCCTCCCGCTGCCACCCCTACCCCCAGATGCACATGTACACACACACACACACACACACACTGACACATACGGGCACAGACACAGAAGCGCACACACAGACACACACAGAAGTGCACACACACACAGACACACACTATTCCTGTCACTGTCTTCCCGTTGTTCATAGATTTGCTCGAGGGGGCCCAGTAACGTCTCCGTTGTGACACTTGTTATTGTGTTTGGCATATCGAATGCCAAAGCTCACGGGGAGCTTGCCTGGCTTTGCCGTGCGGGCGAGATACTCTCAGTAGCTTGCCGTGCTCTCTGAGAGGGGCGTAGGAATCGAACCTGGGTCAGCCAGGTCGGCCGCGTGCAAGGCAAACACCCTACCGCTGTGCTATCGCTCCACACACTGACACACAAAAGTGCACACACACAGACACACATAGGCACACAGAAGTGCACACAAACACACACACAAATACAGAAACACAGAGAAACACACACAGACACAGAGACACACATATACACACATTCAGAAACACACAGAGACACACTAAGAAACACACAGAGACACACTCAGACACACATAGAAACACACACAGACACAGAGCTATACACAGATATATACACAGATACACACAGAAACACACACAGGGACACACACAGGGACACACACACACACACACACACACACACACACACACACACTTGCTGCCCTCCTGACTTTCCAGAACTCAAACAGATGCCTGGTTGAGGAAATACTAGGGGTACCATCAGGACACAGATCTTGCTGGGCTGGGGTAAAACCTGGGATCAAGGGTTGCAGTGGGGGGGATCCACTTTGGGGGAGCCCAGGGAGGGGGCCCGCATGGCTGGAGGGTGAAGCACACAGGGTCACAGTGAGACACTGGGTTGGGGGGATCCTTTGGGTGGGGGTAGGGATTGGCATGTGGGGATGAGATAACCCCAGTGCTGACCTAGTGCTGGCTGCCGGTGGGGGATTCTCTTGGTGCTGATCCCTGCTGCACACAGAGGGGGCGCTCTTCCCCCCTTCCTTGCAAACACACTATCATGGCACTGTGTCTGCAGGGGGACGGGCAGGGGAGGGGCCGGGTCTGGACAGGAAGTTAGCATTCCTGGCTGTCTCCCAGGGGCCAGCTGTAAAGACGGGGCTGGGCTGGTCTCATGGCAGATGGGCAAAAGCCCAGCCGACTTCCGCAGACATGGCTCAGACAGGCTTGAGAGAGGCTCCCCGGGGCAGTGGATGGACCTGACTGGCTCAGAAAGTGCTGAAGAGGGGAAGAAGGCTGGTGTGGGTGCAGCAGGCCTGAAGGAGGGGGGAGGAAGACCAAGCGTGTGGGAGGAGGAAGACCAAGGAGGGTATGGGGGGACCCGCCGTGGAGAGGGGTCTGGGGGGACCTGGAGACTGGGTCTCAGAGGCAGGGGCAAGGGAGACCCTGCTCAGAGACGAACACAGACACCCAACTCTTCCTGGGAAAAGCACACAACGCCCAGTCTGTGGCCTGCACCCCAGGCCGACGACGCTGATTCTTACAACAAAGGAAGGAGAGGGCTTTTTTTTTCCTTTTTTCCTTAAAATGATTTTTATTGCCGTAACATTGGTTTCTCCACGTGGGATAACGGTTTCAAATGGCATAGTAATTAAGACAATGGCTCCCCTATGAGATGATCCCCACCAGCACCTACTATGCGCCACCCACCGTCTCCGCAGTCAGACTGGAACTAGAATAAGGCTTTGGGCCCCTGGCTGCTCTATGGTGCTGTGTCAGGATGCGGGGGGGCCTTGCTCCCTCTGGGGGGCCGTGATGAAAGGAATCAGGAGTCGGAGCTCAGAGGAGGGTGGGAACGGGGTCCCCCAGGAGCAGGCCCAGGCCCTGCAGAGCCCAGGGTGGTTTCTGCCTTGCTGGCTTGGCCTTTGGGGGAGCGTTTGAACTGGAAGTGGGGAGAATAGGCCATGCGCTAATACGTAGCAACATTCTCTGCTGTGTAATGATGTGCCCATAGAGCTCAGCGCCCCAGAAGCGAAGGACCAAGCCTTACACAGAGCACACAGCCCAAACTGAGGGTGGAGGCTGCGGTGAGTCCCTGGGTGCCCCCACCCCTGGGCACACCGGGAAGCCTTTCATCTGGCAAACAGGGAGGCAAAAGGCACTACTGGCCTTTCTCAGTTCTAGGCCAGGGGCATCGCTAACCAGTCTGGGACACACAGGACAGACCCACCCCAGTGGCCTCCCCCAAGGGCCCACCGTGTCCCATGAGAAACTCTGGCCTTAGCCATTCCAGAAAAGGATTGGCTCTGTCGGTCCAACTTCAACAAAATCCTCAGCTCGAAACTTCTCACGTTAAAGGGACACAAAACAGAAACCTCAAAGTTGAAGAGAGCAACAGGGCTGGGAGTCCGGCAGGGAATCCCCAAAATTTCTGCACGTGAGGATGGGCGAGGCGGAACAGGCAGAATCTGGGGGCCTCTAAAGCCTCGAAGACTGCGGGGGGCATGAGCAGACTGTGGTCAGCGGCCAGCAGGCTGGGAGTGCGTGCACACGAGTGTGTGTGTGTGTGTGTGCGTGTGTGTGTGTGTGTGTGTGTGTAGATGTTCTGCAGGTCTGGCGTGTGTGCATGTGTGTGTGTGTGTGTGTGTGTACGTGTGTGTGTGTGTGTGGATGCTCTATAGACCTGGTGTGCATGCGTGCGTGTCTGTGCATGTGTGTGTATGTGTGTAGATGCTCTACAGGCCTGGCATACATTCTGCATGCATGTATTTGTGTGTGTGTGTGTTTGTGTGTGTGTGTAGATGCTCTGAAGGCCTGGCATGTGTGTAGATGCTCTGCAGGCCTGGCACGTGTGTACGTGTGTGTGTGTGTGTGTGTGTGTGCATATGTGTAGATGACTCCATATCTGCCTACAGTTAGCCGGACAAAAAGAAAAGAAAGAAAAATCACTCCGCACACCCTGGAAATCGACCTTAAATAAAGAGAAAGTGCATCCCACATTGCACCCCAGAGCTCAGCAGAGTGTCACCAGAGTCAGGCTCAAAGTCACCTGGACCGTGGAGGGGAAGTGGCCATGCCCTGGGTCAGAACAACCCACCTTGTGGTCACCTAAGCGGGGGTCCCGACCTGGGTCCTGGGGACGGAGGAGCCCTGGGCCAGTCCCCTGACCGAGAGGGAAAGAGACTCACAGCTGCGGCCCCAAAGTGGCCTTGACTTCTGGCCACTTTCCACTGGCCAGGTCAGGTCCCGGGGCTGTGCTCAGGCCATGGGGCAGGTCCCCCGGCCCGGGCACTGTGCAGACTCCGAGGGGACGCGGAGGGTCTCGGTCTTGGCTTCTTGTTTGACACAGAGAAAAGTGAGGCAGGGGGTTAGGCTGCAGCAGGTGGTCAGGGGCGACGTCTCAGCCGCGCCCGTGCTGCGGTCACTGTGGAGAGACGATGGGGACAACGTGTCCACTGGCGACTGCTGCTGTCCCGCCATGGGGGCGAGTGCCCGGATCCAGCATCTCGGGTCACTCTAAACTGGGGGTGCAGGTGCCGGAGCCATAGTCCATGGGAAGAGCGCTGGCCTCACATGGGACTGACCCAGGTTTGATCCCCGGCATTCCCTAAGGTCCCTGGGCCCTGCCAAGGGGGACCCCTGAGCACAGAGCCAGGAGTAAGCAAGCCCTGAGCACTGCTGGGTGTGGTTCTCCCCACCCCCCAAAATAAAACCTCCAATAAATAAATAAATTTCATTAACCAGACAGGGGGTCCTGGGTCCAGGATCTCCCTAGATCTGCCCCCATCAGAGTCAAGGCCGGATTCTTCCAAGTCGTGAGACTCTCCCGACGAAATGACAGTGACCCTGAGCCCCGGGCACAGAGGGGCCACTCACATCCCTACCCATGTCCCTCTCATCCATCCTCTCCTCATCTACATACCCTGCCCCCCTGAGCGCCCACCCTGCCTGCTGCCTGGGGACCCGCTGGAACCTACCAGCCTCACCCTTGGGCGCAGGCACAGGGGCACACTCGGTCCTTGCCCTCTGGGCCTTCGTCATGACCTTCAAGTCCCTGGAAGAATCGTCCACATTTGGGGGGTCATCCATCTTCGGGGCAGCTTGCAGCGGCTCTTGGGTTCCACGGCCAGGCGCGGCTGCCCCTGGGAAAGAGGGATTTTGTGACTCCTTGAAACTGGGGTCCCCGTGGCAACCACTCCCCGTCCTTGTCCTTCCTGGTGGGGATCTGTCTCGGTCCTCCCCACTCAGGACCCTCAGCATCGATCCTGTCCCCTCCATCTCTGCCTTCTGACACCCTCTCTGTGCCAGCAGCAGGGTCTGTCCTGTCCCCTGCTTCTCCCTCTGACACTCCCCTAGGGAGGACAGCAGGCCCGTCACAGAAGTGAGTCCTCCCCCCCTCCCCCCCGCCCCCGGCACTGAGGACCTGCATCTGGATCCTCAGCGCCCAGTCCTTGGATGAATGAATAAACAGGCAGGTTTACGTTTCCACTTCAAGTCTATGGTGACCGCCCGAGTGCCCTGTGACGGAATCACTGTGCTGGGGAAAGTGGAGTTGTTAGTCCAACTTGAGAAGAAGTCAGTGGGCAGCAGACAGTAACAGGAATCCTTGAAATGGACTTGTTTGAGAATAAAAGCAACGCTCTAAGATTTAGAGCTTCCTCCGGTTTAGGAAGGCCCCCGGGGTTAGGTGCTCAGAGGAAGAGACAGGGAGAGTTGCAAGGAAGGTCTGAGAACCCTCCTGGGTCTTGTTGAGAGATTCAGAGACTCTGGAAACAGAAAAACTGGGAGACAGTCTAAATGAAGCTCAGGGCCCAGAGAAAAAGCTATGGCTTGAAGCATCTCCTTGCAAGCATGGGGTCACGAGTTAAAATCCCTGGTGCCCCACATACGCCGAGCACCATCCTGGCAGCTCTGTTGTCTGCGATCCTGGTGCCCGGGTGGCTTCTAGCCCTACAGTAGCTAGATATGTACAAGCGGCCAAGCAAAAGGGGTGCATGCTCCATGGCCCGGAAATTATACCCCAGATGAGCACAGAAGGGATGGGCTAGGAGCATCACCTGTAACCCGTGTGATTCAGCTGAGTGCATCATCCCTGCAGGCACAGCTCCGGGAGCACTTCAGACATGTGTGGGAGCACCACACCCAGATGTGCGAGCCCTGGGGAGCACCTGGGCTGCAGACCAGCAGCAAACCTCAGGCAGGCATGCATGCAACGCCCCCTCACCACTACCAAGAGGAATAATTCAGGGCAGGGCTGGGCAGGGAGGGATAAACAGACACTGAACAAAGAGGTGCCTCTCTGCACCCTGCACCAAGAAAACAGACTGGCGGGGAGGACCCCCAAATAAGGACACAGCATTCAAAGAATCCCATGGGAAGGAGGAAGGGGAGGGGGCGGCAGAGTGAGAGAACAGGAAGAAAAAGATGCATGGTGGGAAGCTGAGGAGGAAGCGAGAAATGATCACACAGGGGTCAGGTTCCCGTGGTGACACGGCCCTAGGTGGGCCAGCGTGGGCTCAGTGACTCTGACCCGCTGCCCATTTGGGGTTAGGCATTTGAATCCTGCCCTCCCTCCAGGGGGATTCTGTCTGTCCTTCCTGCCTCACCCCTAGACTGTGACCGTGACTGTATATGACCATAGTTTGACACCTCTGGACCCCGTTGCCTCCCCTGGGCAGAAGGACAGGACCATGCTGGAGCCAGGCGGGCAGGTGGGTTCTGCCGGGGGCAGAGCATGCTGGTGGGGTGGCCTCGAAGGCAGGGCTGGGGGCCTGGCTCCAGTCAGTGTGTGCACCAGGTGAGGGCCAGGGTGAGCCCTGGAGAAAGGACTTTCCTCTTCCTGCTTACCTCTTCTTTTTGATCTTCTACCGGGACTCGACCAGCTCAATTTTCTTCTACTCTCTAAAACAAACAAACAAAAATCTCTATCGTGCCTGAATGTTCGTCCACAGCCTTGAGACGCCAAGTACTTCTAAATCTCTCTCCCTCTTCCCATCACTGTGGTGACATCAGAAAACCAGATTTACAAAAAGGTATTCCAGTTCACTTGGGAATAGATTAATAAGGACCTTACAGCTGTATAGATAAACATGTCTTTGTTTGTTCTTGTTTCGGGCCACATCTGACAGTGCTTGGAGCACCGGTGTGATACTGGGGGTCAAACCCTGGTTGTCTTAGGCTGGAGCGATAATACAGTGAGGAGGGCATTTCCGACCCAGGTTCGATTCCCAGCATTCCATATGGTCCCCCAAGCACCGCCAGGAGTAACTCCTGAGAGCAAAACCAGGAATTACAAAGTCAGTAACCCCTGTGCATTGCTGGGTGTGACCCAAAAAGAAAACAAACAAACAAAAAAACCAACAAAACTGGTTGTCTTGTGCAAGGCAGCTGCTCTACTATCTCTTCAGCCCTGATTTCCAATGTGCCCCTCCCTCCGATGAGCAGCTAATCTTTGCAGTATTTGAAGAAAATATGAAGATACAATGAGCCAGAGACAGGAAGGAGGACCTGAACCAGAACGTAAGAACAGGAAACAGGTAGGTGATGAACAGATTTGACTGCCTAAGCATTTTTAAGGATGGGGAGATAAAAAATAATTTTAAGAGGACTGTGGAGAAACACTGCAGGGAGCAGGGAGAACCCCAAAACCAGGTGTGGCTCAGGAAACACACACAATTCCATGCTTCACACAACCTCTTCACAACATTAGACTGGAAAGCAGGAAGTCCAATTTCCAGACATGTGTCCCCAGAGCGTTAAACCCTTCATGAATAAAACTACAGATGGGCTGGAGTGATAGCACAGTGGGTAGGGTGTGTGCCTTGCAGGCGACTGACCTGGGTTCAATCCCCAGCATCCCATATGGTCTCCCAAGCACCACCAGAAGTAATTCCTGAGTGCAGAGCCAGGAATAACCCTGGAGCATTGTTGGGTGTGACCCAAAAAGAAAAAAAATACCCTACAGATGGATAGAAAGCAAGGAAAGCTGGCAAAGACATAGCTGAAAACGCTCAATAAAATCTTCAGATGCTAAGAATCAAAGAAATACAGAGTCAGAGAGGTAGGTCGGGGGGGTGACTTTCTGCCCCCAATACCACGTGTGGCGCTCACATCCCTGAGCACTGGGCGCTGGGTGGGAAGGGTCCTGGGATCCTCTGAGTATTAATTGGGAGGTTTCCCTCACCCAATAAAAAAGGGTTTATTTTTTTAGTTTTTTTTTTGGGGGGGGCGGGGAAGGGGGCATGCTCAGAGGTGCTCAGGGCTTACTCCTGGATCTACACTCAGGAATCACTCCTGGCCATGCATGACTATATAGGATGCTGGGATCAAACCCGGTACGGCTGCATGCAATGCAAGAGCCCTCCCTGCTGTAAATTGTGGCTCCAACGCCTTTATTTTCAGTTTGAAGCACAGCTGTCACCACTGGGACTCAGGTTGTGGCTTGAGTAGCAGTGCACAGGCCCGTGTGGGACTCTGGGCTGGAGCCTGGTATGACGGACCTTCCACAGAAATGTGACCCCCAGAAGACATTAAAAAATAATAATAAGGGGCCGGAGAGATAGCACAGTGGGTGGGGCGTTTGCCTTGCACGCGGTCGACCCGGGTTCGATTCCCAGCATCCCATATGGTCCCCTGAACACTGCCAGGAGTAACTCCTGAGTGCAGAGCCAGGAGTAACCTAAGCATCGCCGGGTGTGACCCGAAAAGCAAAAAAAAAAAATAATAATAATAATAAAAGGTCTTATTCTAATTACTTTTCCTAGACAATAATAAGGTGACACAGGTAAAATTTTAGGACCCGAGGACTCTAAGTTATCTCAGACTTAGAGATTGTCAGGACACTACTGGACATGGGTGCAAAAGAAAAAATGACAAACATATTTTCTGTTTCTCTTTGAAAACTGCAAATAGTCTAACTTGGCATCCATACATGACTGAATTTGGAAAAAAATGTAATTAAAAATATGAGTCCGGCAGCCGCACACGCAAGGGGAAAAGGCAGCTCAGACAGAGAAGGGAGCACCAAATAAAGGGTGTTGGGAGGTTCCTCTCAGGATGGGAAATGCGTGATGAAAGTAGACTATAGACCGAACAAGACTGCCACTCAATGTCCCTTTCACAAACCACAGCACTCAAAAGGAGAAAGATAACAAAAGGGAATTCCCTGCCACAGAGGTAAGGTGGAATGGGGAGATGGGGGGAGGGAGGGATACTGGGACTAGTGGTGGTAGAGAGTGGGCACTGGTGGAGGGATGGGTATTCGATCATTGTATAATGAAACCTAAACACAAAAATTTGTAAGTCTACAACTATACCTCATGGTGTTTCACTAATAAAAATTTAAGGAAAAAAAAGAATAAATATTGCTTAATAGTAAAGTTTAAAAAAAATATGAGTCCAGGGCTAGAGTGGAGAGGGCATTTGCCTTGCATGTGGCCGACGCTGGTTTGATTCCCAGCATCCCATATGGTCCCCCGAGCACCGCCAGGAGTAATTCCTGAGTACAGAGCCAAGGAGTGATCCCTGAGCATTGCCGGGTGTGACTCAAAAAACAAAAAAAAATTAAAATTAAACAAATAAAAATATGAGTCCATTGTGTCTGAAAAGATAAGAGTGATGTGGAGTTATTCTGCTTTTAAAATTTTTTAATCATCTGTGAAAAAATAAAAATGTAATTTTAATAAGTTAAATTAAAATTTATTAACTTTAGTAAGTTACTGGTTGGGTCATAGCATGTAGTGCTCAGGGCTTACCCCTCACTCTCTGCCCAGAACCCTCTTACTGGGACTCTGGGACCATGTGGGATGCTGGGGATTGAAATCATGTTGGCAATCACATGAAAGGCAAACACCCTCTCCACTATCTCTCCAGACCCTTACGTGGAGTTTTATCAGAACAGATCATTACAAGCCTACATGTAATAATATGTATCACACACAAACATGATCTATATTATGTACAATGGGGCAACAAGTGCCATTTGGAACGCATATGATATATATATATATAGACATAGATCATGCAAATAGAAATTACCCAGGCATTTATAAATGATTTATATTATAAAATATAAAAGAGTTATTGCAATACATTATATATTATTGATATATGTACATAGACATATGGACACATGGACCTGGAACAGAGATCTTCTGCCTGCTTCCCCCAGTCTCTGGTGACTCAGGGATCACATTCATAAGCCACACCCTGTCGTCACCAGATAATCTCCTCATCAGCCACCCTCCAGAACTCACAGATGGGAGTATAAAAGAAGGCACCCAGAACCATGCCACTGGACTGCGCGCCAGGCTGTGGGGCAGGTGAGAGCCCTCCCCACCCCAAGGAACCCAGCTCCAGCAGCTGACCTCCACTGCATGGACCTGCATCTGGACCCATGGCGCCTAGTCCTCGGATGAGTGAATAAACAGGCAGGTTCATGTTTTTTCCCAGTTGGAGCCGACCTCCAACCACTGCCACACTCCAGGCTGCTTTCTGGACTGCACCGGCCGTGTGACACATTATAAGACATTTCCTACCCATTTATGCCTCTCCGATAGCCTGGCAAACTACTGAGAATATCCTGCCTGCACGGACAGAGCCTGGCAAGCTCCCCATGGCATATTCGATATGCCAAATATAGTAACGACAATAGGTCTCATTCCCCTGACCCTGAAAGAGCCTCCAATTGTTGGGAAAAGACGAGTAAGAAGAGGCTGCTAAAATCTCAGGGCTAGGAGAACAGATGACTGGTTAAAGAAACTTTGGTACATCTACACAATGGAGTACTATGTAGCTGTTAGAAAAGATGAAATCATGAAATTTACATACAAGTGGCACTACATGGAAAGTATCATGCTAAGCAAAATGAGTCAGAAAGAGAGGGATAGACAGAAAGATTGCATTCATCTGGGGAACATAAAGTCACAAAATAGAAGACTAACACCCGAGAGTGGCCGAGATTAGTACCAGGAGTTTTGCTCCATGGCTTGGAGGCCAGCCATACACTCTAGGGGAAAAGGGAGCTCAGATAGAGAAGGGAGCACCAAATAAAGGGTGTTGGGAGGATCCTCCCAGGATGGGGAGAAATATGCTGAAAGTAGACTACAGACGGAACTCGATTGCCACTCAATGCCTCTTTTGCAAACCACAACACCCAAAAGGAGAGAGAACAAAAGGGAATATTCTGCCACAGAGGTAGGGTGGAACAGGGGGATGAGGGGGTGGGAGCGATACTGGGACCTGTGGTGGTGGAAAATGGGCACTGGTGAAGGGATGGGTACTTGATCATTGTATAACTGAAACCCAAGCACAAAAATTTGTAAATCTACAACTGTACCTCATGGTGTTTCACTAACAAAAATTTTTTAAAAAATGTAAATGATGAAGAATGGGCACTGGTGGAGGGATGGGTACTGGATCATTGTATAACTGAAACCCAAGCACAAAAATTTGTAAGTCTACCACTGTACCTCATGGTGCTTCATTAATAAAAATTTTAAAAGAATATATAAAATCTCAGGGCTGGGGAGAATAGAGATGTTACTGGTGCCCGCTCGAGTAAATCGAAGCTCAATGGGATGACAGTGATACAGTTATGTACATAGGCCCCACCCAAGAAAGGGATATGAGGAGCCTGGGCACTGAGATTTAAGGGAAAAACTTAATCTTAGACTTACGTCTGTCTGTGTACCAAGCACATGTATGTATGTATGTATGTATGTATATACATGCATGCATAGAGCGCATGAGAGATGTGTATTTATGATACTCAGACATCAGAGGAGAATCTTTTGTGATTAAAAATGAGATATTAAAGGGATCTCTAGGGAGTGATCATTTTACCTTTTTTTTTAAATTGTTGTTGATTTGGGGCCACTCTTGGTTCTGAGCTCAGGCCCTGGGGCTCAAACCCAGCTGTCCAGTGTGCAAAGCCTGTGCTCAGTGGGCTGGACTCTCTCTCCACCCCAGGGAAGTTTAGAAGCTTAGAAGGTTGAGGATGAGTCTGAGGTCAGTGTGGGCTCCCAGGGCCCCTGGACCCCCTCCTTACCTGGCCTGGGCCTCGGGGGTGTCCCGGATGGCTTCTGGGCTCCAGTTCCTTGGTTTGTTTCTGAGGCGTGACCACTGACCTCTGCAGAGAGATGATACCTGCTTCACCCCTCAGGAAAGGAATCTCCTGGGGACCCTGGCAGGAACCCCCAACCCTCCACATTTCGCCGCAGAGCTGAGCACGTGTTTCCTGCTGGTTGCCCCCGGGGCTGGCCAGAGGACCAGCAAGGGGGACAGCCCCGGGGAACCACGAGATCCCATCAAGAGCACTGTGACATCAGAGCTGGCCGCATCTGTCCTTCCCCTGTCGTCTGGGCTCAGCGCCATCCGAGCACAGACCCACTGAGTCTCGCGAGATCAGGTCAGAGTCCCCATCCCCGGGTCAGGACCACCCTGTCTCTGGTGCTCCTCACGGAGCTGCTCAACAAGCCTCTCCGTGAGCCAGTAAAAATGTCCATTTTAATAAATTCATAACCTTGAGTGTTTTTTTTTTAGTTTTCATTTTTTTTCTTGGGGGTCACACTCGGTGATGCTCAGGGGCTACTCCTGGCTCTGCCCTCAGAAACTGATCCTAGCAGTGCTCGGGGGACCATTTGGGATGCTGGGATTGAACCTGGGGTGCTCCATGCAAGGCAAACGGCCCTACCCGCTGTACTATCACTCTGGCCCCAAATCATTGAATGTTTGAACTGCAAGCTGGCAACATCATTTCATCAATCAGTGTTCTCCAGATGCATATTACAAAATCTGCTTGAGCAGAGGTTCAATTCAAAGGGCAAGATAGCATGGTAGGTTTGGGTTCAGAAATGGGAGAAGTTCACTGATATGGTTTTAGGAGTCTTCCTAGCTTTTAAGAAATGACCTTTTGTGGAGTTTGGCGCACTTTTAAAGATGAATATCATCAGGTCCTAAAGACTGTGGGAGACTACCCAACTTCCACTAGAGATATGTGTGAGGCCAGATTTTCTGTGTACTTCAACCCAAAGTATACAAGGCACATGATTTAATGCAGACGCTGGTATAACAATACGTGGTATTTGAATAAACTAGACAGGAAAAAATTTGCAAAAAATGTATGATCATTGTGCTCCTGCAAAGGGTTTTTATTTTTGTTTTGTTTGCTGGGGGGAGAGGGAGGAGGGCTCACTCAGCAATGTTCAGGGTTTACTCCTGGCTCTGTGTTCAGGGATCACTCCAGGCGGTGCTTAGGAGACCATCTGGGTGGGTGGGGATTGAACCAGGGTCGGCCACGTGCAGGTAAGCTCCTTATCCACCGTGCTATATCTCGGGCTGTCAATCAGCCAAATTACTATTTATCCCAGAGGCAGAACCAACATGAAAGAACCTACAGTTGACTTTCATTGTCAAGTTTGCTATTTTTCCCTCTAATCCACAATTGAAGGTCTTAGAGCAAATGAACAACTTCACATAAAAATGAAAATTTTCGCTTTAAAAAAAATGCACCTTTTCAGTATGACTAAGTTCATGTATGGTTCCACCTCCCCCTCTCTGTCAACACCACCCCCCCCACCCCAAGTAAACTTTGCATTTCTTTGCACATGTTTTCATTGGGAAAATATATTTCTCAATGAAATGCTAACAGGCAATTGGCTTATTATTATCACCTGTAAAGCGATTAATATGTAAGTAACTCAGCTCTCCAGTAACCCCACCAGCCTCACCCTTGGGTGCGGGTGCTCCCGCACAGTTGATTCTCGCCCTCTGGGCCCTCGTCATGATCTTCAAGTCCCCCAGAGTGTCCTCCATCTTTGGGGTGTCATCCGTCTTTGGGGTGTCATCCATCTTTGGGGTGTCATTCATCTTTGCGGTGTCATCCATATTTGGGGTGTCATCCATCTCTGGGGTGTCGTCCATCTCTGGGGCGGTCTGCCCCTCTGCCTGGGACTGCTCTTGGATTCCGTGGCCAGGCGCAGCTGCCCCTGGTTAAAAAAACAATTTTTAAATAGACTTGGGGGTTGGGGGGGTAGATGAGTAGCTTTAATGGGGGACCCCAGTGGTCTTTCCTCTCTATTAGTCTCTTTTGGGTCCCCTGTGTAAGGTGTTTCCTGGGGCTCGCCTTGCTCCTGTTACTAACGACAGATTCCTTTGGGTGTGTCCCTCCTTTTTTCTCCTCCAAACTCACCAAAACAGCCATGCTTTCTGTATCACTTGTTGAAATCAACCAGAGAAACTTGGGGGAACCCCAGTGCAGGGGGTGGGGGGCTCTCTGGGTGGCCAAATGGGGCAGCTCTCAGCAGAGCAGACTTCCTACAAAGTGGCTCTCCAGTTCCTCATGAGCCCCCCACTTGCGTGGGGTGCAGGAGAAACTCAAGGAGCTCTAGACGGAAGGTACTAAACTGAGAAGCCATAGCCCTGTGGGGCTGGTAAAGGGGCTTGGGGGCTGCTTTGCTGTGCAGGAGAGGGGCCCCCCTTCAACTGCCACCTGAGCCCATTGGGATGAAGGTGATAGCTAGGAGCAAGCTCCTCTCCAGCCAAGCCAGGGGAGACGTCCACAGCACAGCCCTGCTCCTTGGCTGCCAGGGGATGGAGAGCTGCCAGTTACCTCCAGGGGCCTCTTCCGGAGGAAGTGGGCGGGGCTAGGAGCACTGGTTTCTAATCAGAAAGGAGAGTCAATCAATCGAGTTCTTACTGATCCAAGAGACAGAAGCAACACAAAAAAACCTAAAGTTGACTTTCACTGTCAAATTTACTATTGTTTTTCTCTAATTCTCCTCGAATTAGATCTTAGAGCAAATGAGCAACTTCACATAAAAATTAAAAGTTCCACTCTAGAAAAATGCACATTTTCAGTGTGACCAAGTCCATGTATGGTTCCTCCTGCCCTCCCAATCCCCCAGTAAACTTTGCATTTCTTTTCTTTTTAGGTGTTTTAATATTAAAATAAGGATAATGGAGTTGTAAAGTAGTATAATTCTTTTAACATTTTTTTAATTTTAATTTTTATTCTTGTTTGTGGGTTGGAGGTCACACCCAAGTGGACAGGGCTTACTCCTGGCTTTGTGCTCAAGGATTAGTCTCAGATGAGCCCAATGGAACTGTATGTGGTTTCAGGAGTTGAACCAGGGTTAGGGGCATGCAAGGTAATGACTACATCTGTCAGTGTTAGGGCTTACTCCTTGTTCTGCACTAGGGATCACTCCTGGAGAGGCCCCAGGGACCATCCTACAGGGTATGAGGGATCAAACCTAGGCCAGCTGCATGTGAGGCAACATCCGCCTTATCCGATTACAGTTGCTCTAGCCCAAGTAAGACAGTAGCTTTCACCCCTGCACTATCTCCCCAACCCTGTTTGTGTTTATTTGGGGGCCACACCCCAGTGCTTAGCAGCTACTCCGAGCTCAGAGCTCAGGGGTTGCTCCTGTGGGTGCTGGTGTGAACATGGAGTGTAGGAAATGAACCTTCTGTGTGGGCAAAGCATGTACTCCGAAGAGCTATAAGCGTTGTCAACAAAAGTATTTCTGTAAAAGTTTTCATGTGAATGAATAGGAGTTAAGACCCAGGCCTTGCAGATGGCTGACCCAGTTTGATCCCTAGCATCACACAGTCCCCGGTATGTCACCAGGTGTGACCTTATAGGCCTCTGACTATCCACGGATGTGATGGAGCAGTGCAAAAATACCTCAGCCCTTGGCTGTTTTCAAAATATTCACGCATATGTGCCCATGGCGCGGGGTGGGGGGTATCTCAGCCCTTCACAGCCCCCTGCCTAGATGTCTAGCACAGATCTTGAGAAGGATAGGCCACACACTGAACCCTAAAATCCCCCCACCCCAATACACTCACACCCTCTCTCGGCAATCCTCAACCAATCATTCATGCAGCCATTCAAAGCCAGAAAGGGGGGCACTGGCTTTGACATCCCGCATACCCCATGCACCTCAAGTTGCCAATGGCTTCCATCCTCTCACCTCCACCTCCGACTCATCCTGGACAGGCCTCTTCCCCCTATGTCCACGGCCAGGTCTGAATCCAGGCCACGCCAACTCTCAGGGCCTCGCCCTACCTGCTCCTTCCTGTCTCTCACGTTTCCCAATTCATCATGACACAGAACCAGATTCGATCCGGTTTGAAGATGCATCATGGCCCTTCACCCTCCCCCTTCCATTTAGAATAGAAGGGAACTGCCCACACCTTGATGGACAGGAGTGAGCTGTCCCCAAACCTTGATGGACAGGAGCGAGCTGTCCCATCTCCGGCTCTCCTCCCATGCTCTCATCTTACCTTTTGGGGGTCTCTTTTTATGGGGTCTCTTCTTTGGAGTGGACCAGACACTTCTTTTTCTTTTCTTTGCTAAAAACAAAAAAGAGAGAGAGAGAATTTGTGTTGTTTTGGTTTGGTTTGGGTCACACGCAGCAGTGCTCAGGGACTATTCTGGGTTCTGTGCTTAAGAGTGACCCCTGAGGGTGCCCAGGGGACCCTAAGCAGGGTCAGGAATTTGAACCAGGGTCAGCCTCATGCAACACAAATGCCTGAAAGTATCATTTGGGCCCCAGATACTTTTTTTCTCCCCTAATATATAGCTATAAAAATGCATCTGCTAACCTAATGGTGACAATTTTCTGCTCTTACTTTTGGTCTGCAAACCCACACTGACTAGAAGGTCACTTTCACTGATGCGCCTCATGGAGTAACAAGGAAGTAAGAAACTCTTAAGTGGCCAAGGAGGTGAGCCCTGGAGGCATTGGAGTTAAGTAACTCATCTCTGAGAGTTTGGCTCGGAAATGAACCCCGGCAGGAGAAGAAGTATATGAAGATCAAGAGCGAGCTCCTTTTATGAACAGAACCAGGTTTGAACATTGGCTGAATAGGGGTGAAAGTGAGAGGGAGAATCCTCAGGAAAGAAGGGGGGTTGGAGAGCAGGGACGGGCTGCCCCGGAGGGAAGAGGCAGAAGCAATCCAAGTTTGCAGCAGGAAGCGAGCTCATTCCCACCTGACGAGCTGCAGCTTGGAAAGAACTGTTGCTGTTATTCGATGTCTGTCCCTGTCCTTCTGCCTCGTTTCATCCAGGGCTCAAAGTAGATAAAGGAACAAACAGGACAACCTTTCAGTACTTGTGTTGCAAACCACAATGCCCAAAAGGAGAGAGCATGCGAGCAAGAAAGAAGAAAAGTGTCTGTCATAGAGGCAGGCTACGGGGGGTGGAAAGAAGGAAACTGGGGAGACTGGTGGTGGGAAATATACCCTGATGAAGGGTCCCAGTATTGGAACATTGTATGACTGAAACTCAATAATGAACAATTTTATAACAGTGCATCTCACAGTGATTCAATAAAAATATACAAATAAATAAATAAATGGGAAAACAATATAGGACTAAGTTCATAATCAAATTAATTTCTGAACATGAAGCTAAGAGGGAGAGATCAGAGGTTGAACAATAGCTTTCTTCCACAGAAATCAACTTGAATTAGGTGTTAACTGCACCTGTATTTTCATTGCAGCATTGTTCACAATAGCCAGAATCTGGAAACAACCCGAGTGCCCAAGAACAGACGACTGGTTAAAGAAACTCTGGTACATCTACACAATGGAATACTATGCAGCTGTTAGGAGAGATGAAGTTATGAAATTTGCTTATAAGTGGATGGATATGGAGAGTACCATGCTAAGTGAAATGAGTCAGAAAGAGAGGGACATAGAATGACTACACTCATTTGTGGAATATAAAATATCATAATATGATACTAACACCCAAGGACAGTAAAGACAAAGGCCAGGAAGATTGCTCCATGGTAGGAAGACTGCCTCATGAGCTGGGGGAGAAGGGATCACTAAGTCCATGATGGTTGGAGGGATCGCTCGGGATGGGAGATGATGGCCTTTCAGTACCTGTATTGCAAACCATAATGCCCAAAAGTAGACAGAGAGAGAGTATGGGGGAAATTGTCTGCCATAGAGGCGGGGGAAGGTTGGGATGAGGGGGAGAGATACTGGGCACATTGGTGATGGAAAATGTGCACTGGTGGAAGGATGGGTGTCAGAACATTGCGTGACTGAAACTCAAACATGAAAGCTTTGTAACTGTATCCCAGAGTGATTCAATTTAAAAAAAAAAAAGGAGTTAGGTGTTAAGAAAAGTAAGTATGGAATTAATTCCTGGGAAGCTGAGTGAGTTCTGAAGTGATAGGTCCTGTGCATTGCCATGGAGTAAAGGGAAGCCACGCATGGGTGGAGGAAGGACCCGGAGATGGCTCCGGGGCCGAGCACAAGCTCAGCGGGTGGAACAGCCTGGATTTGAGCTCCGGCTCTGCAAATAAGCAAAAAGCATGGTCGTCCGCAGACTCAGTGGATGCGAGAGCCACTGGGAATGAGCAGGACAAGGATCTGGGAGGTCGTCGTGCTGGGTGAGCCTGCTGTCCCGAGGTACCTTGCAGGTTTTCAAGGAGATACAGGACTTGAACGAACAAACAAGCACTGACTCAGCTTTGAGATACTCTGGGGAGCAGGAAGTCCGTGAGCTTCCCGAAAGAGAGGAAGTGGGTGCATCATGGGACCGTTGTCTCAAAGGAAGGGAGGCGGGCGGGTGAGTGGTAGCAAGGGGTGTCCCTTGGCCTGTCTCCCAGCAGGAGGTGGGCGAGGCCAGTGCAGAGACCTCTGAGGAAGCCGGGCACCCCCTGAGGAGCACCCAGCACAGCCAAAGCAGGAGGTGGTGTAGCTGATGCTCCAGGCTGTAGACGGGGAGGCTGTGACTGTTCAGAAAACACATCGGAGGGGGAGGGGGTGCGTGGTTCAACAGCCCTTCTGGTCTCCCTATCATTTTTTGTGGAAGCAGTGGGTGTCACAGAAACAAACCAGGAGGACCCGGGGACTAAGCACATGGCGGGACTCGGTGAGGAGCAGACCCACCTGCACCCCACCAGGGTTGGGGCCACCCGCCTATACCTTTCCTGGGGGTGCTGGGAGGCGTCCTGGGGGACTGCTGTGGCTCTTCAAGGTCATTCTGTTCAGGGGCCTCCTGCAGCTCTTCAAGGTCATTCGAAGGTTCAGGGGCCTCCTGCGGCTCTTCAAGGTCATTCAGTTCAGGGGTCTCCTGCGGCTCTTCAAGGTCATTCGGTTCAGGGGTCTCTTGTCGCTCTTCGAGGTCATTCGGTTCCGGGGGATCATCTGGGAAAAGAAGCAGAATTCACCTCGGAGCTCAGAAGAGGCAGAAAAGAAGATTTCGGGGCCTCAGGGCGAGAGCAGTTGTCCGGGCAGCACAGACTACGTGAGGGGGTTCAAGTGATCCATGAGAATCTCAGAACTGGGGCTGCTTTTAAGCCCTCTAGCCTGTTTCCCCGTCCTCGGTGGAAGGAAAGACGGGGCGTAGCTGTCCCTCGGGGAGGAGGCTGGCAGCAGGGGTAAGCGGAGGCTGGAATTCTTTGCGCAAAGGCCTTTGCATTTCTTGTTGTTTTGAGGTCTTTCTTTCTTTTTTTGCTTGAGGGAAGCCACACCTGGAGGTGCTCAGGGCTTCCTCCAGGGGTCACTCCTGGTGGGCTTAGGGGAGCCCTCCGGGGTTCTGGGAATTGAACCCAGGCTGGCCGCGTGCAAGGCAAACACCCTATCTGCTGCATACCATATCTCCTTGCCTCCCCCGCCCCCACCCCATCTTTGCTATTTATTTGGAACAGATGCGGGAATTCTGCTCCAGGAGACCCCTCTCAAAGTCTCGAAGCCCCCTGCCCCAGCCTTCTCCCTTCCTTTCTCTTCTCTTCAAGAAAATCTTTTTTTCTTTGTTTCTTTATTTTATTTTTAAAATTTTTTTTATTTTTTAATTTTTATTAGTGAAACACCATGAGGTACAGTTGTAGACTTACAAATTTTTGTGCTTGGGTTTGTTTCTTTATTTTATTTTTGCTTTTTGGGTCACGCCCGGCGATGCTCAGGGGTTACTCCTGGCTCTGCACTCAGGAATTACTCCTGGCAGTGCTCAGGGAACCATATGGGATGTTGGGATTTGAACCTGGGTTGGCCGCGTGCAAGGCAAACACCCTACCCGCTGTGCTATCACTCCAGCCCCCTGTTTTCTTTATTTTAAACGAGGGTTTATTAAAGGGGGGAATGGTGGGGAGGTTCCACCCAGCAATGAGGCATCAAGGAATGAGACATGACCATACATTTGTTTATTTGGTTTTGGGGTCACATCTGGCGATGCTCAGGGGTTAGTCCTTGCTCTGCATTCAGGAATTACTCCTGGTGGTGCTCAGGGGACCATATGGGATCCTGGGGATCGAATCAAGGTCGGACACCTTGTGCAAGGCAATCGCCCTACCACTGGACTATCACTCTGACCTCGTCAATAAAATCTTATCTGAATTCAGCCATTCTCTCTCCTGACCTTGCTTTCAGGTTTCACTGCTGGTGGACAAGAAGCTGAGAGCCTGCCCCAGCTGTAACAGCTGGACGCCAGGGGAGGAGGGGCTCCACAGCTGGGGCAAAGGTCAAAAGGGACACTAAGAACATCAAGGGGGCTGGAGAGATTGCACAGTGGGGAGGGCATTTGCCCTGCATGCGGCTGACCCAGGTTCGATTCCCAGCATCCCGATTCCCTGAGCACCGCCAGGAGTAATTCCTGAGAGCATGAAGCAGGAGTAACCCCTGAGCATCCTTGGATGTAACCCAAAATGGAAAAAAAATAGAACATCAAGGACGACCATCCACAGCCTGAAGCTCTCCCCTTTGATAACCATCATAGCAACAGATTTTGGGAGCAATTTAGGAAAACTCTATATAAACTACCTTGGCAAAGGCAAAAGAAGGGAAACAACCTGTCTTCCTACTTGTGACGTGGATTTCTTAGCTTCTGGCACATCTGAGGTAGATACTTTCTTTATTGCATGGATTCTGCATTGTGGGGATTTACTTCCTCTCTTCTTGGGGTAAGTATTTGTTTTGTCCACCCTGGAGCAACCCATGTTCTCTCTGAACACATACTATACTCTCCTTCTCTCCCCTCACATTTCTCTAAGCAATTTCCCCGAATAAACTTTATTTTCCTTCACACAAAACAAACCAAACCAAGAAGAAATACACACTTAGTGACTTAGAAGTCTGGGTAGCTTTTAAGCGGCTCCATTAGGGATTATTTCCTCTGGAGAAAAAGGAAAGAAAGGAAGTCTTGACGAAGTTCACACTCGCGGACAAGACATCAACCCAGCGTTCCTAGTTCTTCCCAGTTCTCTCTTCTATGAAAGGCAGAAGGCCTTGAGGCCACAACTAGGAAGTCTGCCAGGACAAACTGTCCTGTCACTTGTCGCTCGCAGAGCAAGACGGCCCTCCCGCTCCAGGAAAGGAAGCTTGGCAAGGGGCCACTTGCCTGTGAAGTCATTTGATGCATTTCAAATCCTTTCAAGAATATCCACTCAAAAACGCTCTTGTGACATACAAGTGACAAGGATTACAAGTCCAAGCTGCCGCACAGCTGGGGGAAGACCAAGAAGGTGAAGGCAACCGTGCCCAATGGTGCCCAGCTGTGCCCACCCATGTGGGACTTGCTTGCCTCCCCTCTGAATGGTGTTGCGCTGAGCCTGAACTGACAGACCCAGCAAGAGAGAGGACGCCATCCCTCTCTGATTCCTGTCAGGTCCCTTTCTCTGCGGTGCCCAGCACCGCCTCAGGGCGGGTTAAATGGTCGGTCTCCATCTTCAGAGCCTTTGGGGTGTCCAGCCTCGGGGTTTAGCGGGCACTAGCTCAGCTCCTACCCTTCACCACCCCTGCACCTTCCAGCCCCGCCCCTTCCTGTGTC
The DNA here is from genome assembly GCF_029834395.1 of Sorex fumeus. Taxonomy (NCBI): domain Eukaryota; kingdom Metazoa; phylum Chordata; class Mammalia; order Eulipotyphla; family Soricidae; genus Sorex; species Sorex fumeus. The sequence continues at coordinate 6,866,641 of NW_026606062.1, forward strand.
CGGGTCTCTTTCTCTCTCTGCCCAGCAGTTCTGGCCTTTCCTAGTCCCAGAGGCTGGGCAAGCAGCCTGCTGTATGCCACGATGGTGGTGGGGGCAAGAGACCCTCCCTCTGTGATATAGGCAGGCAGATAGGGAAGCACTCCTCTCCTTGCCCTCAGGCAATGGCAATAAATTTCCTGGGAAGGCTGGAGCGATAGCACAGCAGGTAGGGCGTTTGCCTAGCATGCAGCTGACATGGCCAACCCCAGATCGATTCCTCCGCCCCTCTCGGAGCGCCTGGCAAGCTACCGAGAACATCTTGCCTGCCCGATAATGCCTGGCAAGCTACCAGTGACGTATTCGATATGCCAAGCACAATAACAAGTCTCACAATGTTACTGGGCCCACTTGAGCAAATCGATGAACAACGGGAGGACAGTGACAATGACAGTGACAGAATAGCTCTGAAGTTGCCAAGGCCAACCTTGCAGAAAAAGAGGAACTAAGGCCTGATAAGACCCTCACCTGTTCACAGCAACAGACCCAGACAAGTTCCTGAAGAAACAAAAGGCCAGGAACTTCAAAGAAGACCATCACCACTCCCAACTCCCCTGGTAACCTCCTTAGCAAAGGACTTTTACCTCGGTAGAAGCCCCACATCGGGGCAGGTTGGAGAAACCCTATGAAGGCCACTTTGACCAAAGGAAGCGCACGTATGTGCTGCCTCAGCCAATATGCTGCTTGCTACACACGTGTCACCCGCATCTCCCCTCTTGAGATGTGTACTTTCACGCTTTCCTGTCTAATGCTGGGATGTGTGTAGGGCTCTCTCTGCCCTTGGAGAAACCTGGGTTCTCTCTCTCTCTCTTTTTTTTTTTTTTTTTTTTGGGTCACATCCGGCAATGCACAAGGGTTACTCCTGGCTCTGCACTCAGGAGTTACTCCTGGCGGTGCTCAAGGGACCACATAGGATGCTGGAATTGAACCCGGGTTGGCCTCGGGCAAGGCAAACGCCCTACCCGCTGTGCTATCTCTCCAGCCCTTTTTTTCCCCCGGGTTCTCTCTTGAGTGTGTTCCTCTCCACTCTCTCTCACTTTCTCTTCCTCCTTCCCTTCAAAACCTCCAAATAAAATCTGTTTCACTTCACTGCTTGTCTACTCCTGAAATTCTTTTCTGCGAGGCAAGACAAGAACCCAGTAAGCCTGGTCCCACCCAGGTGGCAGAGGCAAATCAGGAGACAGTGACCATCTTTCTCCTCCCTGCTTCACATGAGCCACCTGTGGGGCCCCACCGACATCACCTGGACTGACCCAAGAGCCTCTACCAAGACCCACGTGAAGAGCTCGGGACAGGATTACCTGGCACCGGGCCTGGGACTGCACTGGGCATCTCCTGAACATCTTCTTCCACTTCTATCAGGGAGATCACGGTGACGGGCACTGGGCAGAGGAAGAAAAGAGAGATGAAGAGATTTCAGATTCCACTACCCACAAGAAGAGGAGCAAGGGCGATAAAAATGATGAGGTGATGGGGCTGGAGTGATAGCACAGTGGGCAGGATGTTCACCTTGCACGCAGTTGACCCGGGTTCGATTCCCAGCATCCCATATGGTCCCCTGAGCACCTCTAGGAGTAATTCCTGAGTGCATGAGCCAGGAGCAACCCCTGTGCATCGCCGGGTGTGACCCCAAAAGAAAAAAAATGATGAGGCAAACAGACACCCCCGCCCCCACTAGCCCAGCATGGTGGGGGCCGGGGTGGGGCAGAATGAGGCATGGGGGGGCCTGGGAGCATGACGGGGGGGCGTGGGTTTGGGGATAGGAAGTGGGGGCTGGGAGTACTAATCTGACAATGGTGCTAAACTTCCTCTTTTTGGTTTCGGTTTGGGGGCCACGCCCAGCTGTGCTCAGGGCTTAGTTCTGGCTCTGTGCTCAGGGCTCACTCCTGGTGGGGCTCAGGGGGGATCCTTGGAGGTGCAGGGAATCAACCCAGATCGGCCGAGTGAAGGGAAGAGCCTTCCCCCTTCCTATCAGGGAAGTTGTATTCTCTCAACTTCCTCTTCTGAAAATCTGAAAGACACCTGCCTTGCCCAGAGCATCCTGATTGTGGCAACTGAACTTGGATGTGGAGGAAGCGTTATTTGGACCAAAAGAGGGCCTCGTCTCGGTTCTTGGAGTGCAACATCCATCGGACCATTTTCTTTGGCCGTGACCAATCATGCATCTCGGATTTAGCTTCTTTCTGATGATGGTTAGGGAAATATGTGACATCAGGTTTTCTCAGTCAGGTCTAGCAGACCTTTACACATTTAACTAGCCTACCCAAGAATTTCTTCTTTTTTTAAATTTATGGTGTGTGGGATAACATTGGTTGGTCCTTTCTCCCTTGCTATAGGGAGCTTAGGTTTATTGGGTTACACTCATCACAGTGTTCCCGAGGTCCTCCCATTCCTCAGTGTTTATCTTTGACTTCTCCTCTGTGTTCTGCCGCCCCTATCTGTTAATCACCTATATCCTCCAAATCAGACCCTGTGACTTGTAAGGTCAGATCCTTCTAAGCACTCCAGATTTTTTCATTTGTAAGTGAAATATTGCTATTCTCTTTCCTTTATATCCTTTGCATAATTTACTTTAGAACAATGTCCTTTTTGAGTAGACACAAGAAGACAGCTAATGTCATGCTTTTGTAACTTGGAAGCTCATTGACTTCAAAATAGTATTTATTCCTGGGCATCCATTATCTTTAGTTGACTTAAGCCTCAGTTGCCCTGAGTTCCTACACTCCATAAGGAGAGTCCTGACGAAGGAACTGGATGGACCCAGGGCAACTTATAAGCTACCCTGGCATTGAAAAGTGACAGGCTAAGCGGCATAAAACTTATAATAAGTTAAGAGCACAGTCGTGGACAAATTCTGTCATGACCCAAAGAGAAGTGACTGGACAAGGACCTTGCTAGGGTTAGGAAGGACTAATCTGGCCTGAGGACTGTAGTGTGGGATCTATAGTGAGATGTTCCCAGGAGAGCCACCCCATAAGCTTAATGTATCTCTTACTGCGTCCATACAAATTTAGGATGACTGTTCAAATATTTATGGACAAAGGAAAGGAAAATACTCCCTTTGATGAAATTCCACTCTCGAGCGGATCTCCTAGCTAGAGATCTTAGTCTTAGAAGAGTTTTCCCGGAAGGAAGGGCTTTCATATGTTGGGTGTAGCTCCTACCCCTACTCTTGGAGATTGGGCTCTTGACTAAGGCAGTGAGACTGGGCGAGCATTGGACTAGCATCAGGGACAGGAGGAGACAGGAATGACGGGCAGTGCGAGATTGGAATAGGCATGTGGGGAGAATGGAATGAATAAACAGCGGGATGGAGATTGGAATAAAAGGCAACTGATCACCAACAGCTTGGGGGTCTGCTCCATCCTTCATGCCGTCTGTTGGCCACAGCTGCAGGCCAGGGTGAGGATGTGGCTCATGGCCACCAAACGCACTTGGCAAGAAAGCACCGCACTCACATAATATTGACCACACAATGGTGATGTATGTTTTTGTTCAGTATTAAAGATCTCAGAGCACTGTATCATTTTACTGTCTTTTCTTTGCTGGGAGGCACACCCAGTGGTACTCAGGGGTGACTCCCGGTTCTGCACTCAGGAATTTATTCCTGGTGGTGCTGGGGATCAAACCTGGGTCTGCCACATGCAAGACAAGTGCCCTACCCACTGTACCACCCTTCCAACCGCACGTTGCATTATTTTACTATCCCTAAAGAAATTAATATTATAGAAGCTGTACAAACAGTTTCCTAGATAAGAGGAGAAAGGAAGGCTTCAAGGGCATATTACAATGCTACTGAAACATACATCACAAAAACCCCAAGAGAAAGTGGGGAAATCATAATTACGCATCAATAAACATATGGCTCTAAAATTAATTCCCGCCCCATGTTTTAAAGTGGAGGCACCATTGTAGACAGTGGTGTTAATGACTGTGTTTCTTCATACTGGGTTCCAACACGGCACCTACCTTTAGGGTATCCATTGCTCCCCAACCCCACTATCTCAAAGACTCCCTGCCCCCACAGTTTTAATAAGCTCAGTTCTGAATTTCCACGGAGCCGGAACAATAATACAGTGGGTAGGATGTTTGCCTTGCATGCGACCGACCTGGGTTCTATCCCTGGCATCCAATATGGCCCCCCAAGCACCACCAGGAGTAATTCCTGAGTGCAGAGCCAGGAGGAACCCCTGTGCATCGCTGGATGTGACCCAAAAAGCAAAAAAAAAAAAAAGAATTTCCATGAACATAGTTTGAAATGGAAGGTCCCCCAGTGAGGGCCAAGTCCTCCAGTAAGCGGCATCAACATGTGTGGTGAAGTCAGGCGGGATGAAGACGTGTGCGCGGAAGTCCGAGAACAGCATGTGGGTATATGTAATAAGCCAGACAGCAGCGCACTGATGTGTGTGACACAGTCAAACAACAGTGTGCGGCCGTGGGCAGTGAAGTCACACACACAAGTGCCCTGTCTGGCGAGGTCTTTGGATGTCACTGCACACACAGGACAAGCAGAACCATGCGGGTCTGTCTCCGTCCCTACTCCCTGCTTCCCTCTTTCTCTGCCACTGTCCTCCTAATGTAAGTCCTGGTCTCCCTGGCACTCCCTTCCCAGTGACCTCCGAGAAACTCACCCTGCGCAGTGCCCGGGCAGGCTTTCCGCACCTCCTGTGAGCTGGCATCATTGACTGGGGTGGCTGAATTGTTCAAAAGAAGGAAAAGCATTACAGGTTTGGGCTGCCAACCCAGAGAGAGGGAAGGGCAGAACCTGCAAAGCCCCGGGGTCCAGGGTGGAGGGTAGGGGCTGGCAGGGATGGACAGCAGGAGCACCCCTGGCCGGCCTCCTCCTCTAGGGAAGGGCATGAGTGGTGCTACTCAGCTGGGACTGGGTCCCCACCTCGGCCGCGTGCAGCGGGTGTGGTACAGAGCTGGGCAGGTCGAAGGCTCACCTGGAGAGAGACTCTCTCTCTGGAGGATGCCCGGAAGCTTCACACGGGGGCTAGCGGGGTGGGGTGGCCCGGCCAGGAGCTCAGGGAGACGACAAGCTCTTCCTAGGTTGGGGCCGGGATGCCGCACCTGGAGGGAGGTTCCATCCACCATGGGGACTTCAAAGAAGTGGGGGGTGGCTCTGCTCCAGCCTCCAAAGGAAGTGGCAACTGTGGGTGGGGGCAGAAGGGATGCAGTCAGCCTCCGAGCCTCCACCACCACGGGTCCCAGTATCCCTCCCACCCCTCATCCCCCCCCCGCCCCCCGCCTCTGTGGCAGGGCATTCCCTTTTGTTCTCTCTCTCCTTTTGGGTGTTGTGGTTTGCAAAAGAGGCAATGGGTGACAATCATGTTCAGTCTATCGTCTACTCTCAGCATGCTTCTCCCATCCTGGGAGGATCCTCCCAACACCCTTGATTTGGTGCTCCCTTCTCTGTCTGGGCTTCCTTTTCCCCAGCATGTGTGGCTGGCCTCCAAGCCATGGAGCAAAATTCCTGGTACTAATCTCGTCCACTCTTGGCTGTTAGTCTCCTATTTTGTGACTTTATGTTCCCCAGATGAATGCGATCTTTCTATGTCTATCCCTCTCTTTCTGAATCATTTTGCTTAACATGATACTTTCCATGTAGTACCACTTGTATGTAAATTTCATGACTTCATCCTTTCTAACAGCTACATAGTACTCCATTGTGTAGATGTACCAAAGTTTCTTTAACCAGTCATCTGTTCTCGGGCACTCAGGTTTGGTGGAGGGATGGGTATTCTATCATTGTATAACTGAAACCCAAGCACAAAACTTTGTAAGTCTACAACTGTACCTCATGGTGTTTCACTAATAAAAATTAAAAAAAAAAAAGAAATCATTTGGGGAAGGGGTTGTTTCTTTTTTCATTTTATTTTAACGAAAGAGCCAGGATTGACAAAGTTACTGGTAGTTGTGTTTTAGGCACACAATAATTCAACACCAATCCCTCCAGCAGTGTCAACTTCCCTCCACCAGTGCTCCCAGATTCCCTCCCCACCCCCCCCCCTCCACTCCCACCTGTCAGCCTGCTTCAGTGGCTGCCGCTTAAGTTCTAGGCTCTCAGCGTTGTCAAGTCCATGTTTTGGGTCTTGGCTACACCCCTCACCCATATCACCAATATAACACAGCTTCTTGTTCTCTCCGTCTCCCCTTTCTTTATCCCCTATTTCTCAAGGGTGGTGACACACAGTTCCGTGCCTTGCCATCATCCTCATCACATGCCGCCCCTCCCCCTCCCTCGGCGCCTCCCCCCTCCCCCCACCCCCCCACCCCCCCGCCCCGGCCATTCAACGTATTCCATTGATTTTCTTGATTTCACCTGGGTTCAATACCAGAACATCTGCCCTGATAGCAAAGTGGTCTCACCCCTCAAGATGAGTTTGATTTTGTGCCCATAGAATGAAGTTTTCTTTGGCGGTTCTTTGATTTGGGTTTCATAACTCTGGTTTCAAAACCATGTGCACGCCTCAACTGTCACAACGGTCCCTGTTCTCAGAGGAAAACCGATCACTGTTCCCTTGAGCAAAGGAAATACAGACTTCTCTCCTCTGCAGGCTCAGAACCCACCCTCCAGGGTCCGCCGCTCCCATCAGACCAGAGTGCCCCCACCCCCACCCAGTCCCTGAGTTTCCTGTGTGTTGTCCCTACAGGGCCAATTCCAGGGTTCTTTCTGGATTCTTTTTTTTTTTGTTTGTTTTGGAGACACACACCTGGCTTGTTTTGTGCTCAGGGTTCACTCCTGGCAGGCTCAGGGGAGAAACAGAGTGCTGGGGATCCATCCTGGGTCGAACTACTGCAAGGCAAGTGTCCTACCCACTATACTACCTTTCTGGCCCTCTCTCATGATTCTTCACCATCATTTGTTCCAAAGGAAAATTGTACTTGTCAGAGACCATGAGGCGATAGCACAGCAGGTAGGGTGTTTGCCTTGCACGCGTGGCCGACCCAAGTTCGATTCCTCCGCCCCTCTCGGAGAGTCCAGCAAGCCACTCGAGAGTATCTCGCCCGCATGGCAGAGCCTGGCAATTTCCCCGTGATGTATTCGATATGCCAGACACAGTAACAACAAAGTCTCCAATGGAGACGTTACTGGGCCCGCTCGAGCAAATCGATGAACAACAGGAGGACAGTGACAGAGACCATGAAAAGGAGAGTGAGATGGGATCATGGAGATTCGCAAGTCCAGAGAGATGGTGTGTACGTGCGTGTGTGCGCGTATGTGTGTTTGTCACAGCATGATATCCAGGTCAGGTTAGGGGTGCTCTGTGTGTGTGTGTGTGTGTGTGTGTGTGTGTCTGTCTGTCTGTCTGTCTGTGTTTATCTTGGTGTGGGCCAGGTCAGGGATGGGGAGAGTTTATGTGTATGTATGTGTTTATCGTGGCATGATGGACATGTCAAGTTAGGGGTGCTCTGTGTGTGTGCACGTGCGCATGTGTGTTTGTCTGTCTGTCTGTCTATGTGTGTATGTTTATCTTGGTGTTGGCCAGGTCAGGGATTGGAGTGTGACTGAGCATGTGTATATGTGTGTGTTTCTATCACAGTATAATAAACATGGTTTAGGGATTCTGTATGTGTGTCTGTATGTGTGTTTATCTCTGTAGGCTAGGTCAGGGGTGAGGGGTTGTGTGTGTGTGTATGTGTGTGTTTAGTGTGTTTATCACAGTATGATAAACATGGTTTAGGGATTCTGTATGTGTGTCTGTGTCTGTGTGTCTCTATGTGTGTTTATCTCTGTAAAGTAGGTCAGAGGTGGTGTGTGTGTGTGTGTGTGTGTGTGTGTGTGTGTGTGTGTGTGTGACAGCATGATATCCAGGTCAGGGTAGGGGTACTCTGTGTGTGTGTGTGTGTGTGTCTGTCTGTCTGACTATATGTGTATGTTTATCTTGGTGTGGGCCAGATCAAGGATGGGAGTGGGAGTGTGTGTGTGTGTGTGTGTGTGTGTGTGTAGAGTGTTTATCACAGCATGATAAACACGGTTTAGGGATTCTGCTGGAGCGATAGCACAGCGGGTAGGGCGTTCGCCTTACAAGCGGCCAACATGGCCAACCGGAGTTCGATTCCTCCGCCCCTCTCGGAGAGCCCGGCAAGCTACCGAGAGTATTCGATATGCCAGACACAGTAACAACAAAGTCTCCAATGGAGACGTTACTGGGCCCGCTCGAGCAAATCGACGATCAACGGGAGGGCCTTTACCTTTACCTTTACCTAGGGATTCTGCATGTATATCTGTGTGTCTGCATGTTTGTTTATCTCAGTAGGCTAGGTCAGGGATGGGTGTGTGTGTGTGTGTGTGTGTGTGTGTGTGTGTGTGTGTGTGTGTGTGTGTGCCCGCGCACAGGCTTGTCAGCATGGGCCCCCAGGGCCCTCAAACTCCCTCCCCTGACCTGGGAGAATGGGTCTCTCACTGCACTGCCGACTGCCATGGGGGCAGCCCAAGAGCACATGGGGATGGGTCAAGGAACAGAAGCGGCTTCCGGGACCACCAGGCCCGAGGGGCCCTCAGAGGAAGGCGCCCTGCGCTCGGGGCCAAAGTGCTTTTCCTCCAACCTGAACTCACTTGACTGGCTGTGCCCCATCCCCCTCTGCCTCGCCCGGCTCTGCCACTGCTCTTGGTCACTCCTATTTAGCCGCTTCTTCCTCCGCTTTTCCACACCCCGCCCCACGCCCCACCTCTAGGTCTGCAACCCCCTCCCTACTGCCCGGCCCCATGTCCAGCTTGACCCCCTGCGTTCCAGCTGACCCAGCTGGGTTCCTGGCTTAGTTCTTTGTTTGTGTGTGGAGGGGGCCATGTGTGTCTGGAGGAGGGGTGAAGGAAGGAGGAGGGGCCAGGCAGTGGTGCTCAGGGGCTGTTCCTGGGTTTGTGCTGGAGATGGGCCCTGGGGTGCTCAGCGGACCATATGAAGTGCCAGAGGTTGGGACTAGGGTCCACTGCCGCCACCTGTGTGGCCAGCATCGTCCCACCTGAACTGCCTCACAGCCACTGACTCTGTCCTTAACAGACAAGCACCCCACGGGATGACATTCCCAGCTGACTCCTCTCCCTCGAAGCAACGATGACATTTCAGGATTTAAAGAGGCCTCAGGACACCTGCAGTCGGGGCAGGGCTGCAGCCTTGCACACGAGGCTGCTGGGGGCAAGAAGATGCCCCCAGTATCCATCCCCATCCATTTTCCTTCCTCTCTGTGGACCCCCCGTCCTTCCTCCTGACGGGGTCTGAGTCACCTATACTCCCAGGACACTCTCCTCTTCCCCGACCCTGCCCCAAACTCACGGCCTAGGTGAGACGGGAACATTCTGTCTGTGTGCAGCCAGGCCCAGAGGGACCGCGGGCACTCAGACTGCCCAGCCCAGGCTGCACGAGGCAGCTTCTCCCTCCTCCCCCCCACCCCGCTCCCACCCCCAGAGCCAGAGAAACTTCCAGAAGCCCGTACCATTGACGAAGCTCTGCAGGATGGTCCGCAGGTTGGGGTACTCGTGCAGGTTCACGGGGCTGAAGAGGTTCTGCAGCAACAGCAGGCTGAAGGTCTTCTCCAGCGTGGTGAGGACTCTGTACACCACCCGGGACATGGGTACCTGCATCTGGTAGGCCTCCAGGGACTCCTTGCAAAGGGAGCAGAGGGTGCAGGGGCATTTTTGTCTACTTGTCTACTTGGGGCATTTTTTTTTTTTAATTGAGGGTGAGGGGGGGGTCCCTTATTATCTTATTCTTACTTTGGACAACCTGGCAGGCTACTGTATGTAACCTGCACACACGGCAGAGTCTGGCAAACTCCTCGTGGTATAGCCAATGTGCCAAATACCAGTAACAATATGGGTCTCATTCTCCTAACCCTGAAAGAGCCTTGGATATGGCATTTTTTAAAATCTCAGGGCTAGGACGAAGAAAATGTTACTGGGGCCTGCTTGAGGCAATCGACGAACAACAGGATGATCGTGATCGTGATCGAGGGTGGGGGGGTCACACCTGGCGAGGCTCAGGGGTTATCTGGCTCTGCACTCAGGAATCACTCCTCGCGATGCTCAGGGGACCTTCTAGGGTACCGCGGATTGATCCCCGGTAGGTTGCGTGCAAAGCGGATGCCTGACCCCCTGGACGCTGGCTCCCTGGCCGTACTTGAGTCAGTTTCTAAGTCGGGAGCAAATGATCTTGTTCACATGACATTGCCGTGGAGAGTGAAGCACTCACAGGCTTCATGCCTGTGGGGACGGTGGGCCACGGGTGGGCACAACTGAACCTCCGGGACAAGTCTGAGTGACTGGGGATCGCACTCACCTGCGGCACCCAGAGAAAAAACCTGGGAGTGGACAGGACAGCCTTGGCCTTGGGTTACAGAACTGAGTTTGCCCAAGGGCAGAGTGGGGGAAGCAGGAGATGGCAAACTGGGGGGTCCTGGGTACGACAGTGGGGGGGAGGTGGCTGTGTGCCCCTATACCCCAAAGGTCAACACCACTGAAACCACGTGGCCTGGAGTAACAGAGTAAGTCAGGGGTGTGGGTCTTGCGGAAGGCCCCCTGAGGAAAGACAGAGTGGTCGGGGAGGAGAGCTGGGTCGAAGGTCGCTGCTGTGGGTCCTTCTCGAAGGTTCTGGGCAGAGAACCCTGCAGCAACCACAGGGCCGTGACAAGGGAGAAAGAATCCAATTTTCTCTATGCCCCCAGAGGGCCTGCAGCTCAGGAAATGCTCAAAATTAAAAAGAATCTAGAAAAAAAGGAACAAACCGCACAGCGACCTCCCAGCCCCGCTGCGCTCCTGGGCCCAGCAAACCGTGGACCCGAATTGTCGAGAAACTTCCCCAGGGCGGCGCGAGTGGGTGGAATGTCCCTGCTCGCTTGCTGCACAAGAATGTGCTTTGAAAACCCATGTCTGAGCCCTAACTGGGGCAAAGTCCTCCCCGAGAGAAAACCAGGATAAAGATCCTGAGATGAGGTCATACTGGGACGGGACTCGGGGGGGGGGGGGGTCCCTCAACCAAATCAACTCAAGTGTCCTTAGAAGAGGGAGGGGAGACGTCCAGAGGGAAGCGGAGGGCACGAGTGTGCTACCAAGCCAGGAAGGTCAGGAGTAGCCAACGCCAGCCCGGAAGGAACAGGAGCAAGAAGGACATACTTCCAGAGACCAGAGAGGGGGCCACCAGTCCTGCTAACAGGAGACTTGGGGACCCGCCCCCCCCATTTCCCTGATAATGAATCCAAGGGGTCAGACATTCTAAACTCTAGATATGCTGGGGACGGGCTGTCTGACCCCAGACTTGGATCATGGACTTTCCCCCGGGAACCGCCAGGGAGACTCACCCTGTACTGCCCCTCGGTGATGAAGGCGCTGTCTCGGAGCCCCTCGAAGAAGGGGAAGGGCTTGGATATGGCGAAGGAGATGAGCACCTTCTGTTGGGTAAAGTGCTGACATAGTGCTGCCTCTAAGGTGCGGGGCCGGGCGAACATTCTGGCAACAAAGGAGAGAAGAGAAAAATCAGAGAAGGACGCAGCAGGCTGGCCCTGCACCGGGATACTGACCCCAGCCTCCCTCCCAACGTCCACCTCCCGTCCCAGCAGCCTGCAAAGCCGCAGCCCTGCCAGGAGACTCCTGGGTGGAAGAAGCACGAACCACATCCAGCACCCAAAGAAGCTGACCTGGAAATCCCAAAGGCAAAGGCTGAAATCTCGAAGATTGCATAGTGTTATAGCCACACTTTGAGGGAAAGGGTTTCGTAGGATAACACTGTTCTGTCCTTCCTGCATAGCCTCAGGTAGTTTAGATTTATTGGGTTGCTCCCATCACAGTGCTCCCATTCCTCTGAGTTTATCTGTAACTTCTTTCTCTGTGCTCTGTTGACTTGTAAATATTGTTTTTCTCTTCTCCCTAAGTCCTTTGCATAGTTTATTCAGAGCAATGTCCTTTTTGTATGGACACAAGAAGACAGTATGCTTTTGTTATGTGACTCTCAGTGATATTTTCCTCCTGGGCATCTGTTCTCTCACCTAAGCCTCAGCTGGCCTTTCTTCCTAGAGTCCCCAAAAGCAGGGTGCCCACGAGGGACTGGATGGACCCAGGGCAAGCGGTATGCTACCCTGGCATCGAGATGGGCCTGGCCAAAGTGCCATAATGCTTAACTATAAGTTAAGAGCTTGGTCATGAACAAATGTGGTCATGATCAACACACAACAAACTGTCCTTCCGTTGTTCATCAATTTGTTCGAGTGGGCCCAGTAACGTCTCCATTGTGAGACTTCTTGTTACTGTGTTTGGCATATTGAGTACGTCACGGGTAGCTTGCCAGGCTCTCGGAGAGGGGCAGAGGAATCGAACGCGGCTCAGCCGGGCTGGCTGCACGCAAGGCAAATGCCCTACCGCTGTGCTATCACTCCAGTCCGGTCATGATCCAAAATGTAATAATTAGATTCAGACCCTGCTAGGGTTAGAAATGATTAATCTGGCCTGAGCGCTGTAGTCTGAGTCTGTGGCAAGATGTTCCCAGGAGAGCTGCCCTACAAGTCTCAATGGTGTCTCTTACTGAGTCCATACAGAAATAACTAGTATTGAGATGTTGATAGAGTTATTAGACTGAGGAAAGGAGAAAAACACCTTAGGAGGTATTTTGCCCTTGGGCAGTCAGGAAGGGCTTTGGAATACCTCTTTGGTGGTGTTTCCTTTGAACCTGGTGGACCCTCAGGAAGAGCTTTCTTATGTTGATTTTGCTACCTGACTGGGCACTGTGTCAGCCCAGAAGGCAGGGGAGCTGGAGAGACAAGAGAGTTGGAGAAGGAGAGAAAGAGCAGGACAGCATGATAGACCTTGGAGAGGCTAGCAAGGGGGACAGAGAGAGAAGAATGTAGAAGAATACAGGAACAGGCACGTGGAGAGAGAGAAAGCCCAGGCTGCGAGACGGAGCACAGAGAGATGAGCGGGAGAGACAGAAGGAGACAGGAATGAGGAGCAGTGAGAGACCAGAATGGGAGGCTCAGAGAGACTGGGGCAGGCATGTGGGGAGAATGGAATAAACAGTAACTGATCAATCAACCGGCTTGGCCCTCATCTCCTCCACTGTCTGCCCCAGGGTCTGGGCTGCCCTGGCTGCGGGAGTGGCTTGGGCCCACCCAGAACGCAGTGTGGGGGTAGGGGAAGAGCTGTTGGGGCCCCCCTGGCCGTCCCTTAAAGAGTTTGTACAGGGTTTGACTTGCAATAACACAGTGGGTAGGACCTTTGCCTTGTACGCAGCTGACCCGGGTTTGATTCCTCAGTCCTTTTCGGAGAGCCCAGAGAGCTACCGAGAGTATCCCACCGGCACGGCAAAGCCTGGTAAGCCACCCGTGGCATGTTCGATATGCCAAAAACAGTAACAATAAGTCTCACAATGGAGATGTTACTGGTGCCTGCTTGAGCAAATCGATGAACAACTGGATGACAGTGCTACAGTGCTATCATTGTCACTGTCACTGTCCTCCCGTTGTTCATCGATTTGCTCGAGCGGGCCCAGTAACGTCTCCGTTTTGGGACTTGTTGTTTCTGTGTTTGGCATATCGAATATGTCACAGGGAGCTTGCCAGGCTCTGCCGTGCGGGCGAGATACTCTCGGTAGCTTGCTGGGTTCTCCGAGAGGGGTGGAGGAATCGAACCTGGTCAGGCTAGGCCAGCCGAGCGCAAGGCAAACACCCTACCACTGTGCTATCACTCTAGCTCGTGTTATCATCATCATCATTGTCATTATCATCATCATCATCATTATTATTATTATGGTTTTTGGGCCACACCAGCAATGCTTGGGGATTACTCCCAGCTCTGCACTCAGGATCACCCCTGGTGGTACTCCGGGAACCACATGGGATGCTAGGGATGGAACCCGGGTCAGCTACATGCAAAGGAAATGCCCTCCCTGCTGTACTATCGCTCCAGTCCCAACAATTTATAACTGACTTGATCTTCACCAAGTCTTTTCGAGCTGGTTGCTCTGACTGTGGTATTTATTGGGGGGTGGCGGGTGGGGAACAACACAGCAGCTTAAAGGGGGCTGTTCACTGGCTGCACTGTAGCACTGTCGTCCCACTGTTCATCGATTTGCTCGAGCAGCACCAGCAACGTCTCCATTGTGAGACTTGTTGTTACTGGCAAATCAAATATGCCACGGGTAGCTTGCCAGGCTCTGCCGTGCAGGCGGGATACTCTCAGTAGCTTGCTGGGCTCTCCGAGAGGTACGGAGGAATCGAACCCGGGTCAGCTGCGTGCAAGGCAAACTGGCTAGACACTCTAAAACGCACACGTGGTAGCAGGGGACACGTTCGGAATTTTGTGTTTCCAGGTTTATTGCCCTAGGTCTTTTGCCTTAAATATTGCTGTCTTGCATATCACGGCCTGTGGCTGGTGCTGTGTGGACAGCCAGGCCTGTGGCCTACCGTCTACACCAGCAATGCTCATACAGCAGCCCATCCCTACTGGGTCGAACGATGGGAGATCTGTGGTGTTTAGAACGGTTGGCTAATCACCTGGGCTGAAGCGATAGCACAGCAGGTAGGGCGTTTGCCTTGCACGCAGCCAGCCCGGCCGACCCGAGTTCGATTCCTCCGTCCCTCTCAGAGAGCCTGGCAAGCTACCAAGAGTATCTCGCCCACACAGCAAAGCCTGGCAAGCTCCCTGTGACGTATTCGATATGCCAAACACAGTAACAACAAGTCTCAAAATGAGACGTTACTGGGCCCGCTCGAGCAAATCAATGAACAACGGGAGGGCAGTGGGTAATCACCTGCCATCTTGGGCACACAGATATGGCAAACAAACACTTACAGGGTGTGAGAAGAAAACCTGCCTTCGCTGACTTATCTTATATCTTCCTTCCCCATCTCAGAGCAGAGACACGGGACGTGTCGGGCCAGCACACGTGGTCCAGTGGCAGGTTCCTGCCTGGCATGCAAGAGGTTGAGAGTCTGACCCCGCACCCCAATTGCACCAGTGTGACCCCTAATTCTGCAGCCAAGGACATGAGCACCCCCAGAGGCAGCTCAAACAGTTACGGACCACGAGAAAGTATTAAAAAATTTTACAGAGAGTACCCTTGACCAACTGTCAAGAAAATGGGACCCAGGGGGCTGGAGCAATAGCATAGTGGGTAGGGCGGTTGCCTTGCATGCGGCCAACCTGGGTTCGATTCCCAGCATCCCATATGGTCCCCTGAACACTGCCAGAAGTAATTTCTGAGTGCAGAGCCAGGAGTGACCCCTGAGCATTGCTGGGTGTGACCCAAAAAGCAAAAAAAAAAAAAAGAAGAAGAAGAAAGAAAGAAAGAAAGAAAGAAAGAAAGAAAGAAAGAAGATGGGACCCAGGACACATAAACCTCGGACCTGAGCAATTTACTGCAGAGATGGTCCCGGACTTTGTAATAGGCCGTTTCCGCTGGGTTGCTCCAGACAGGGGGCAGGTGCTGTCCCTCTGCCTGCCCTCTGAGAACCCCAGCAGCCACCATTTTTTAGAAGTCAGCAACAATCTTCAGGTACGAGTGGTGGTGGTGCCATAGGCCAAGCCTCACAGGACAGGGGAGGAGCTGGCCCTTCTCCCTCCCACTGCCCTGATGGGACTCCGAGATGAAGCCACACCTGTCCACCGTCCACTTAAGCTCCCAGACAGCCGTGATCCAGAGACACACAAATGAATCTCAGACACGAGCAACTTGCTGCAGCAATCTCTTCAGACCCTAATTATTAAAATTTTAGAATTCCTAGAGCGCGCGGCCACTCTTGCAGCCATGCGACATGATATTGTATCCATAACAAGCAATACAAAACACATTGTCTAGCACTGCCTTTTTGGCAGGTGTGATTGGTGGTGGGACTGGTCTCGAAATATCGAAGGTAACTAAAGTAGAGAAAGAGAGTATTGTGGAAATTGTCAGCCACAAAGGCAGGGGGAGGTGTGGAATGGGGGTGGGGGGATACTGGGGATTTTGGTGGTGGAAAACCGTACACTGTTGAAGGGTTGGGTGTTTGATGACTGTATGATGGGGCTGGAGTGATAGCACAGCGGTAGGGCGTTTGCCTTGCACGCAGCCAACGTGGCCGACCCGAGTTCGATTCCTCCGCTCCTCTCGGAGAGCCCGGCAAGCTACCGAGAGTATCTCATCCGCACGGCAGAGCCTGGCAAGCTCCCCGTGACGTATTCGATATGCCAAACACAGTAACAACAAAGTCTCCAATGGAGACGTTACTGGGCCCACTCGAGCAAATCGACGAACAACGGGAGGGCCTTTACTTTTATGATCGAAGCTCAAACATGAAAGTTTTGTTACTGGCACCCAAAAGGAGAGAGAGAACAAAACGGAGTGCCCTGCCACAGAGGCAGGGTGGGATGGGGGACATGGGGGCGGGTGGGAGGGATACTGGGATTCATGGTGGTGGAAAATGGCCACTGGTGGAGGGATGGGTACTCGATCATTGTACAACTGAAACCCAAGCACAAAAACTTGTAAGTCTACAACTGTACCTCATGGTGTTTCACTAATAAAAATTAAAAAGAAAAAAGAAAAAAGAAAGTTTTGTTAATGTACTTCAAGGAGAATCAATACAAAATAAATAAATAATTTAAAAATAATCCATTGAAGGGATGATTGCAAAAAATAAATAAATAAATAAAAGAAAGAAAGAAAGAGAGAGAGAAAGAAAGAAAATTAAAATCCAATTGCTTAAAGGATTCAAGAGGAAAAACACTGGACAAGGGACCTCTTCATTCCTTCTTCATTTGATGGCTGGGCTGAGCTGCACTCGGTGACTCGTCCAGCAGCAAATGGAGCCCGACTGTCTCTCCTAATTCTTTAAATTTGAGAGAAAAAAAAAATATATATATCATAAAATAGAATGATTCATAACAGTACCAGAAAACACGACGCCGTGTAGAGGCGGAGGGAGCTATCATTATGAGCTATAATCCTAGGAGGCTGAGAACAGGGGGTATGTGTGTGTGTGTGTGTGTGTGTGTGTGTGTGTGTGTGTGGTGTGGTGGATGGTCCATGACCTGCCCATAGCAGGATATAACAAACATGAGAAGGAGAAAGCCAGAAGAACCTGTTTGCCATATTCGATATGCCAAACACAGTAACAAGTCTCACAATGTTACTGGGCCCACTCGAGCAAATCGATGAACAACGGGAGGACAGTGACAGTGTATTATTATTTCAATACACTGAAGAACCCAGAAGAACCTGGTTCTTTGGGACGAGGAGGGACTCAGGGGTCATAATCGGGATAATTCCACAGCAGCATTGGAACCGAACCTCCAGCCTGCTGCTGGTTGAATCCCCGGGAAGAAAATAAGATTCCAAGCAAAGTGTGACCAAGCAAAGCTCCATTGTCACCCATGAGCCAGCCTGTTTCTCAATTAAGTGAGGTCAGATTTTTATTGGCTGAAGAGCTATTTTTTTCTTTTTTCATAAGCCAAAGCCAAATATCCACACAGAACCAAAAGATCAAGGGCTTGGAGAGAGTACTGCAGGCCGGGCATTTGTCCTGCTCACAGCAGAGCTGGGTTCGATCCCCAGCATCCCGTATGGTTTTCAGGAACCCTCCAGGAGTGATCCCTGAGAGTAGAACCAGGAGAAAGAAGCCCCGAGCACTGCAGGTATGGTCAAAAAACCTAAGTAAATAAATAACGGAAAAGAGCAAAGAGACAGACCATTAAGTCAAATGCAAAAAGCCTCGCTCACTCATGGGCAGTTGAAACCATGCACAGAAAGACAACTCGAGAAGAAAGTTGCTAATCAAATTGGCCAAGGTAGAAGATAAAATACTTCTCCGACTTTCCTGCTGGAACACCAGCTAGCAGGGAACCTTTCAAATGACTTGCAATATGCATTCCCTTGCGTGTCAAATTCTATCGCAGGCTCCTTCTTTATTTTATATTTATTTATTATATTATTGGAGTGATAGCACAGCGGTAGGGCATTTGCCTTGCACGAGGCCAACTTGGCTGACCTGAGTTCGATTCCTCCGCCCCTCTCGGAGAGCCTGGCAAGCTACCGAGAGTATCTCACCTGCAGGGCAAAGCCTGGCAAGCTACCCATGCCACATTCGATATGCCAAACACAGTAACAACAAGCCTCACAATGTTACTGGGCCCGCTCGAGCAAATCGATGAACAACGGGAGGACAGTGACAGTGTATTATTATTTTAACTTTCATTTTAGGAACCGGGATGGACAATAACGGTAGCAGCAGGGTTTCCTGCCTAGAACATTCTAGCACCACACCCTCCACCCGAGTGTCAGCTCCCCTTCCACCACCATCCAGTGACCTGCATGCTCCCCTAACCCCCCAATAAAAACCAACTCTGGGTTTCTGGGCCTTTGAGCCTTTGGGTATGTGCTGTTCCCATACTATGTTTCTTCAGATGCCAAGTACTGGAGAGATTATTCTGACACTGTCCCTGCAAATAAGGTTCGGGGTGTGCTTGGGGACCAATTGCACTGCCCTCAAAGTCTCTCTGCCACCCACTGCCTTATCCCCTGCAGCTCCGGACACTGGGCCCCTGCAAAGCTCCCTCAGGAGGAGGAAGAGGAGGAGGTGGAGGAGAAAGAGGGGGAAAGAGAAGAGAAGGAGGAGACGGCGGTGGAGGCTGGGATCTGGGAAGGGGCTGAGCCCGCCGGCTTCTCCCCATGCCCAGCGCCCCTTCCTCCTTCCCCGGGGCACCCCGGCCTCCCTGGGTCCCCCCGCAGGCTCTTGCCAAGCCCCGCGCCAGGCTGGGAAGCCGCGTGGGCCGCGCTGGGCGGCAGGACGGGCCGGAGAGCACCCGGGACGCACGAGACCCCGCGGGGACACGCACCTACCTGGACGCGGGAAGCGACGCCCTTCCCGGGCGCGAGGGGACCCGGCGGGCGGCGGGGGCACGCGGGCACCGGGAGGAACGCGGAAGGGGCCGGGGCGGGACCTGCGGAGGAAAGAAAAGCGAAAGTCCCGGGCGGTGGGCGGGGACAGGCGGGGCAGGGCTGTCCAGGGGACACGGGGCGGGGGACCCCTGCAGGGGGACAGGCGGGCCAGGGTTGTCTGTCCGGGGACACGGGGCGGAGGTCGCTGCAGGGAACAGGCTGGGCAGCGCTGTCCAGGGGACATGGGACGGGGGGGGGGGGGGGGGGAGGGGGGCGCTACACTGGACAGTCTGGGCAGGATTGTCCAGGGGACACGGGGCGAGGGTCGCTGCAGGGGACAGGCTGGGCAGCGCTGTCCAGGGGACATGGGGCAAGGGAGGGCGCTGCAGGGGACATTACATTTGAAATATCGACTGCACCTTTGAGATTGTTCCAATATGCTTGCACATTATATTTCACTATTTGATTTTCTTTTTTTCTGTGGTTTTTTTTTTTTTTTTGCATCATAAGGGAATGTTCTATTGGTGTATTTTCAATTTACTGGTTCTTTCCTTTGTCATGTATAATCCACTTTTAGGTCATTTAAGGCGTTCTTCATTTTTGAAGAAGTTCTTTTAATTTTCTTGTTTATTATTTTTGGTTTCCATCTTTTAGCTTGCTTAGCCATCTGTTTTTAAATATATCGATTACCTTTTTTCAGTAGAAACCCTAGCATATTTAATTAATCAGTTATTTTAAATCCCTCTCTGACATTTTGAAAATCTGTTACACTTGAGTCAGGCTTGGATGATTGTTTTATCTCTTCAGACTGTGATTTTCTTTTCCTTTTTTGTTTTCTTCTATTTTATTTTATTTTTTTCGATCCAAAGCTTTGTGCTTCAACAATGGTATATACTACATTTATGGTCTCTACTTGAGCCTAATTTCTCCAAGATCCTCCTTGAAAAATGGCATAATTTTGTCTTTATTTTATAGCTTAGTATTCTATTTTGTAGATATATCACATTTCTTTATGCCCTCATCTTTCACTGTGCATCTGAGTTGTTTTCTTGACAGGGATATTATTGATAGTGCTCAAGTAAAGGGGTATATAATTTCTTTTTTAAAAATCTTATTTGATGCCCTGCCACAGAGGCAGGGTGGGATGGGAGAGTTGGGGGGTGGGAGGGATACTGGGACCCGTGGTGGTGGGAAATGGGCATTGGTGGAGGGATGGGTATTTGATCATTGTATAACTGAAACCCAAACACAAAAATTTGCAAGTCTACAACTGTACCTCATGGTGTCTCACTAATAAAAATTTTTAAAAAATCTTATTTGATTTTTATAAATCTGTTCACAATAAAGGCCCTCCTAATCGATGTTGATCGTTGATTTGCTCGAGCGGGCCCAGTAACGTCTCCATTGGAGACTCTGTTGTTACTGTGTCTGGCATATCAAATACTCTCGGTAGTTTGCCGGGCTCTCCGAGAGGGGCGGAGGAATCGAACTCGGGTCGGCCATGTTGGCCGCTTGTAAGGCGAACGCCCTACCCGCTGTGCTATCGCTCCAGCCCACAATAATTCATTACACTTAATATTCAAACACCAATCCTACCACCATTTGCACCTTCCCACCACCATAAGAGGAAAATGTGTGAAGGTTGTTGCATTTCATGCTGGAGACCCGGTATGCGAAATTACAAACATGCTTGTTAAACCAAACCAAACGTATGCTACTCTTGGTACATCAGTGGTGTAGAAAGATAGAGGCAACACGCTCCAGGAATTCTAAAATTTAGAATTCGATTATTTATTTCTGAGTCTCTGGATCTTGTTGATGAGATTATATGGCACCAGGGGCAGCTTATGGGTGTGACTGCCAAGCTACTGGAAAACTTGGGAGATGGGGGGAAGGCCCAGTCTCACTCCGAGGGAGCTTGGAGATTTCAGTCACGGGTCCCGCATACCTGGGTTTTTCTGCAGATTTACTTGTGGCTGAGGAGAGTGGCCGTGAGCATCGCGGTGGTTGAGTTCTGGAGGTTTTCTCTTTCCGGGGCTCTGTTGGGGTGGGGAGGGAAACTCAATGGGCCCCACTCCAGTGAAGACAGCCTGGCGCTGGGTCAGGACATTCTTACATATATATAATTTCAAATTAAAGTTGTACCTTCTCCAATAAGTACCTAGAAGAGGATAATATTGTATTTTTTTTCAAGTTTGATTAAGATACTGTGATTTATAACTAAGTTACTCATAGTTGAGTTTTAGGTATACAAATTCCAGCATCAGTCCCACCACCATTGTCAACTTCCCCCCACCAGGGTCATCGATTTGCTCGACTGGGCCCAGTAACGTCTCCATCATGAGACTTGTTGTTACTGTGTTTGGCATATCAAATACGTCACGGGGAGCTTGCCAGGCTCTGCCATGTGGGCGAGATACTCTCGGTAGCTTGCCGGGCTCTCCAAGAGGGGCAGAGGAATCGAACCCAGGTCAGCGGCGTGCTAGGCAAACATCCTACCCACTATGCTGTCCCTCCGGCCCATTATTATTATTATTATTGTTATTATTATTATTATTGGGCTGGAGCGATAGTACAGCAGTAGGGCGTTTGCCTTGCACACGGTCAACCTGGTCAACCCGAGTTCGATTCCTCCGCCCCTCTCGGAGAGCCCAGCAAGCTACCGAGAGTATCTCGCCCGCACGGCAGAGCCTGGCAAGCTACCCGTGACGTATTTGATATGCCAAACACAGTAACAAGTGTCATCAGGGTCATAATGGAGAACAATTTATACCATTTACATTATCAGTAATAATACACAAAAATTTCTTTTTCTCCATATATTCAGTAATATTTTAATTCCCGATCTTATTTATTTTCAAATAGTGGGGATACTAATTGGTCTAAAATAGTGTATTAGGATTTTGATTTTCATTTCTCTACTAATACATGATGATGTATACATAATATTATGTATACATAATAATACTACATTTTGATGTGCTCATTGACCCATCTTTGGTAACATCCTATTTAGATCTGTCCATTTTTGAATTGGGCTATTTATAAATTTTTCGTTGAGTTGTATGATTGTTTATATATTTTGGATATTAGCCCCTCATCAGTTGTATGATTTGCAAAGACTCCCATTGAATAGAATGTCTTTTCTCTTTATTGGCAGAGGCAGGGACAACATGCAGTGCTCAGGAATTACTCCTGGTTCTGTGCTCAGGGATAACTTCAAGCAGGGCTCAGGGATCTCTATGTGATGTTGGAAAATAAATAGAACCCAGGCCAGCCACATGCAAGGCAAGCACCCTCCCTGCTCTACTATCTCTCCAGCCTGCCTTTTCATTTTGATGGGGGATTTTTTTTTCCTTTTGGGCTCACACCCGGCAATGCACAGGGGTTACTCCTGGCTCTGCACTCAGGAATTACCCCTGGCAGTGCTCACGGGACCATATGGGATGCTGGGAATTGAACCTGGGTCAGCCACGTGCAAGGCAAACGCCCTACCCGCTGTGCTATTGCTCCAGCCCCGGGGATTTTTTTTTAACTGCTTCGCAAAAACTTTTTTGTTTGAGATAGTACCATTTGCTTGTTTTTACTTATATTTCTCTTGTCATTGTAGATAAATACACAAAAGCAGCTTAAAGGCTGAAATCTAAATGCTTGTGCCTATTTTTCTATATATTTCATCATTTTGGATCAGTTTTATGTCAATTTTGAAATGATTTTTTTGTGTGATATAAGATATTGGTCAAGTTTGTTCTTCTGCATTTTTTTCAGCTGCATCAGGGGTAGGGAACCTGGAGACCTTGTAGGTGCAGCTCTGGGTGACCAGATGCCCTGTGGAATTCTCTATTCCCCATAAATTCTTATTTTCCTGGGTGTATTTCCTATTGGCCCTCAGTGCCAGCACTCTGGGCTGAAGGGTTGTGATTCCTAATGCAGGAAATGTTCCAACCATCTGGGGTGATGTTTCTACCTTCACAAGTATGTATTTGTGTCGCTCTCTCCCGTTGTGGTGCTGTACTTTATTCTTTTTTTTTTTTCCTTTTCGGGTCACCCCAGCGATGCTCAGGAGTTACTCCTGGCTCTGTACTCAGGAATTACTCCTGGCGGTGCTTGGGAGGCCATATGGGATGCTGGGGATCGAACCCAGGTCGGCCATGTGCAAGGCAAATGCCCTATCTGCTGTGCTATTGCTCCAGCCCTTGTACTTTATTCTTTGAGGTAGAAGTTCTACCGGACTTCAGGTCTTTGTCCATATCAAACATTCCACACTTCACTGTAGATTTGTTATGTCCAAGGGAATAAGTGAATTCAGTGCCTTTCTATTCTGCCATCTTGAGCTAGAACTCTATTCTTTTACCATGTCTTGTAATTTGGGGAGGGAAGGACTGGAAGTGATGCTTAAATAATAGGAGCAGAGAGACTAATCATTGGAGGTGAGGCTTTATCCGGATCTAATGAGGACCTGGGCCATGTTTAAGGTTAGCTGTAGCTGTCAGTGGCATGTGGAACACTAGAGGATATTGAACTCTTGGCCTCATAACTGGAGGTGCTCTACCACTGAGCTAACCCCAGGTTCCAAGCATTTCTTCTCTGAACCACACTCCTCGCTGTATTTAAATACCTTGGTTTACAAAGTTGTTCATGATGATTTGTTATAGGCATTCAATATTCCAACACCAGTCCCACCACCTCTATCACGTTCCCTCCACCATTATCTTCATTTCTCCAGCCACCCCTCAATCTGTCCCCCATAGCAAGCTGACAGTAATTTGTTTTATGTTGCTTGTTGGGCTGGAGCGATAGCACAGTGGTTGGGCATTTGCCTTGCACACAGCCAGCCTGGCCGAGCTGGGTTCGATTCCTCCGCCCTTCTCGGAGAGCCCGGCAAGCAACCGAGAGTATCTTGCCTACACAGCAAAGCCTGGCAAGCTACCCGTGACGTATTCAATATGCCAAACACAGTAAGAAGTCTCAAAACAGAGACGTTACTGTGCCTGCTCGAGCAAATCGATGAACAATGGGAGGACACTGCTATGTTGCTTGTTGCCCCTAAATGACTAACAGAATGATCAAAAGATGTGTCTGCAGAGGAAAATTTGTGAAAATTGTTGAAACTTACTATGGAGCATTAAGTCCTTATCTGAGGGTTTACTAAGCCATTGTTGCAAATTAACCTTCTGTGTTAATGTTTTTCTTAGTCGAGACTGGTTGGTTTCTAGGTTACATCTTATCCATCTACTACGGTGACGGCATTGTTGTAGGTATTAGAGATGTCTCATGGCCGCAAAGGTGGCCACATGCTCCAGAAAAATCCAGAATATTTTATTACTATAGAATTTATTTAGAAATAAAACCATACAGTACAAAGAAATACAGCTACTTGTTAAGACCTAAATGCAGAAGTCTTAACTGAGCAGTTTGGCTGGAGTTAAATTTTTAATTGAGCTTGGCCTTGGGGTGTGGGAACAGTTACTGGGGTTTTGTTGGGGTGGGAGCTGTCCCAACCCCTCTTAAAGCACCTCAGCTGGGAATGGGTGTCCGAGAAAGTTTTGCAGTTCGATGATCTCTCTCAAGAATTATTTCAGTCTCTGGAACAAGGCTAATAGATGAGCTTACATGGCAGCAGTGGTGGGTCACTGGCATGTCTGCCAGGGCTTCTGGAAGTAAAGGGAAGTGGGGGGACGGGTCTCCCATCCTGACTCCAAGAAGGCCTGCTCCAGGTAAAGGAGTGACCTTTTCATGCAGGCCACCCTAGATTATTTTCTGTGTAAATAAATGTTCTATCTTCTCTCCCATCCCCCAGAGCACTATTTTTCGCTAGTTGTCCCTCCTTCTATAATCTTTCTCATCTAAAATCTTCCTGGAACCACAAGCATTTTGAAAATTCAATGTATATTTTCGCATTGTGTCTTTGTCTCTCAGAATGGTCAGAGGGAACCAGAGCCCCTGAGGACCCAATCCCCAGGGAAACAGTTTTACTCCGAGTTCATTTTCAAGTTCTTCAAAGAAAATAAGGTGAAGATTGAGAGTTCAACAAAGAATGTCCCTGTCCTTGTGACATGTCCTCATTGACACCATGAATACATCTCTGCACAGATGTATTAAGTAAGAACATTTCGTCATACTGTCCAGCTCTACACCCTAATATGTCCAGCCTCAACATACGAGCCACAAAGGCCTCCCGGAAATGGGGTCTTCACCATCCTCTATGGTGCGAGGTGATAGGAGCAACACTAAAGAACATGTTTCTTCTACGGGAAATGTTGGTGGAGGGGCACAAGGATGTGACAAGTTGAAATGAAAAGGCTTTGGAGGTGCAAGGAGCCTAAGGTGCCCCAATATTATGATACAAATGACTGGCATTTTAAAAGCGAGTGAGCGATATCTCATCACAAAGCCATCCTGCACACTTGGATGCTGAGATTCTCTAAATTCACTGGAGGCTGTGTCACATGAGTAGGCATTTGGAAACAGTCACTTGATGCTCTCTCTTCAAATTGCTTCCTAGTCTTCTGAGATTTCTGGAGCTGTAGGATGCAGGTAAAGGTTAGTGTTGGCCTTCCTTGGGGATGCAGGGCCTTCTATCCACCTTCTCTAGCTAGGAGAATCTTCTTTGTCCTCTAGCCAGATTTGCAACCGAGGATAGTGGTTTCTGGTTCCCCATGAGGCCCAAGTCAACCCTGGGCAAAGGGCAATGGTTGCTGTCTAGACAATACAGTGGCCACTCGTTACTAGTCATGGTCAGTCCTGAAGCATCTTGGCCAGGTTCTTAACACCCGACCCTACCACATACACGCATATCTTTCCTGCACTTTCATTCTTCAAAGTTTCTTTCTCTCAAATGTACATCCAAGGCCAGAGGGAAAGTACAAGGCGGGGAGGTGAGGGGAGACAGGGCACTTGCTTTGAATATGACTTTTCCAGGCTTGATTCCCAAGCACTACCAGGAGGATCCCTAAGCACAGAGCCAGGAATAAGCCCTCGATGTTGCTGAGTGTCCCCCCAAACTAAATAACAATACAAAGTCAAGTGTACATTCATGTCAAAGAATGCAGTTCCCCAAATTAGATTCTTCATGGTGTAGGATATTTAAGAAGTTAGCCAAATAGATGAATACTCCACCACTCCACAAGAGAGTGAATGGTTTATTTATTTATTTATTTATTTATTTATTAAATTTTTATTAGTGAAACACCATGAAGTACAGTTGTAGACTTACAAATTTTTGTGCTTGGGTTTCAGTTATTCAATGATCCAGTACCCATCCCTCCACCAGTGCCCATTCTCCATCATTTACATTTTTTTAAAAATTTTTGTTAGTGAAACACCATGAGGTACAGTTGTAGATTTACAATTTTTTGTGCTTGGGTTTCAATTGTACAATGATCAAACACCCATCCCTTCACCAGTGTCCATTTTCCACCACCACGAGTTCCAGTATCCCTCCCACCCCCCATCCCCGCCCAACCCTGCCTCTGTGGCAGGGCATTCCCTTTTGTTCTCTCTCTCCTTTTGGGTGTTGTGGTTTGCAAAAGAGGCAATGGGTGACAATCATGTTCGGTCTATTGTCTACTTTCAGCATGCTTCTCCCATCCTGGGAGGATCCTCCCAACACCCTTTATTTGGTGCTCCTTTCTCTATCTGAGCTCTCTTTTCCCCTAGAGTGTGTGGCTGGCCTCCAAACCATGGAGCAAAACTGGTACTAATCTTGTCCACTCTTAGGTGTTAGTCTCCTCTTTTGTTCCTTTATGTTCCCCAGATGAATGCAATCTTTCTATGTCTAACCCTCTCTTTCTGACTGAATGGTCTATTCATGACCCACATCTCCCATAACTCATAAATCCATAGCTGAACAATTCTCTGTACAATAACCGTAAGCATTCTCAAGAAGTTTGCAGAAATCTGGTGCCAGTGGAGAGAGTGAGGTCTGAAGCCCTCAGCCAGATGGAGAAGACATTTTTCAAGAGTGTTCTTCAGAGTCTTGTTAAGCAAAGCTAACCTGAAGGCCTATCCTGATTGAGTGGAAATTCATAGCAGCACCCAAAATGGTAATTATCGTTCTCATTAACACTCGGGGATTCGAGTTCATTTTATTTACATATTCATTCATTCTCTCTTCATTAATATTTGTGGAGTGTTTACTATACAATAGGCACAGAATGAACCACTGAGTGAAAATCACCCATGAGCTTACCGCGGGTAGACGCCTACCACTCCTGATGCTGACACAGAGTGGGGTGATGATACTAAGCAAAACCTCACTCAGTACAGCGGGTAGGGTGCTTGTCTTGCACACGGCCAGGCTGGCTTCAACTCTGTGCCCACATATGATCCCATGACTGTCACCAGGAGTGATCCAAGTCTAACAACACACACACACACACACACACACACACACACACACACACTCCAGAACAAACTAACAAAAACAAACCAAAAAAAAATGATTGTAATTCTTTTGTGTTTTTATTTTATTTTATTTTTACTGATTTTATTGGTTTAGTAATTTAGGCAGTTTGCCTAAATTTGCATAAGATTTGATGTGTACTCTTTCGGTGGGAGGTGCGAATTCAGCCCTTTTTGAAAAACGGGAGCCACCCGCCCAGTGGTGACAGGGAGATCTGGGCCACTCCGAGCAGTGTGTAGGTCTGGCAGCGCTCTGTGCTCAGGGGGGCCCTGGGTACAGGGTATATTCAAGGCCTCATGCAAGTTAGGGCTGTGCTGACCACTAGAAGCACCCCAGTCCATTCTGTGGGAAAGAAGAACAGGTCTCATACTTGCAGACATGTTCAGAGATGCAAAGAATTGTCTTGGCTTTAGGACATGTGTCATTCTACTGTGTATCAGTGTGGTCCTGTGAAAATTCAGTCCTCTAAGCGGTGTCACCGGGGAATCCCAACCTGTGCCCTACAGTGGGAAGGCAACCCAGTGTGAAAGAACTCGGGAGAATGAGTCAGCGTAGCAGCAGGGTGAGGTGGCCGTGCTTGTGAGCTAATTTTGGAAAATGGGGTGTGGGTGAAGACGATCTTGGGGAATTGATTTTGAAGATCTGATCATCGGTGTCAGGGAGCTTGAGTGTCATTACTGGGAAAATAAAAGAGCAATCAAGGTTTCTGAGCAGAGAATGAGTTTAAAGAAGTCAGTAGAAAGAATAGGATCTATTGATTTATGAAAACTGCACCTTGGATAAAATCAAAGCTCTCCTGGAGCCAGAACAACAGCACAGCGGAGAGGACACTTGCTTCGCATGCAGACAATCTGGTTTGACTCCCTGGCATTCTATATACCATGGCACCGCCAGGTATGACCCTTCCCTACCAAAAACAAAACAAAAAACTCCCACCCAAATTCAAACAAACAAACAAACAAACAAACAAACAAACAAACAGAGTTACTTCAGGGCCAGAGAGATAGGACAGTCAAGTTCTAGCCTTGTGTGCTACAGACTCAGTTTAGATCCCTGGCACCACAGACATGAGAACAAGAGTAAGCCCTGAGGGCTGGTGAGGTAGGACAGCGGGTAGGGCTCTTACCTTGCACACGTCCAACCCCGGTTCGAGCCCCAGTATCCCATATGGTTCCCCCAGCACTGCCTGGAGTAATTCCTTAATGCTGAGCCAGAAGTAAGCCCTGAGCATTAACCTCCAGACCCGGTGAGCTCTGAGACAGGAGGGTTTAGGCCAGGGCACTCTCGCAGAAGGGATTCCTGAGCTCTCTTGATCTTGCTGTGTCAGAGCAAGATTTCTGTCATGAATAGTAAAAAGATATCAAATGATTCACTGGGTAACCATTTTTATGTGGGTCCCTAATGGATTTAAAACCTATCTGGTTTCTTGTCATTAGGAAGTTTGGATCTGTCGTGAAAACATAATGGACTTTTGGTTTTAGGAATTTGATATGACTTAGAAAATGTTCCATGTTGAATTGCCTGAGATAACTATGGCTGTCTCTAAGGAAATCAAGACTCGGAGGGAAGTCTGCATAACCACCCTGGCATTTAATTTAATCTAATTCAATTTAATTTAGTTTCATTTCATTTTATTTTAATCTTAGAGATAATGCTTGCCCACAAATAATATCAAGTCAGCATTCAGTTCAGAAGTATCCACAATATTTCTCCTGGAAGTGAATTCCCCACCCCCCCAAAAAAATCCTAATATTCTCCTTAATTGATTAAAAGGTGTGTGTGTGTGTGTGTGTGTGTGTGTGTGTGTGTGTGTGTGTACATTTTCTTTGTTCATTTATCTGTTGAGGAACACTAGTTTGTCCCATCTCTTGGCTATTGTAATGCTGTATAAAGCATAAGGGTACAGATATTTCTTGAGAGAGTGATTTTATTTCCTTTGTATAAATACCCAAAGTGAGAAAGCTGCTCCTCCCAGATGGGAGTATAAAATGAGGCCCCCCACAATCATGCCACTGGACTCCGCACCAGGCTGTTTTCACCTGGGGCACCCCAAAAGGGGACCTCCACTACCCAACCGCCGACATGCTCCATGTTGCTTTCCGGACACATCATGAGACACTTCCTACCCATTTTCCATAATTACCACACCATGTTTGATGGAGTTCAAACAATAAGCAACAAATCATAGACAAATTGTATCTGCCTCTCGGAGAGCCCAGAAGCTACCGAGAGTCTCCCGCCTGCATGGGCAGAGCCTGGCAAGCTCCCCGTGGTGTATTCGATATACCAAAATCATTAACTATAACAGGTCTCATTCCCCTGACCCTGAAAGAGCCTCCAATCATTGGGAAAGATGAGTAAGGAGACGCTGCTAAAATCTCAGGGCTGGGACGAATAGAGACATTTACTGGTGCCCGCTCGAGTAAATTGACGTACAACGGGATGACAGTGATACAGTGATACAGTGAGATATAGAGAAACCCGTGAACTGTTTCTCTAGTCCAACTGTCTCCTACTCTTAACACCAACTCTGCCACATAACATAATCTAAAAATGGGGGGTGGAGGGTTGGGGAGAGGAGGAGGGAATAGGATAGTCACAATTCCTGGAGTTAGAGAAGGAATCTTTGAAATTCTGCCTACTATAACAGAGTTTAAATCTCTAGAAAATGTGGGGCTGGAGCGATAGCACAGCGAGTAAGGCGTTTGCCTTGCACACAGCCAACATGGTTGACGCAGGTTCGATTCCCAGCATCCCATATGGTCCCCCGAGCACCGCCAGGAGCAATTCCTGAGTGCATGAGCCAGGAGTAACCCCTGAGCATCGCCGAGTGTGACCCAAAAAGCAAAAAAAATAAAATCTCTAGAAAATGTACAGATAAGCCATTGATTTCTAAAAGTAAAGATCATTTAATCAATCCTGGTGATCAATGAGGTGATAGATATCAGTCAAATGCCCTCACATCTAAGACATCCTTTTTGTTTGTTTGTTTTGGGGTCACACCCACTGGTGCTCAGGGCTTACTCCTGGCTTTGTACATAGGGATCAATCCTGGTAGTGCTTGGGGGACATACACAGTGCAAGGAATGAAACCCAGGTTGGTTGCATAAAGGGCAAGTGCCCTACCCGTTATATTAGCTCTCTAGCTCCACTAGGCCAGCCTCACCCACTGAGACCTCAAGCAAAGCTCAACATAAATACAGTAAAGAAAGCCAACTGGATTTAGAAGAGATTTTATTAATTGGAGTAGGGTGCTGACTATTTTGTATAAATGTATAACTATTTCGATTATTGCTTACGAACTTAAATCTCAGTGTGAATCTACTAAGATCAGATCAATTATATAACTATTGATCACACTTAAGACAGTTTTCCAGGAATTCTGTAGTTAATTCTTCTTTCGCATATTTACATTAGAGGTTTTATTTGTATAAATTATAACTTTTATTTGTATACCTATAAATTTTATAGAGGGGCCCAAGGGGAGGGAAAGGGTTTTAATTAATGATTTGAAAGTAACAGTTGCTCCTTAGATTCTGGAACCTTTGATCATCTCTCTCCCCCTTTTGGGGGGAAGGGCACACCTGTACTCCTAGTTCTATGCTCAGGGAACATTCTTGGTGGGACTCAGAGGCCCATATGGGGTGCTAGGGATAGAACCCAGGTCAGGTGTGTGCAAAGCAAGACAAGTGCCTTTCTCTCTGTACTATCCCTCCAGCCCATTTCTCTACTTTGGTAGAAATGTCATAGCATGTATTCTTTACTTTTGACATGTCAAAAGCTTCCCCCAACTCTGGGGATTTACCTGTTGTTTGTTCACAGACACCCCCCCCCCTCCGACATTCATGGACAGAAATCTTGAAGCAAAGTCCTCTTTTGAGACGTGTTGCTACATCACTCATAAGGGCAAACACTGGCATCATAAAGGGTGTGCAAAGAGGAAGTGGCAGTTCTGTCACTAGGAGAGTGTGACTTTGGTGAAGGCAGTGTTATGTCCCGGGAAGGGAATTTCGCTTGCACATTGACCAGATGAGACGTGAGTATGCAAATGCAGAGCACCCTTTATTGCTAGCTCGAGCTAGGGTCCGAGTCTCATCCAACGCAGTGGAGTCTTGACAAGGACCCCGACTCCGAATTCTGAGCAGCTTATATAGAGTTTGGTTACATAACAGCATTTTCCCAAGAACTGACTGTATGTTTTTAATTCTGATCCCATCCTGTCCCATGACTCCAGGGACCAACAGCATGTTTCCAATTTTTGGTCCCAGTCCTGTCCTGTGACTCGTCTCCATTGTCCCTCTCTACTTGGCTTGGCGCCAATGCCTGTGCCCCTATTCTGAAAGGCTGTTCCCATGGGGCAGTTTATCTGCCCAGGATGATATTGTTTTCTGAGAAGTTGGGACTTTCTGCTAGGGGAAACAGAAACGTAGGCCTGCTGAGTTTTGATCTTAAAGTGGAGCCTGTCATGGTTCCACTTCAGTCTCACAGCAGATGCTCGTGGCGGCAGAAAGGCCATGGTCTCTCAAAACAGCTTATCTGTAGTCTGCAGTGTGATAGGTGTCTTACACAGAACATAGTATTGGATTCATTAACCAAGGAAGAGATTTCAAAGGGGACCCATGATCAAGAGGTTGAAAGGGGGTGCATGGGTGATTGTGTAATCGGGACTCAGATTTATAATAAATGAAATTAGTTTCTTTCACATATGAACAAAATATCAAGTGTCTTCATGAAGGCATCGATGAGACATCCAAGAAAAAAGGTGACCAAGGGTCTTTGCACAGATGACAAATGGTCTAAAGGACCTGCATTCACTTATTCATCTTCTAGGGCTGGATTAGGGATTTAGCAAGGCTCTGCCTCTGGTTCTTTGCTTTGGGTTATTATCTTTTAACAATCAAGGAGTACAGGCAAATCAAGATCTGGCAAAGACACAGGGACAAGATATTTTCAGAATAGACACAGAAGAGAGAAAGCGAAGTGGTGATTGAATAGGAACAGGAATAGAATATTTTCTAACTGTAGCATCTCTGGACCAAAACATCTCTAAATAATAGAATAAATCTAGAAATAAGTGCTCAGTAAAATAAACCAGAGTTCAAGGTGTTGAGACAGACTAGATGGGCAGAGGATCAAGAAGACAAGCGGAGCTACACACAGGAAGCTGGGGATTTATCTGTTTTTTGTCCACAGATTCCACAGGATGCTAGTCAGCAGGAGTCTTCGTCATGATCGTGCTCTAAACTCCGGTTCTGTAGATTGTCAACAAGCATCATCTAAAGCAAAACAGCAAGATTTAGTGCTTACCAAGCAAGGGACATGGTGGTGAAAGATAAAGGAGCTAAGGCAGCGCCATGACAGGCTCAATGAGGAGCCAGGCCTAAATTCTGGTCTCCTAAGTCTCAGTTTCCCCGAGTTTCACCGAAGTGATGTGGCCAGTCAGGACAACCAAACAGAAACAGCTGCCAGGACAACCAAACAGAAACCACTGGGAAAGTCCCCGGCAACTGCCTCAGCCTGCCTCCAGCCAATCAGAAGTTACCAAGTAACTGGAAACCTTTGCCAATGACAAACCCCCATTGTGTAACGCTGGGAGATAAAGCCCGTGCGCCCCTGTGGCAAGTGGCCACTCGTTCTGAGGAAGCTGCTGCGTCGTGACCCAGATGGGGCCCTAGTTCAAGTAGCCAATAAAGACCCTTTGCTTGTTGCATCACCATTTGTCTTCGTGTGATTTCTCTGGGGATCTCAGCATTCCGGCTTAACAGATGTTTTCCAGGATCGTTGATCGCTGATGTGAAAACATGTTTCCTTTGTATTATCTCATAATATCAATTAATCTGTGGTTTTGATAGACCATACTTTCTTTATTAATTCACTGGTTTGAGGTTATTTCCACTGTGTAGGATGAGAGCGACCATACAGCGGGTAGGCCATTTGCCCTGCACACCCCTGACCCGGGTTTTACCTCCAACACTTTATATTGTGCACCAAAGCCCACCAGGAGTGATCCCTAAGCACAGAGCTGGGAGTAAGTACCGAGTACTTCTGGGTGTGGTCCCCCAAACAAACAAAAACAAAAATACTCCACTCTCTAGTTATTACAAATAATGTCTTTGTTCAAAATGCGCAGTTTCTGTACTAATGATTTTTATTTCTACCTTGCTTTATCAGTATATGAATAGTTGACAATATTATAGATTTCCAGGCATAAATTTTTTTTTTAATTTTAAAATAAAAAAGTAAAGTAAAGGCCCTCCCGTTGATCATCGATTTGCTCGAGCGGGCCCAGTAACGTCTCCACTGGAGACTTTGTTGTTACTGTGTCTGGCATATCGAATACGTCACGGGGAGCTTGCCAGGCTCTGCCGTGCGGGCGAGATACTCTCGGTAGCTTGCCGGGCTCTCCGAGAGGGGCAGAGGAATCAAACTCGGGTTGGCCATGTTGGCTGCGTGCAAGGCAAACGCCCTTTTTTACAAAGCTGTTCATGATTGAGTTTCAGTTATATAGTATTCCAATACCCATTCCTCCATCAGAGTACATTTCCCAGCACCAATGTTCCCAAGTTCAGATTTCCTCCCATAATCCCCACCCCCACCCCCTGCCTGCCTCTATGGCAGACCTCTCTCTCTCTCTCTCTCTCTCTCTCTCTCTCTCTCTCTCTCTCTATCTCTCTCTCTCTCTCTCTCTCTTCTTTTGGGCACTGTGGTTTGCAATATTGATACTGAAAGGTTAACCAGAATATCCCTTACCTACTCTTAACCCTCAGCTCTTGTCCAGCATGATCATTCCCAGCTATTATTCTCATAGCGGTCTTTTCTCTATCTTACCTTCTCTCAGTCCCCCATACACTCGTGGTTAGTTCCAACCATTGGCCAGTCTTCCTAACCTCAGGGATAAATTTTAACACCTCTATAAGGATTCACTGCACCATCATCAGTCTATCTCATCGCTAGGAAGACCCCTCTAACCATCCACCCACATAAACCCCTCTTTTATCTGGTAACTGCCATCATTTTCAATGAGTCTAGGACTTAGACTCTTTTTTATCTATCTGAGTGAAACCATCTTTCTGTTATATTTCACTTCCTATTTAATGTAGCATAATCACCTCTGGACCTTTTGTGCCAAAAGGCACCCTTTCAACTTCTTTTTTAACAGCAGAGGAATATTTGATTGAGCATATCTACCACAACTTCTTTATGTAGGTGGATTTGTATGGGTATATGGGCAAACTCCACGTTTTAGGCTTTTTTTTGGGGGGGGGGTCACATCCAGTGATACTCAAGAGTTTACTCCTGACTCTGTATTCAGGAATTACTGCTGGTGGTGCTCAAGAGACCATATGGAATGCTGGGAGTTGAACCCAGGTCATCTGCGTGCAAGATAAACAAATGCCCTCCCCACTGTGCTATGGCTCCTGCCTCTGGCCTCCATGTGCTGAGTATTGTGAATAATATTGTGATGAATGTAATGATGCAAATACCTTTTGAATGAGAAGTGTATTTGTATTTTTTATCTTTTTGATCTGGGCTGGAGCGATAGCACAGCAGTAGGGCGTTTGCCTTGCGCGCAGCCAGCACAGCCGAGCTGGGTTCGATTCCTCCACCCCTCTCGGAGAGCCCGGCAAGCTACCGAGAGTATCTCGCCCGCACGGCAAAACCTGGCAAGCTACCCGTGACGTACTCAATATGCCAAACACAGTAACAAGCCTCACGATGGAGACGTTACTGGGCCTGCTCGGGCAAATCGATGAATAAGGGGAAGACCGTGACCTAGATCTTTCTGATCAATACCCAGTAGTGGTACTGCTGGTTCCTATGGTATTTCCATTTTTATTTTTCCAAGAAAACACCAATTCCTTTTTCATAGAGGCTGCATAAATTTACTTTCCCAGTCAAGGTGTGCCAGGCTTTCCTTATCTCCTCCCTCTTATCAGCATCCCTTAGTGGGAATGTGCTTTCCACACATGTACCCACAGTGGAATTCTTGGTTCACATAGTATTTCTCTGGGTTTCATTGCTTGTTTGTTTGGGGGACACACCCAGAAGTGCTCAGGAGTTACTCTGTGAGGTTGGAGCAGGGCTATAGCAGGCTTCACTCTAAGGCCAAAACAAGCAGTAAGCCTAAGTTTCCATTTCTTTTTTTTTTTTTATTCTTGGGTCACACCCAGCGGTGCTTAGGGGTTACTCCTTGCTCTGCACTCAGGCGTAATTACTCCTGGTGTACCATATGGGATGCTGGGGATTGAACCCGGGTCGGTGGCATGCAAGGCAAATGTCCTACCCGCTGAGGTATCATTCCTGCCCCCGTGTTTCCATTTCTTCCTCCCCAAAGAATTCCCTGAGGCTGTCCTTGACAGAAGCTAGAAATCCCCTAGATGCCTCTAGCCAGTCCTGTGATAAGTAGGGTATCTTGGGGCACAGCAGGTGGGCATGACCAATTAGCTCACAGACTTGTGACTGCTTCTTGGAAATTCTTGGGAAAACTGTCAACTTTGCTTATGTAACAATATGCCATAGAATGTTGCCTGGAACTTGGGTCAGGGTCCTTGTCGAGACTTCACTGCATTGGATGAGACTCAGACCCTACCTCAAGATAGCAATAAAGGGTGCCTTGCATTTGCATCCCTGCATCTGGTCTAGTCGTTGTACGAGTGAAACTCCCTTCCCGGGACATAGCAACTCCTGGCTCTGCTTCCAGGGATCACTCCTGGAGAGCTCAGGGGACCACATGTACGGGGTGCCAAGGATCGAAACTGAGTCAGTCTCATGCAAAGGCGAATGCCTTACCTATTAAACTACCACTCTGGCTCCATTTTGTTGCTGTTGTTATTATTTCTCATTGAGGTTTCTCGGAAGTTCAAGATGCCGCTCTGTTGAACGTTCATTGATTTAAAGAAGGCCTTTGATTCTGTCGAGATGGAAGCGGTCATTGAAGCCCTAGCCAATCAGGGCATTCAAGCCCAATACATCAGGATCCTCTGTGAGCTGTATTGCGGATTCACTACCAGGATCTCACCATTCTACAAAGAAGTGATCATTGATGTCAAGAGAGGGGTTCGGCAGGCTGATACCATTTCACCAAAACTCTTCAGTGCCACCCTCGAGAACATCATGAGACGACTGGAATGGGAAGGAATGGGAGTGAAAATAGATGGTCGGCAACTACACCACCTCCGCTTTGCTGATGACATTGTTTTAATAACACCAAACATCAGCCAAGCGGCGCAAATGCTGGCCAACTTTGACCGTGAGTGTGGAAAGGTAGGACTACAGCTGAATCTTACAAAGACAATGTTTATGAGAAACAGCCTCGTTCCTGATGCCCCATTCGCTCTCAACGGAACGACCATCTCCGATTGCAACAGCTATGTGTACCTAGGTCGAGAAGTCAACATGACAAATGACCTGGCACCCGAGCTGCGCAGGAGGAAGAGAGCGGCTTGGAACGTCTTCAAGAGCAATGAAGAAATAGCTAAGAGGACGAAGAACCTCCGGCTCTGGGCACATCTCTTTGATCCCACTGTTCTTCCTGCATTAACATATGCCTCAGAGACCTGGGCCCTACGCAAACAGGATGAGAACGCTATTCGGGTCTCCCAAAGAGGAAATGAAAGAGCTATGCTTGGAATATCACGTTTCACTCAAATGAGAGAAGGAATCTGGAGTTCCGACATCCATCCACAATCAAGAATCAGGGACGCTGTCTCGTTTGCCAAAGTGTCAAAAATCAGATGGGCTGGTCACGTAATGAGATTAAAAGACAACCGCTGGACTAGAGCTGCTACCGACTGGATTCCACGAGATGTCAAAAGACCGCGTGGCCGCCCGCCTACCAGATGGTCAGACTTCTTCATCAAGATCATGAACGATCGGTTTGAGGCTCTTCATGTTCCCAGAGCGAACAGATGCCATTGGGCTACACTAGCACGCGATAGGGACAAATGGAGACGTTACTGGCGCCCGCTCGAGCAAATCGACGACTAACGGGAAGTTAAGTTAAACTTTTTAAGTTAAGTTTTATGTTGGTGGAAGCATATAGGGAAGGGTGTGGTGGGGCTTCTGGGTTTAATCCCTTGGTTGCTGGAGATTGGTGGGAGCAGGCAGAGGATCTCTGTTCCCAGGTCCTGTTGAGCCTGGAGTCCAAGATCACAGAGTTCCACTTACCTGGTTCTGTGGGGCTTCACTCGTGTGTGTTTTGGCCCGAGTGTCCGGAAATCGTCTGGAGCATGGCAGCAGCTGGGTAGTGGAGGTAGTGGATTTAGTATTTTATTAAATCACCATGAATTACACAGTTACAAAGATATTTGTGATTGAGTTTCAGGTATGCAGTGTTCCAACCCCAATCCCTTCACCAGTGTCCACTACCCTCCATCAATGTCCCCAGGTCCTCTCCTGCCTCCAGGCTGCCTCTATGGTGAGCATGTTTCCCCTCCATTATTGTCCTAGTATTCCCTTCCCTAACTTATCCTCAACTTTTCATTTCATGAGTCAGAAATGCGCATGCTCCCTGGAGACAGAAGTTACTCTTAGCTTCAGGAGTTTTTCACCTCAACTCGGTGGTTCCTTTAACCAACTGTGTTTCCTGGCACAGGAAATGTCCCTTTGTGGGCAGAGTCTTCATCCCCCAGGGATCTGAGACTCCTGCCTCTGTTTCCTTTTCCCAAAGGACTGCATGATCCCAGGAAACCAGCTTCATCGGCTGGTTCTATCTCCTCACTTGGGGCCCAGCACCCTCATCCTGAGTGGAAAAACCATGAGCTCTGGCTCATTCTTGGGCGCCCCCCCCCCCCCACCATGTGATGAGCTGAAACTGGGTTTTGGCTGTGACCACATCCTGCTTTGTTTCTTGGGTGCCCCCTACCACGTGATGAGCTGAAAGGTGTCTCTGGCTGTGACCACATCCTGCTTTCTTTCTTCCACCAGCCTGCTCCTCCACTTTTCTGAAACAAAGTACATAAAGAATCACTTACTGAGGAGACTTCAATTCAGGCTCTGCTTATAAAGGGCGAGATGCCTGTATTTGTGGAGAGGCGCTAGGCCTGGTGGTGCGTGTGGGGCTGAAATGTTGTTTTCCAACTGTGATTGGAACTGTAAATCACCATGCCAAAAATAAAAATGATGAATATTTTTTTTAAAGGAAGATGACCCTACCTTAGAGGTGTTTTCAAGGATTTTATATCATTGACAACAAAAGCAAGAATAAACAAATAGGTCCATATCAAACTAAACATTTCACATGGCTAAAGAAACAGGTTAAAATGAAAAGATAGAGCACAACATAACAGGGAAATTGTCACAGAGGCAGAATGAGGACTGGGATGTGTGTGTGTGTGTGTGTGTGTGTGTGTGTGTGTGTGTGTGTGAGGGGGGGATACTGGGGACATTGGTGGTGGAGAATGTGCACTGGTGGAGGGATGGGTGTTTCATCACCGTATGGCTGAATCTCAAACATGAAAGCTTTGTAACTCTATCTCATGGTGATACAATAAAATAAAAGAGTAATGTGGAGTTCATGCTCAATTTAATGAGTTTAATTAATGACTGAACAAATTGCAGTACTCCTACATTATTTAAAACTTAGGAAAAAATTGAAAAGATAACCTACTGAATGGGAGAAAACAATTGCACACTCTACATGAAATTAAAGGCTAATATCCGAGACATATTAGGTACCCACAAAGTTCAACAAAAACAAACAACAAAACCCCAATAACCTCATTAAAAATGGGAAGAGGAGATGAACAGACTTTGTATATCAAAACTATAAATATTAACACTGTTGGAACTATGTCACAATAAAATAAACATGACTGTTTTCAAATTAAAAATTATATATTTGAGACATCTGAAACATAGTAAGGGGACAAGAAGTGGCCAAAGGCCACAGGACTGCGGTTAGTGCAGGGAACTGAGCTTGTCTGGGGGGAGAGGTAGGGTCTTTGTGTGAGGTTGGAGCGGAGCTAAAACAGTTTTAGCGGAGCTAAAACTTTAAGACCAAAATAAGCAGTAGACCTAAGTTTCATTTTCCCCTTCCCTCTCCCCAAAGAATTCCCTGAGGCTGTCCTTGGAAGCTGGAAATCCCCTCCATGCCTCTAGTCAGTCCTTGTGGTAAGTAGGATCTCTCTGGGCACAACAGGTGGGCATGACCAATTAGCTTCACAGACTTGGGGATTCTTCTTGGAAATTCTTGGGGAAACTGCCAACTTAGCTTATATAACTATATGCCATAGAATGTTTCCTGGAACTTGAGTTAAGGTCCTTGTCAAGACTCTACTGTGTTGGATGAGACTTGGACCCTATCTTCAGCTAGCAATAAAGGGTGTCTTGCATTTGCATCCTCCAGTCTGGTCTGGTCAATGTGTGAGTGAAATTCCCTTCCCAGGACATGACATTTGGGACCCTGGTGGAGGGAAATGGACCCCCAGTGGAAGGCGTGGTGTTGGAACACAACATATGCGTGAATTATCAATTATTGTAAATCTTAGTATCTCAGTACAAATTGGGTCCGTGGGAGAATTACACATGCAAATCCCACACAAGGACTCAGCCAAGTGCCCATCACAAACGACCAGGAACAGAAGTTGTGGTCCATGGAATGTCACTCTTTAACTGGTTTTGAAAGATGAACTGAGGCCGGAGAGACAGCACAGTAGGTAGGGCACTTACCTTGCACAGGGCTGACCTGGGCTCAATCTCTGGCACCCTATCTGGTCCCCAGAGCCACACCAAGAGTCATCTTGACCACAGAGCCAGGAGAGCACAACCATGTGTGGCCCATAAGTCAAAGGGAGGAAAAATGATGAAATCTTGTCCTTAGGGACAAAATGATTGGGCTTGGAAGGGATGAGCTAAGCAAAATGAGGAAGTGAAGAGAGGTCGTAGATGGTTTCGAGACCCTACGTGGAACTGGCAAAATAATTAACTGCCGGAACTTACTCCTAAACCCAGTGCAAACTACAGAGGGGAAAGGAGCGGATGGGGGCGGGTCAGAAAGGGTTGGAGCGGGGGTGGGAGGGCCTGGGACCCCTGAGACAGAGTCTTGAAGACGCACCCCTTAAATTCCACGAGATTCCACATCGGAGAGAAACCAATGACAAAACTTTAGGAGACGTGCAGGGCTAGGGCTGATGATGAGCGCTGCCCAGTTTCCGGACCTGAAGACCTCGAGTCCAGGTTCTAGGGTGCAGGTCCAAGGTTCTGCTCAGGATCTGCAGGCCGATCTGGTCAAGCCCCCCGGCGCGCATTCCTGGGAAATTCCTGGAAAACGTGTGCCCAAAGTGGGCGGTCCGGGGAGGGAAATCGAAACTTAGAATTTCCCGATGTTTTCCTAAGTCAAGGCTTCCTTCTCATCCTCACGCCTGTGTCCGGGCTCAGCGCCATCTGGGGGGGCGTGCAGAAGGAGTGCAAGCCGGGGTGCAGGCCCCCAGACTTTCTGGGGCCGGGAAGCAGGAAAACACCGGGAAGGGGAACCCCTGGACGATGAATCAGCTCTGCCTAGTATCTGGCTGATGCTGGGATGGGGGAAATCCGAATGGAAGCCCGGGCTGCCGTCTCCAGGAGCCCAGTGGGCATTGGGTGCTGAGACCCTTCCTGGCCCCTGGGATGGGGGGCGGAGGTAGAGGGGTTCGCGCCGCTGCCATTCACCACATGCCCTGCAGGAGGCGCTGCGACCCGCCCCTCCGCTCTGCAGTCCCTCGGATTCGCGGGAAACCCTGGAATGTTTTCTTTCCAGGATTCCTTATGCAAACGTTTCCCTAAAGCCTGATGGAAAGAGCCCCCACTGTTTCACACAGGGCTGCGCCTTCTAGAATTCAAGAGTCTAGCTGGGGGCGAGGCCCCGGAGGTCCCCGGATGGTCCCCGTGGGTCCCTTCCTCTGTGCCTCTGCAGAGCTGCCCCGGGAGGCAGCGGGGTTCAGGGCTGTTGCCTGGGTCCGTCTGGGGAGGAGGAGGAGAGACCCAGCTTTGGGGGGCTCACAGACACCAGAGTCACTGTCAAGGGGCCGGCACTCAGGCTGTGTCCCCGTTTATAGTGACCGCAGGTGCCCAGGGCTCTGCATGGAGCTGGCTGGCGGGGCTTGCTCAGGTACT
Organism: Sorex fumeus; assembly: GCF_029834395.1. Taxonomy (NCBI): domain Eukaryota; kingdom Metazoa; phylum Chordata; class Mammalia; order Eulipotyphla; family Soricidae; genus Sorex; species Sorex fumeus. The sequence goes on from NW_026606062.1 coordinate 6,908,014, forward strand.
AGAACAAACAGCCCCTCTGGGGTTCACCATCCAGCTGTTGGAGAGGGGGACATCCAGGCGCTGTTGTCCAAACCCGCACCCATGGGTGAGAACAGGGTGCAGGACATGGAGTTGGGGACAGAGCAGGCAGCCCTGGCCACCCAGCCTGCAAGCCAAGTTCCAAGGTCTCCCTCACGGTGTGGGGTTCTGGTCCAGAAAGCCACTGTGAATGAGGGGGATCCTGGAGGTCACCTGCTCCCTAAAATCCAGTTCTACAGCTCACTAGCACCCTATGGGGAGAAGAGGAACCCAGCCAAGCTGGTCTGCTCTCAGGAAGTATTGGGGCAAAGTCCCTTGGGGGGGGAGACTTCCCAAGTGAGGGCAAGGGAGTATGATCATCACTCCAGCCCCTCCACTATTCCCTTTAGTATGGCAGGTAAGGGGCTTGCCTTGCAGGGGACTCACCTGGATTTGATCCCCAGGCCCCTGCTGGTCTCTAGAGCCCCATCAGGAGTGATCCCTGAGCACAGAGCCAGAAGGAAACCCTGAGCACCACTAGGTGTGGACCTCACACACACACCAAAACAAAAGGAATGGTGATTTGATTCTTTTTTTCAAGAGCATGGGACAGTTTCCATCTGGTGAAAAATTTTCTCTTTCAATTTTCCTGCAATGGCAGCCGGATGGGGTTGAAGGGTGTTGTAATCCCACACAGGGCCACAAGAGGGGAGCCAAGTTCAAGGTGACAGGCGCGTGCAGCCTCGGACTCTTCCTTGCTGGTTTCCATCTCTGGCTGGGGTCTGGGGCCTGTGAGAGAAGCACAAGGTGCTCTCAGGGGTGCAGGGTGCTGTCCAGCAGCGGGCCTGATAGAGGGAAATCGGGTTTGTTCAGATGCAAGTGTGAGTGTGGGGCCACCACACACCCTTATGAGCCCAGGCTGTGTCTGAAGGGCTATAGGGTAAAGGTGGACATCGGGGACACGGCCCCCTCCCTCTTCAGCTGTACAGGACTGTGGGTATTCCCAGGGTCCTTCTCACAGTGCTTCCCCAGTGCTCCCCTCTCCACACTCCCAGCTCTTACCTCTTCATCCCTTTGACTCATCTTTCCCGGGGACTCACCCCCTTCCCTGCAGATTTCATCCTATTTCTGTCTCCAGCAATTCTGTCTCTGCTTCCTCACTGACCTGGGCGTCTTTGCAGTCCTGTGGGAGACTGCAGGGGAAGGGCGGCTGCAGGGTCGTGGGGAGCATGCAGGCTGCAGTGGAGAAGCAGGGAGGCTGCAGAGGGTGTTGCATGCATATTTTTTCGGTCGGAGTCACAGACACAAGACACTCGAGAGGAATGTAGAGTACACGGAGGGCCAAGGCATCGATCTGGCTCTATCAAAGAGCAACTGCCAGAGGTCTCCTTTTATTGTTTTTCATCAGTTACATCCTAATGACTGCATCACAGAGGAAGAGTCACTAGCGAGAGTACAAACAGTTACAGGATGAGCATTTGTCAAAAGAACATCAGGGCATGCATTGTCTTGTCAAAGCTATGTTGTCATGATTAAAATGTCAGAGGAAGATCTGGAGCTGGACATATAGACTCTACAAATTAGGTCCCCCACATTCTTGTGTTTGGTTGTACATAGGGCAAAGAGAAGGCTCATACTGATACTTGAAGGGCAACACAGACTAAGGATGTGTAAGGCGGTGGGGGGAACTGCTGCCTTGTACTGCCAAGATGATGTATGACCAGGCAGGTGTATGAGAGCATGCTGTACTTCTCCAGGTCATCTGGACTCACAATTTTTGGCTTGCCACTTAATGGAAAAGTGAAGACTCGGTCCTGCTTCCTGCTTGCAGGGCAGCGTCCAGAGGCTGGTCCTGATGTCCTGGCTTAGCACCAACAAGAGGGAAAGCAGGGGGAGCTGCAGGGTGGTGGGGAGCAGGGAGGGTACAGGGGACAGCAGGGCTGAATCAGGGAGGCTGCAGGGGAGAAGCAGGGAAGCTTCAGGGGAGAAGTGGAGAGGTTGCAGAGGAGAAGCAGGGGGACTGCAGGGGGACTGCAGGGGGACTGCAGGGGTCGGGGGCAGCAAGGGGGGGGGGCAGCAAGGGACAGGTGGGGAGCTGTCACCTGCCATCCTGGTCCAGCTGGGCGGCAGCCAGTGGCCCCCGGGCCTGCACACCTCTCCCCACCCCCACCCCCCACCCCCAGCACCCTGCCCCGCAGCAGGCTGAGTTCTGTCCCTCACAGTCACACTCACGTCCAGTTTCCCCTCCCCTGCTCGAGCCGGGCCAGGGCCGGGTGGGGGGGTGGGGGGCGAGCCAGGGGTCCACCGCAGCCCACCAAGGACCGAGGACCGCGGCGCCCCGAGGCCCCTTCCTGCCACCCGCCCCGTCGGGCTGTCCCGGGGCGGGGCCCCGCGCACCCCGCGCGCGCCGCTTTCGCTTCCCTTTTCCCCGGCGGGGCGGGGACTTGGGTGCGCGGACAACTCGGTCTTCCTGCTCGGGCCGGATCGATCTGGGGTGGACGCGGCGGGCACCGGCACCCCCAGACCCGAGGCGCGCAGATGGACGGGGCCGACGGCCAGCTCAGCACCAGGTGAGCGTCTCCGCCGCCCACTTCGCCCCGGGCCCCGCGGGTCCCCGCCAGCCCGCGGAGATGGAGCGCCCCGGGGACCCCCCAAAACCCCCGCGCCCCGCGGCCCCTGGGGCCGACCCCCGAGGAGGGGGTTGCGGGTGACCTCGATGCCCCCCGCCGCCGCCGCCGGCCTCCCCTCCCCAGCAAAGCTCCAGGGCGCGCGTGAGTTTCCCTCCAGGCCCTTGCGGGCGGGGGTCCCGCACCTGGGCGCGTGGGGGCTGGGGGTGTCCCGCACCTGGGCCGCCTTGGGGTCCGCTTTCCTGCGGGGCGGCGTCGCACGGGTCCGATTTGGGGCGAGGCTGGGACGGGCCCCAGAGGAAGGCCTGGGGCAGCTGGGACTTTCGGTTTTGGTGTTTGGGTGGGTCGGGCGTTTTCTGACTCCGCTGTATTTGCTCTTTTTTTTCCGCTGTCCTTTGCTCTGTGCTGGGTCGCGACGCGCTCGACTTCTGTCTTTCCTGGTTTTCCTGAATTTAGGGCTATCCAGCGGACGCAGCCCGGATTTCTAGTTCAGATCGTTTTTCTAGCAGAGTCTGGGCCTGAGGTATCTAGAGTAAAGGACTTGTCGCTGATCTGAGGCCTGCAGTGGCCCCTGGACCCGCCGGGGCCCTCTGCGGCCTTCTGGGCATCACTCCTGTTCTTACAAAAAGTGAGATGAAGGCGAAGTTTTAGAAGGGGTCAGATCCAGTTGGGTCTCTCGCACCTGTGGGGTGTAGAGGACAGAGGAAGGGAATAGCACACGGCCCAGGGTGACGGAATCTGAGAGTTGGGCTAAGGACCCGGGCCTTGGTGGAGGGGGGTGGTTGGTTGAGGGGTTACACTCCAGTAATGGGTACCAGCGTTGGAGCCCGGTATTATGAGACCTTACAATTAACAGTATGTAAATCACAGTGTCTATTTTTTTTAAAGTGGGGTGATGAATTCCATTAGCCTTTAAAGCAATATAAAATAAACTATTTTGCGCCTGCGATGAGGGCGGGTTTGAGGGGTGTTTGGGAAAAGGGGGATCATGGTGGAAGGTGACCATGGTGGTGGGATTGGGGTTGGAAGGGTAAATGCTTGCAGCAAATGCATTATGAACAATTTTATAAACCACGGTGTTTGAATAAGTGAGGGGGGAGTGGGATGATACGATAACGGAATTTTGCCTTTTCACTTATTATTGAAAACCTTATGGATGGTTTTATAAGTGTATAGATCCACCTCATTCTTTTTCACCCGTATGCTTCTCCATACTTGAAGTACCCTCTTTGCAAATCGTGGTCCCCACACTGTCAATTTCTGGCTCCTTTTCAACTCTAACTGTTCCCTTTTAACTGTGAGAACAGGTAAATCTTCTTTCCTTTTTTCCTTTGAGTTACATCATTTGTAACCCCAAAAGTGGTTGTGGAATCAAAGTCAAGTAACCCTGGCTTGTTTTCAGATCCTGCCAACTTGTCTTTCTAAGTAGCGGAAGAGTTAGAAAAATAAACACTTAAAACCACAACACCCAATAAGAGAGAGAGGTAAAGGTAAAAAGGTAAAGGCCCTCCTGTTGTTCATCGATTTGCTCGAGCGGGCCCAGTAACGTCTCCATTGGAGACTTGGTTGTTACTGTGTTTGGCATATCAAATATGTCACGGGGAGCTTGCCAGGCTCTGCCGTGCGGGTGAGATACTCTCGGTAGCTTGCCGGGCTCTTCGAGAACAAAAGGAAATGCCTTGCTACGGAGGCAGGGTAGGATGGGGGTGATGGGGGGTGGGAGGGATACTGGGATCCGTGGTGGTGGGAAATAGGCACTGGTGGAGGGATGGGTATTTGATCATTGTATAATTAAAACACAAACACACAAATCTGTAAGTCTACAACTGTACCTCATGATGTCTCGCTAATAAAAATTAAAAGAAAATGTTTTTATCTGGGGACTGGAGTGATTGTACAGGGGGTGAGAGGTTTGCCTTGCGCACAACCAACTGGGGTTCAATCCCCAGCATCCCATATGGGCCAGGAATGATCCCTGAGCACAGAGCCAGGAATAAGCCCTGAGCACAACTGGAGGTGGTCCCAAAATCGAAACAAAACAAAAATCTTATTGATTGAGATTCTGTGGCTTACAATAATGCTGTTAATAATGGTTTCTCTCACACGTAATTCCAATTGCGTACGATTTGCAGCAGCACGGATGGAACTCGAGGAGATCATGCGGAGGGTCAGTCAGAAGGAAAGAAACAGATGCTCTGATATGTGGGGCTTAGAGGAACAAGGCAAGGCAAAGGGCCACAGGCAACGTAACCGATCCACACAGCTGAGTGGCATTGAGAGACTGGTGAGAGAGTAGTTCTTTTAAAGAAATGCTTTTATTTTTTTAGTTTTAGGGCTACAGCCAGTTGTGATCAGGGATCACTCCTGGCTCTGCTCAGGGTATGATGCTGGGGATTGAACCCAGGTCAGCTGCTTGCAAGGCAAGCGCCTTACCACCATACTAACTCTCAGGCTGCAGTAGTGGAACCAGTATCTTCACCACTAGTAATTGAGATGGCTTCCTCAACTGCCCGGACCCCAGCTTTTCAAGGACAGTGGACAAGCAGGTGCATCTTGTTAATTTTCATCTTTTGGTTACATGGAAGGTGGAATGAGTTCTCATGTTCACAGACCATTTAAATTGATACTTTTTTTTTTTTTGCTTGAATCTGGGGCCAGTCCCAGTGGTGCTCAGGGCTTACTCCTGGCTCTTCACTCAAGGATCACTCCTGGTGGGGCTTGGGAAACTGAGTGGGGGTACTGTGGATAAAAACGGGTGCAAAGCAAACATCCTACCTGCTGAACTCTCTCCCCAGTCATTTAAATTGCTACTTCTCGGAAATGCTGGTTTCTTTCCTGCCCGTGTTATTTAGTAGAAGTGACTGTTAACAGTAAGAAGAGTTTGCTAAATATTTTGAAACCTATAAATGTGTATAAATAAATGTATCTCTCATTTTTTTCCTTTTTGGGTCACACCCAGCGATGTTCAGGGGTTACTCCTGGCTCATGCACTCAGGAATTACTCCTGGTGGTGCTTGGGGAACCATATGGGTTGCTGGGAATCGAACCCGGGTTGGCTGCGTGCAAGGCAAACACCCTACTCGCTGTGCTATCACTCCAGCCCCAAGTATCTCTCATTTTTTAAGGTGGGGGGGGGGGTGGAGCTGGGCTACACTGGGCTGTGCTCAGGGCTGACTCCTGGCTCTGTGTTCAGTGTTCAGGGGACCATACAGGGTGCCAGGAGTGGTACCAGGGTCAGCTGTGTGCAAAGCAAACTTCTTAACTCCTTTGTATCTCTCTGGCCCCCTTTGCACTTAATCTTTTAACTTTGCTACAATGATTGGACCTTCTTTTTTGTTTGTTTGGGTTTTGGTGTGGTTTTGGTTTGATTTGGAGACCATACCCAGCCACACTTGGGACTTACTCCTGGCTCTGTGATCAGGGATCATTCCTGGCAGGCTCAGGGGACCATATGGGGTCCCCGGGATCGAGCCCTGGTCAGCCACATGCAAGGCAAACGTCCTCCCCACTGTCCCATTGGTCGAACCCTGACAGGCCAGGATTTGCCTACGCGCATGCTCAGGGTGTTGGTCCTGGGTCCATGCCCTGGCTCCCGGGCTCTATGTCCTGGTTTGTCCAGAGCTCTTGGGTTCTTAGGGTAGCAGATTCAACCCAACCTTCCCAGCAGAGAAGTTTTCTTTCCTAATATGAAAATGGTTCCTTTTCCAATTGGGGGAGGGGGCAAAATTCTCATCCTGAGCCTTTTCAGCATAGATGTGCCCTGAATATTTTGAATATTTCCACCTTCCGTTTGCACTTGGTTCATCATGGTGGTCTCAAACTTTCCTGCCATGATAAGGTTTAGTTTTCAAGCGCCCTTGTTTCTTGTTCTTTCTAATTGGACAGAATCTCCTTGACTGGGTTTGTTTGGGGAGGAGTCTTGATCTCTGTGGCATTCTGAGCTCCAGAGAAATTGGGGTTTTGTCGCTTTCACTCACCCTTCTCCACACTCTCACTCTGGCTTCATTGACTCGCCGAGACCCTTGTGGGGTGCTGCATGGGGGCTGTCCCCCCTCCTGTCTGCAGTGAGGGACATTTTTGTGCTGCCTTTCAGGCGTTTGCTCTCACCTGCCATGGTTTGACCTCATTCCACTAAGGCCCAACTTGGGGTCAACCCCCTCATATCTCATACACACAAATCACTTTTTCTCCCGAGATACAGAGTGTCAGATGCACACCCCCCTTAAACACACACACACACACACACACACACACACACACACACACACACACTGCCCTCCACTTCCAGCACTGCACACGTGTTCATCTTGTTCCCTTTTCTTTGCATTTTCTCTCTGATGTGTTGTCCTTTGACCAAAAAGATTGGGGGCAGTTTCATGGGTAATTTGAGGGCTCCACAGAGCAAGGAAACCAGCCTTTCCTCACCAATCTGCAGGGTTTTCGTTTCTGCAGTGTGGCTGTCCCACATTCCCCCCATTGAGGCCACCAGCCACGACTTCCCTTCTGGTGTTGGAGTCAACATTTTCTTTCTGGAGGTCAAAGTACATTGTTTGTCCCTAGACCCTTTCCAGCGAACCACTCAGTTAGGTTGACCACACTCACACACCACACTTACCTCTTCATATTGCAAAGCTGGACTTTGATGCCCCGATGTGGATAGGAACCTTTGAAGAGGGACCCAGCTCATTGGTCAGTGAAATCCAGGCTGTGTGTGAAGAGTCTGTCCTTCGGATTAAGGGAGGGTGTGGGGTGTAGACAGAGCCGAGTTCTTTTCTCTCCATCTCCTGGCTGGGCACTGGATGTTCCCTTTATGCCTTTATGTAAGGCCAGCATCTGGTCCCACAAGTCTCCCTGTTCTCTTTATTTATCTTGGCTCTTTGCATCTGCCAACCATCTTGCCAAAAGCGTGTTGAGGGCAGGGGAGAACGATCAAAGGGCTAGTGTGTTTGCTCTGCGTGCAGGAAGCTGAGGTTCATCCTTAGAATCCCCCACCCAAGGGAATCCCCCACCCAAATGTCCAGGGGAAGAGCCCCACAGCTTGAGTGGTGGCCCCCAAACAAAGCAAAATCTTATTGGGATTGGTTGTGGATGGCTTTGGGCTTCTATACCAGTTTGAAAATTGACGTTTTGCCATATCAGTAATCTTCTGTCTTATTAGTTGGTTCATGTATATTCTGTCTTTAGAATACGTTCTGGCAGCATTTATACTTTTGTCCCTAGATTTCTTACACTTTTCTGCAGGTTTATTTATAGGAACATGGTATCGTTATGCTGCTCATATGAGGACAAGATGACAGTTACCAGAGAGGAAGGAAGTGGAGGCAGATCAGAATAAGGGATGGATGATGTGGGTAGAGCAGGGGTGGGTGGGATCTTGTTGTAGCACAAACAGGCTGACTTGTAGTGCTGTATGCCTGAGATGTACACAATGTTATAAACTAGTACCACCTTCATACCAGATAAAGCTATTTATATTTTTAAATTTCTATTGTAGCCAAGGAACACGGTTACAATAGTGTCAACGTTTATGGTTTTGCTATGTAAAGTTAATGCACCTTCAGTGATGTGGATGGAAAGGGAAATGTAGTTGGGAATAAGCAAAATATTAAAAGGAAGATAATGATTCTGTGAAAATTTGAGTGTGAGTATCAAATGAATATTTTAAACTTTACACACATATCTCTAACAAATAGGATATAGGAAAAATCCCCTAACTGACTTTTCAGAGGTAAAATTTCTCAGCCCAGCATGTCTGAGGTCATCCTAATCCATACTCAGTTTTGAAGAACCACGTGTGCAGTCACTGAAACTTGTCACACTCCACATTTTTTGGGGAAAAAATATTGGCCACAGGGATAACAGAGGAATAAGGAGTTTACCTTGGGTGTGGCTGAACTAGGTTACATCCCCAGCACCTCTTGTGATCCCCTGACTTCCGCCAAGAGTGATCCCTGAGCGCCACTGAGTGTGGCCTCAAAGCAGAACAAAACAAAACAACCTGTGCTGATTATGCAGTGAACTATGGAGAGAGGAGATTGTGGAGATCAATATGATTTATTGAAGTGAAGAAAAAAGCATATGAGCATTTCGAGGTATATTCTACAATGGGCAAACTTTGCCCATGGCAAAACTCTCAACCAACTCAGAATAAATAGGAACTTTCTCAATATCCATGTATAGACAGAAGAGACCAACTCTCATTTGTGGAATAATCATCAAACTTACTAAAGATACTGAATTCTTTTCTATGATATGAAAAGGCAAAGTCAAACCATTTCTCTCTAGAACTGTATTTAAATTTCTAACTTCTGCTAAAAGAAAGTAATAGATGTTTAAAAGGGAATTAAATAAGGTATTTTACTTATATCATTTGTAATTATATTATTTATATGGGGCTGGAGTGATAACACAGCAGGTAGGGTTGTTTGCCTTGCACTGTGGCTGACCCCAGCAACCCGGGTTCAATTCCTCCACCCCTCTCAGAGAGCCCAGCAAGCTACCAAGAGTATCTCGCCCTCACAGCAAAGCCTGGCAAGCTCCCCGTGACATATTCGATATGCCAAACACAGTAACAACAAGTCTCACAATGGAGATGTTACTGGGCCCGCTCGAGCAAATTGATGAACAACGGGAGGACAGCGACAGTATTATTTATAATGACCCACTCTTTTCTATAAAATACAAAGTAATCCTATAATGCTTCACAGAGACTTCTAGCAAAAGTTAGGATAATTAAAAACATATGGTTAAAGAAAAACCATGGTTGATATTTTTCAAAGATAACTGTTCTCAGACAATAGTAATAAATACTTAAAAATCAACAATATCATTTAAGATAACTCAATATTGTATGTATTCCAGTGCTCACCAAATATAGGGTTATTGTGAGCCCTATTAAAATATAACTGTTATTCTTATAGAAATTAATTTATTTCATAAAGACACATGTGAAACTAAAAATGACCTACATTAAATCAAAACAATCTTTTCCTAGTTAAGGTCAAGATTTCCAGTCAATGATGGTAGTTAAACGAATATCTTATTGTTGGAAAGGTATGCAATGAGATCAGTCATACAGATTAGAAAATCCAAAAATGCAAACCCCACACTTACATTGTAATTGATTTAAAAAAATTTTTATCAACTTAAATTAGACAAATATTCTTGAATAACACATTAAAGTTATGAACCATAAATATTACAGGGGTCGGGCACTTGCCTTGAGCACGGTGGATCCTGGTTCAGTCCCGGGCACTGCAGAACCAGTGAGCACTGTCAAGAGTGATCCCTAAGCCCAGAGCCAGCAATAAGCCCGGAGCTCTCCCGAGTGTGGCCTTAACCCCCACTCCTAAAATTTCCCCCATTAGTGAATTTGGTTTTTATCAAAATCAAAAATGTGTCTTCATCAAAATCTATGGTTTGACAGGCAAACTATGGGAACTGGGAGAAAATACTCATAATCCATCTATCAAACAAAATACTTCTTTCCGTGATTTATGTTGAATGCCTACATATCAGTATGTAAAAGGTAGTAATAATAGTAGTAATAGTGATAATAACAATAATATTTGGGGGGCCAGAGTGACAGTACAGAAGAGAGGGTATTTGCCTCACACGCGGACAACTCAGGTTTGATCCCCGGCATCCCATAAGTCCCCCAAGCACCTCCAGGAGTAATTCCTGAGTGCAGAGCCAGGAGTATCGCCTGAGCATCGCTGGGTGTGACCCAAAAAGAAAAAAAAAACAATAATACTGACCGGAGAGATAGTAAAATGGGTAGGGCATTTACCTTGTACACAGCCGTCCTGGGTTCGATTCTTATCCCTTCTGGTCCCTCAAGCACTGCCAGGTGTGATTTCCTGAGTGCAGAGAGCGAGGAGTAATCCCTGAGCATCACCAGGTGTGGCCCCAAAACAAAACCAAAAAACAATAACATGATGATATAAAGGGGCCAAAGACTCAAACAGACACACACACACACACACACACACACACACACACGCACACACAATTTCCAGTAAGCTCTTGAATGTATTCACTATTAAAGTCATTAAAGAAATGCAAACTAAAACAATGTGATCTCACGTTGCACCTGTGATAATCACAAAATAAGTGAGAAGCGCGGTACTCTCACCGCCTGCGTTTGGTGGTCTGGGGCCACTTCCCTCACCCAGATGGCTGATGGCAAAGGACAGATGGAGGAGGAAACAAGGGCCAGGGTGGTTGGTGATCAGTTGAAATTTATTCCAGACTCATCTCCCTCTGCCTCCTTCCAGTCTCACCCACTCCCATATTCCTCTTCCTGTACCCACTCTTACAGCCTTAGTTATAGAGCAAAATCATGGGGGGTTGGGGTAGCAATTACACATAGGTGTGTTTGTACAATCAACAGAGGTAAAGTCCTTCCCTTGGGGAAGCTTTTTCTAGTACAAATTCTCATCCAGCAAGGTGGCCTGCCTAAGGGCGAAATACCATCTAGGGGTGCATTTCTCCTTTCCTTAGTCCAATAACTTTTTTTTTTTTGCTTTTTGGGTCACACCTGGCGATGCACAGGGGTTACTCCTGGCTCTGCACTCAGGAGTTACTCCTGGCAGTGCTCAGGGAACCATATGGGACACTGGGAATCGAACCCAGTTCAGCCGCGTGCAAGGCAAACGCCCTACCCACTGTGCTATCTCTCCAGCCCCCTAATAACCATTTAAACATTCGTCTTAATTCTATTTCGTAATAATATTAGTCATTTTGTGTGGACACAGTAAGAGATATATTAAGCTTATAGGGTGGCTCTCCAGGAGACATCTTGCTATAGGTTCCAGACTACAGTCCTCAGGCCAGATTCACAAAATCACAAATCACAAATCATCCTGTTATTCGTCGATTGCCTCGAGCAGGCCCCGGTAACGTCTCCTTCATCCTAGCCCTGAGATTATATTCAGGCCAGATTCATTTCATTTTCATTTCATTTAATCATCCTGTTATTCGTCGATTGCCTCGAGCAGGCCCCAGTAACATCTCCTTTATCCTGGCCCTGAGGTTATATTCAAGGCTCTTTAGGAGAATGAGATCCATCATTGTTACTGGTATTTGGCATATTTGGTACGCCATGGGGAGTTTGCCAGACTCTGCCCTGTGGGCAGGCTACATTCTCGATACCCCGCAAGTTTGTCCAAAGTAGGAATGAGATAATAAGATGTCATAAAAAGATGTCCTGATAAGATGTTGCGTGGCCGCGTATGCGGCCGCGCGGTTCCAGAAACTGGATTTTATAGCCTCTGAGTCTTGGCCGTTGATGGGATTACACGGCGCCAGGGGGCCAGGTGGTGGGTGTGACCCCCGCCTACTGGAATTTGGAGGATCTGGGTGGAGGATGCTTGACTCCAATCCGACTAGGCTTGGAGATCTCGGCCCCGGAACCCGCGTGGATTTGTCCCTCTGCCAGATTAGTCCTTCCTAATCCCAGCAGGTCCTCAGGCCAGATTAGTCCTTCCTAATCCCAGCAGGTCCTTATCCAGTTGGTTCTCTTTGGATCATGAGAGAATTTGTCCACAATTATGCTTTCAATTTATAGTTAAGTATTTTGGCGCTTGGTCTGTCCTGTTTTGATGCCAGGGTAGCTCACAGCTTGCCCTGGGTCCATCCAGTTGCTTCATCGGGAACCTGCTTTTGGGGTACTAGGAACTGAGGACAACTGAGGTTTAAGTTGAGCAAATATGACAGATGCCCAGGAGTGAATATTATACAAAGTCAGTGAACTCCCAAGTTTGAAAGGCATGCCACTAACTGTCTTTCTGTGTCTACACAAGAAGGACATTGCTCTAAAGTAAACTATGCAAAGGACATAAGGTGATTTCCTGAGAAAAGCAATCTTTCACTTACAGATACAAAATCCGGAGTGCTAGGAAGGATCTGACCTTACAAGTCACAGGGTCTGATTTGGGGATATAGGTGAATAATAGGTAGGGGAAGCAGAGCACAGAGGAGAAGTCAAAGATAAACACTGAGGAATGGGAGTGCCTCGGGAGCACTGTGGTGGGTGTCACCCAAAAAAACTAAGCTCCCTGCAGCGAGGGAGAAAGGACAAACCAATGTTACCCTACAGCACCTAAGATGACTTATGCTAAAAAGGCTCTTCAAAGACTCGTTGGTCTCAAAATTCCCTCCCATCTACCCTCCCTTGTCTCTGTGTCGTGGTGGCCTGACTCTGGTGCTTGCACATGGCTTGCTGTGGTGCTCGGAGCGGGTGGGCTGCGTGGCTCTTCGGGCTGGCTGCAGTGCTCACTGAGGTTTGCAGTCCTGCAGCTGGGGAACTCGCGCACACACTCAGTCGTGGGGCACGGTTATGGGGGTGGTGCTCACTAGGGTCCCTGTCTGCTCACACATGCTCCCCAGGGCTCTCCCTGGGGCTTGCACATATTGTTTTTCTCATAGTTGTGGTCTGCGTGGTGGTTACACCCCTTTTTATGGCATTTTGTCGTATTTCCACACGCTTAGCTATGGCATTCTTTCTTTTTTGGTTTTGTGGCTATACCCAGTGATGCCTAGAGGTTACTTCTGGCTCTATGCACTCAGAAACTGCTGGTGTTGCTCAGGGAACCTATGGGGTGCCAGGATTGAACCCGAGACAACTGTGTGCAAGGCAAACGACTTCCCCACTCTGTTGTCACTCTGGCCCTCACATTTAAAAATTCTTATCAATGGGGGCTGTGGCAATAGCACAGTGGGTAGGGCATTTGCCTTGCACACGGCCGACCCAAGTTCAATTCCCAGCATCCCATATGGTCCCCCGAGCCCTGCCAGGAGTAATTTCTGAGTGCATGAGCCAGGAGCAACCCCTGTGCATCACCGGGTGTGACCCAAAAAGCCAAAAAAAAATTCTTATCAGTGATGTCTTAAATTGTTGTTTCTGCTTCACATTTGCCTCCCTATTTTCAGGAACTCTGATGATTCTTATTTTGCTCCACTTGAACTCATTCCACAGTTCTCTGGCATGCGGTTCATTTCTTTACAGACTGATTTCCACCTTCTGTTGTTTCTTAGCAGTTTCCTCCTCACCTTAAAGCTCAGCTGCTGTTAATCTGCCAATCAGCACATCTGTTGACATATATATATATATATATATATATATATATATATATAGCACAGCGGGTAGGGCGTTCGCCTTGCACGCAGCCAACATGGCCGACCCGAGTTCGATTCCTCCGCCCCTCTCGGAGAGCCCGGCAAGCTACCGAGAGTATTCGATATGCCAGACACAGTAACAACAAAGTCTCCAATGGAGACGTTACTGGGCCCGCTCGAGCAAATCGATGATCAACGGGAGGGCCTTTACCTTTACCTTTTACCCTGCTCTTCATTTCTCACATTTCTGACTATAGTAGTTTTTCATTTCAATTCTTCTATTTTCTAGTGCTTTGCTGACTATCTCTGTCATTGTTTCTTGGAGCTTGTTGAACATCATCATCATGTCGCTGAAGACCCTGTCTGAGGATTTACTGGCGTTGTTTATGTCTTCAGTAATATTGTGTTTCACTCACTGAGCTTAGTGGGCTTTTACTTGCTTTCCACCATTGGTTTTCGAGTGCTTTTGCTGTGCTAGGGGGAAAGGATTTCTCTCTTTCTTATCTATCCCTCGTTACCGGATAACAGTGAGCAGTGTGTCATTTGTTATGTAGGTCAGTGTGTGGCTCTCCAGGAGCTGTGGTGTGGGCTGCTGGGATCTGGCCAGAGGTCAGGGCACTGCTTCCTGCTTTAGATTAGCTGGTGATGTCAGTTAGAGGCAGCCAGAGAGAGAGAGAGAGAGAGAGAGAGAGAGAGAGAGAGAGAGAGAGGTACAAGAGAGAATATAGGCTTCTCTGGAGCAGAAAAAGCAGAGGATGGCTCTTGGGAGAAGGTTATACACTCTTTCTCCAAATTGTCTTGGCCTGCAGTTTTCTGTGTACATGATAGTGAATCAGGGCATTGCACAGGGCAAGTTTGGAGTCTACTGTTTTCATTCCTCTGTTTATTCTATTTTGGTTTTGTATGAATTAAATTTTTTAATTTAATCAGTTAAAAATAAAAAACATGTGTCAGTTTCATGAAGGTTTTCTTACTGTGATCTTGATTAGAACAGAATGGAATAAACTTTAATTCATGAAGTCTTACTGTCCAAGTTTTATTCAACTTTATTTTTGCTTATGGTTTCTATGTCATGTCTTTGCTTTCTACTTAAAAGTTTTTTTTTATCATATTTACATATAAATAGGTAGGTAGATAGTCTCCTTATAGTCTTTCTTTGCCTATAAACTATTACAGCCTTCACAAGCTTCCCAGAATCATTTTGCTTTCTTTTGAGTTAATTCATAAAGTCTTACTGTCCAAGTTTTATTCAACTTTATTTTTGCTTATGGTTTCTATGTCATGTCTTTGCTTTCTACTTAAAAGTTTTTTTTTTATCATATTTACATATAAATAGGTAGGTAGATAGTCTCCTTATAGTCTTTCTTTGCCTATAAACTATTACAGCCTTCTCAAGCTTCCCAGAATCATTTTGCTTGCTTTTGAGTCATATCAAGCTGTGCTCTGTCCTTATTTCTGGCTCTAGGATCCACTTCTGGTGATGCCTGGGAAACTTATGCAATGCTAGGGGGGTCTAACCGGGGCCACTGTCTCAAGGGAAGGGCTTTATCCCCTGTACTATCCTTCCTGCCCCAGAATAAGTTTGTTGTTGTTGTATTAATTTATTTGCATAAAGTTGTTCACAACAATTCTTTTATTTATTTATTTATTTTTTGCTTTTTGGGTCACACCCTACGATGCACAGGAGTTACTCCTGGCTCATGCACTCAGGAATTACTCCTGGCGGTGCTCGGGGGACCATATGGGACGCTGGGAATCGAACCCGGGTCAGCTGCGTGCACGGCAAACGCCCTTCCCGCTGTGCAGTCACTCCAGCCCCCACAATTCTTTACATTCAACATTTCAGCACCAGTCCTACCACCATTGCACCTTCTCACCACCATTATTTTGAATTTTCCCACCACCATCCAAGCTTTTCCCAGAGGCAGATGCTAAAAATAATTTATTTTGTGTTGCTTGTTATGCATAGTATGAGATGTTGTGTGACTACGCACTCCTGGAATTCTAGGATATATATTTTTTTAAATATGTGGGGTCTAGAGGCATTTCTGTGGCATGCTGCTGTCTTCCAAGATTTATTTGTGAGTCTCTGAATCAAGCGTTAATGCGCTTAAATGGTGCCCCACAAGCAGTTTCTTGAGCGTGACAGCCAGGGAACCAACCGGAAAAGTGGGGAGACGCGAGGGGAGGTCACCCATCCCTAACTCCATGAAGCCTGGAGTTTTCAATCACTGGTCCCACATACCTGGGTTATGCAGCAGATTCATTCTCATGTGTGGGGGGGCTCAGATGAGCCTGTGAAGGTTGGCTCTGAGCATGGCGGCAATTGGGTTCTGGAGGTTTGCAGCTGCCGGAGTTCATTGGGGCAGGTGGAGGGACACACCGCCCCCCCCCCCCCCAAAGGTGCCCTGGTGAAATCAGACTGGCACAGGGTTGGGAGACTTTTCTGTAGCGTGCTGTTCTCTCCCAAGATTCATTTGTGAGTCTCTGAATCATGGCCATTTGTGCACTTAAACAAACTGCTTTTGGCATCTTTTGAGGTTTATTTATGGGTCTCTGAAGCAAGGCCCATAAATGAGCCGCAGGTAGTCTGTGGGCATGACTCCCACATACCTAACTTTTGGCCATTTAATTTCTCGGGAAACTTGGTCCCAAGTTTTTGGGGTCCGGCACAGCAGCAATTTTGGGGTATCGGGAAGCCTGAAGACAGCATCAGGCTGCTGATGCACTTGCTCCACTGTGTGGCACTGTGCCACTTTTTTTTTTAATTGAAATGGCATAGCATTCCAAAGGCTGTAATTTTTAGGTGTTTCTGGTTGAGAACTAGCGTGTGCATTCCCTCTCCAAACCGACAACCTCCCTCCCACATCTCGGAACCTTGTTAATGGTTTTCTCCTGGTGTCCTTCTTCCTAGCATACTCTCAGAAAACCAGGACACAGACAACATACCTCTCTTAGCAGATAGATTAAGAAATACATTCAAAGCAAACAAGACGAGGATTGCATTTGCCATAACGAAGACATTTCCTTTCCTTGAAACTCTTCGTGACAATGAACTCATCACCGAAAACATTTATAAAGTAAGTGAAGAATTCCGTGTCATGATATACTTCTGCTGGCTCCAATCTAGGTTTTGCTTTGATATCCTGAACCAAAAAGTCAGGTCGCAGCTAGCCAATTGAGCAGTCTCTTATAGGGGGTGGGTAGGTTGGGGTAGCGGGGAGAGCTTTCAAGTATTGTTCAAAGTGTAGAGGTTTAAGTGTTGGTCAAAGGAGAGGAAAAGCATGTTCCATCTAAGATAGCCCTGCGTTGGGGTCCCATGGTGCCCAGTGTACTTGAGGTGAATAGCTCTGGAAACTGGCTGAGTCTAAGGTGTGTGCCCCACTAACAGGCCATTATTTCTATAGTGTACAACTATTTGCTCCATCCATGAATCATTTCTTCCAGGATTTCAGACACCGTTGCATTAACCAGGAATTAGAAGGACTTTCTAATACTTGAGTTAATTGGGAAGAAATGTTTTCTCTACTTTCCCAGTCAGTTTTTTCCTCCCCCCAACAGCCCCCACCCCAGGCTCAAATTTGTGCTTTGTTTCATCAGTAGGGTTGAAATTACATAGATTCAAGTCTTATTTTGGCCTCAATTTTACGAAGCGGCTGGGTGGCAGGGGCAAGGAGGTTAAGACAAATATCATTCCACTTCCCTGAGTCCCTGCAGGAAGTCCTAGTCAGCTGACTTGGCAGAGATGGTGATGTGGAAGGAGCGATTCTTGGCCAACTGCTCCTGCCATTCAATGTCAGGACCCAAGTATATCATTGCGCAGGGCCTGAATTTCCAGGGGGAATTACCCAACAGGGCTAGATGGTCTCAAGGTCTGAGTCCAGAGGTGCTTGGGCAAGTATGTTGTGCTGGGGGTTGAACTTATGTTAGTCACATGCAAGGCATGCACCTAACTCCTCTATGACCTCTCCAGCCCAAACATCTGGGCCTTTAAGGACTACATCTTTAACTTTGAGCCCACTTTTTCTCTCCACATTTCTTCTTTTTTGTTACTGTAGCACTGTAGTACTGTCCTCTCGTTGTTCACCGATTTGCTCGAGCAGGCACCAATAACGTCTCCATTTGGGAGACTTGTTGTTACTGTTTTTGGCATATTGAATATGCCAAGGGGAGCTTGCCAGGTTCTGCCATGTGGGCGGAATACTCTCGATAGCTTGCTGGGCTCTTCGAGAGGGAAGGAGGAATCGAATCCAGGTCAGCTGTGTGCAAGGCAAATGCCCTACCTGCTGTGCTGTCGCTCTATGCTTTTTTTGGTCACATATAATGTAAATGTAGGTAAAGAAATAGATTCACAGCAGGTATTTTTTCAGCAATTTTATTATAGATAAGAACTTGAAGATGTATGTTCTTGTACAAAGATTACTGAGTGGTCGTTTAAAATGTGGCCATAAATACTTGCCACAGAACTACCATATTTTTAACAAAACGTTTCATTATGAAAGAATTCCCTGCTGGTTGGAAGTTACAAGTATGTGGAGGCGAAGGGCAGTTAGGAGAGGGGATCAGTATGACAATAATAGTTAGAAATGATCACTCTGGACAAGAACTGAATGTTGAAAGCAGGTAGAGTGGTATGATAATCTTTTGGTATCTGTATTGCAAGCCATAAGGCCCCAAAAGAGAGACAGACAGACAGAGAGTAAAAGGAACAGAGAGAGAGAGAGAGAAAAGAAAAGTACCTGCCATAGAGGCAGGCAGGTGATGGAGGAGGGGAGGGAAACTGGGAACATTGGTGGTAGGAAATGTACTCTGGTAACGGAATGGGTGTTGGAATGGTGTATGACTGAAACTAATCATGAACAACTTTTCAACTGTGTATCTCACTGTGATTCAGCGAAAGAAAACAAGGAAGGAAGAAAGAATTCTCCGTCACATCTTTAAGAAGGGTAATTTTAAGGAGGAAAAATTTGTTATGCATAGGAATACATAGAAATTCTATAACTTGACCTGAGAAGGTCATGGCTGCTTCTCCTGGAAGGAAGCATAAGATGAGGCTCCCATAACCACACCACTGGACTTCATACCAGGGGTGCCCCAGAGGGTGGAGGTGATCGGTGAACATTAACAATTATTTTCTTGAACTCATCTGTAACTTATGCATCTGTATTTCTGTCTACTCAATCAATGTATTTCTTTAAGGAACTTCAAAGTAATGAAAAGAAGGGTGTTGGTGCATTTCAAGTGGTGTACTGTGCTCTGCAAGCCGTGGAGGAGAAGTTTCACCCTCAGCATCTGAATATATTGTTCAATGAAGTCCACCGGACTGTATATCCCAACTTACAGCCCGTTTTTGAAACCTTAAAAAATGGTAATGAGCTTCATTTCCTACTTTGCTGTCCAGGGTCAATTTGTTTGGACAAGTATGGGATGAGCTCCCAGCCAATGCCACACACTGCTGGGTAGCCGGGGCTAGCAGTGAACAAAACACATGTCCCTGGGAGGGCCAGGGGTTAAGCCCCAGACACCAGCATGGATAGCCACAGAACAGAACCAACCTCCTCCCCAAAAACCTATTTCTCTGCCAGGGACTAATTTTGGTGCTATCTAAAACTAGGAATTCTTTTTTTTTGAACAGTAGTATTCCTCGGCCACATTCCTGGTTTTATTTATTTATTTATTATTAGTGAAACACCATGAGGTACAGTTATAGACTTACAAATTTTTGTGCTTGGGTTTCAGTTATACAATGATCAAGTACCCTTCCCTCCACCAGCGCCCATTCTCCACCACCATGGGTCCCAGCATCCCTCCCACCCTCCATCCCTCCCATCCCACCCTGCCTCTGTGGCAGGGCATTTCCTTTTGTTCTCTCTCTCTCTCTCTCTCTCTTTCTCTCTCTGCTTTTGGGTCCTGTGGTTTGCAAGAGAGGCATTGAGTAGCAATCATGTTTGGTCTATAGTCTACTTTCAGCATGATTCTCCCATCCTGGGAGGATCCTCCCAGCACCCTTTATTTTCCTGAAATGACCATCACTTCTGTTTCTTAATGGTACTCAATTAAGAGAATGATTGAATGTTTGAATTGATGTGTATGTGTATATTCATATACCTGCTTGTGATAGTGTATACTCATATACATATAAAAAGACATTTCCCACCCACCACCATTGTCCTCCATTTCCCCACCCCCCCACCCCCAGCCTCCATCTGTGGGAGGTGCTTTCTTTCTTGCTCTCTCTCTCTCCTTTTCCTTTTGTGCATTATGGTTTGCAATACAGGTGCTAAGAGCTCATGGTGTTTGTTCAGGGCATTCGATATTTTTATTGGGACAGCGAGGCTGGAGTAGCTTTTCGATTGGGTGAAAACCTTGGGGTGTGGATGTGACTGCCAAGGCTTCTGGAAGTACAGGGAGGTGGGGGAAGGTGGCCCATCCTGACCCCAGGAAAGCCTGGAGATTTCAGTCACAAAACCCACATACCAAAATTTTCAGCAAATTGTATCTTGGTGAGGTTTGTCCTAAGACAGTGGAGTCAGGCCCGGGGTCTGGCCGCGATTTTGGACTGTGGAAGCCAGCGACTGCTGAGGGCTCTGCTTGGCTGGGGACAGGCCAACCTGTCCCCCCTCCAATTTATCCCAGTCTCTTCAGCCATGAGTGGGTCCAAGCTTAACCACAGCTTTTGATCTCTTTCGAGATTTATTTATGGGCCTCTAAAGCAAGGCTGGCAGTAGAGCTTACAGCATGGTGCTGAGTTGGTTCGTGGGGGTGACTGCCGTGCTTCCATGAATATTGGAAAGTAGGGGGAAGTAGCCCACCCCAACTCAGAAAAATCCTGGCGATTTCAGTCACAAAACCCACATACCAGAATTTTCAATAGATTATATCTTGGTGAGGTCCATCCTGAATTGGTGGAGTCCAGGCCCGGGGTATGGCAGTGATTTTGTGTTGTGGAAGCAAGTGGCTGCCGAGGGCTCTGCATTCACCCCACAGGTACAGGTTGACCTGCTGGCAGCACCGCACCCCCATCCTTCACTCTTTTCCGTGTTAATTTTTTATTGAAGCACCGTCATTTACAGTAATATCAAAGTGATTATTTTATAGCTACAGAGCCCTCTCCAGTGATTCCCGAGCCCTCCAGCATTATCTGAGGGTCCCGTCCTGCTCCACCCTTAGCTCCGGGTTCAACCATCCATATGGCTCAGGATTTGTTCCATTGGGAATTGTCTATTCCTTCCTCTGTTTAGACTCTGCATCTAAAATACTTTCCAGCGGAAGACAGTTTGGCTCCAATGAAGATGTTCCATTCTGGAATCAAGGAACCTCCTGGGGGCAGTGTTTGCACCCCACCTCCTTGGCCTTTTATGGGGGGGATCGGGGACTTTGGCCCTGTTGTTCTTTTTTGGATCTTTCCTTCAGTTTCACCAGGATGCATCTGGCTCTTGGGGTGCCAAAGCCTACAAGGTTCCTGCACTCCCATCCACCAAACCCTTGGTCCCTCACCAAGTCCAAGTGGCCTCATGCCCCAGGAGGGCTGCTCCAGCCCCTCCACCTGCACCCCGCTTCCCTGCAGAGACCCAGCCTGAGGCCTGTGGGCTTGTGTTTTCCTCATATATCTTAGGCACCTCCTCCATGCAGGGCCCTGGGCTGGGGTCCTGGCCCCACTGCTTGGCACTCCTAGGGGTCTCCTGGTCTTGGGGGGGTCTCATATCCCCTCCAGTGTGGTGTGCTCCCCTGCTTGGAACATCAAGGGTCCTTCATTTTTCTGAGAGCAGCCCCTTGGGAGGCCTGTCCAGCACCTGTTGCTGTCCATTGGCTTGTGCCCCCTGTCTAGCGTCCATTTAAAGAGGCTGGTCTTGGGGCCGGAGCGATAGCACAGAGGGGAGGGCATTTGCCTTGCACGCAGCAGACCCAGGTTCAATCCCCAGCATCCCATATGGTCCCCCGAGCACCTCCAGGGGTAATTCCTGAGCTCAGAGACAGGAGTAATCTCTGAGCATCGCTGGGTGTGACCCAAAGAGCATAAATAAGTAAATAAAAATAAAGAGGCTGGGCTTGCTCCCAGGTGCAGAGGCCCTCCGAAGCTGAAGGCCCTCTTTGGGAAACCCCTTCTGCACCCCTTCTCTCAAGCCTGGCTCCTCACCTTCCCACTGTTCCTTTGTCCTTGCCTATGTGTGAGCCTTTTTGGGTGGGGGGAGCAGGAACCCCCACCTTGGACATTCTGTGTTCTGTTCCCCCCACCAGTCCAGGGTTCTCGGGGGAACTTACCAGGAGAAGGGGGACCTTCTGAGCTGAATGGTTGCGCTGTAGTTCCTGAATGGTACTGAGAGGGCCGAGCCCATCTCCATGCAGGTCTAACCGCCTTCTCTCCGCAGAGATCCAGAAGATCACCTGCTTGCAAGACGGCAGCGAGCAAGATGCACTGGTGGGGTCTGCTGGCTCTCTCAGCCTGGAGCAAGGTGACTGCATCCCAGGGGTGCTCGGCCTCTCAGAGGAAAGCAAGGAAGGGTTTCCGAGAGCAGATTGTGTGTCGGGAAGAACACTGGAGAGCTTAGGAGAAGGGGGTGGGTGGGTGGGCTTGTCAGAGTGTCTAACTCTGACAACTCTCCCCTCACCCAAACGCAGGAACAGGAGCCCCATAGTTCGTCCAGCAGATTAAGGGGATTGGCCTCCTGCGTTACTGTGACTCAGAACGTTCCCTTTGGGGGAGAGAGTAGGAAGCTGTGCAGATCAGAGACCTGTGGGTGCCAAGAGACACCCTTGGTGGGGCTGAGGGGACCATGTTCCCTGGGCTGTGGGCCGGCCATTCTATCAGAGAGCAGAGGGGAGGTGGAGAGAAGGGAGGTGGGGAAGAGGATAGAGGAGAAAGGGCTGAGGACCCCGCTGAACACCCATTCTTTTTTTTTTTATCTATTTAATTTTTTAAAATTTTTTTATTAGTGAGACACCACGAGGTACAGTTGGAGACTTACAAATTTTTGTGCTTGGGTTTCAATTATACAATGATCAAATACCCATCCCTCCACCAGTGCCCATTTCCCACCACCACGGATCCCAGTATGCCTCCCACCTCCCATCCTCCCTATCCCACCCTGCCTCTGTGGCAGGGCATTCCCTTTTGTTCTCTCTCTCCTTTTGGGTGTTGTGGTCTTCAAAAGAGGCATTGAGTGGCAATCATGTTTGGTCTATAGTCTACTTTCAGCATGCTTCTCCCATCCTGGGAGGATCCTCCCAACACCCTTTATTTGATGCTCCCTTCTCTATCTGAGCTCCCTTTTACCCTAGCATGTGTGGCTGGCCTCCAAGCCATGGAGCAAAATTCCTGGTACTAATCTTGGCCATTCTTGGGTGTTAGTCTCCTATTTTGTTACTTTATTGAACACCCATTCTTAAGGCCCACTGCAGGGATGTACCCTCTGGCATTTCTTGGCAGCCCCCTCAGCCTGCCCAAATTTTTTCAACCCGATGTGAAGTATGGGGGTATGGCGGGGGGGCAGCGGGGAGATCGCGGGCCCCACCTGGGGGTTTGGGGTCTGTCTGCTAGAGTCAGGGGGGACTTCCCACGTCCCGGCATTCTCTGTCCTCTCCAGCACCTGGAGAAACCTCCCACTCCTACGTTAGGATAAAGGGATGATGGTGGGTGACCCGGCTCATCTTCAATGTCTGAGACAAACCAGTGCTCCTCCCGCCCTCTCTTGCAGGAACTGTTGAAAATTTGCAAGAATGCCTGATATCAGCCTCACAAAATGCTGACACTTCTAATGGTCTGTGCTAGACTCCCTTCTGGGACGTGCTTGATGTGGGGGGCGGGGGGGGGGGGGGGAGTGCGGCTGCCCTGTGGATCCCTCAGGAGTCTTCGTCTTCGTCTTCGTACCTGCACCGTCTCCAGGCTCAGGGACTGGAGGGCAGCGTCTTGTCCTCCGATGCCTGGGACCGAAACTGCTCACGCTTCCCATCCCACGCTGGCTGCCAGCTCCAGCTCCTGACTGCCCGGCGGGTGGGGCTTGCCCACGTGCTGTCTTCACAGTTCTTATCTTTGCCTTTTATTGCTTGGGAGCCTTGTCCAGTATGGCCAGCGCTGCTGCTGGGGATCTTGGGACGTGGTGAGCTGTGAGGCAGGTCACCTTCCCGCCTATCCTTCCCATGGGGCCATCCATGCCCTTGTGGCTTCCCTACAAACTCTCACTCATCATCCCTGGGTCAGGGGTCCAGAAGCAGCTTTAAAACACCAGGCACACCTCCAGTAACTCCTTTTGGTCTGTTGACAACCAAGAACTACTATTTCCATCTGTTGGCTTTCTAAAAATTCAGGATGCTCAGAATAATGATATTAGGAGATTCGTTAAAAATATTTTTAAAAAGAGATTTAAAAAATGATAGGAATAGAGTTCCCCTAT
Source organism: Sorex fumeus (assembly GCF_029834395.1). Taxonomy (NCBI): domain Eukaryota; kingdom Metazoa; phylum Chordata; class Mammalia; order Eulipotyphla; family Soricidae; genus Sorex; species Sorex fumeus. The sequence goes on from NW_026606062.1 coordinate 6,932,147, forward strand.
GATCCAGCAATACGACTTCTTGGTATCTATCCCCAAACTCAAACACAATTATTTTTCATACTCTTTTCATTTTTTTTTCTTTTTGGGTCACACCCAATGATACACAGGGCTTACTCCTGGCTCTGCACTCAGGAATTCCTCCTGGCGGTGCTCAGGGGACCATATGGGATGCTGGGATTCGAACCCAGGTTGACCACCTGCAAGGCAAACGCCCTACCCGCTGTGCTATCGCTCCAGCCCCCATACTCTTTTCATTTTATTAAGGATGAATCTTTCTGTTTTTTTCCATAACACCAATTTTATTCATACAACAAAAATGTATGTACATAGACACATTTAAGTAATGTGGTGAAAGCAATGTTATGTGGAAGATGTTTTCAGAGTTAGTGGAAACAGGAGAAATCTAACACAGACTTACATAAGTTTGAACTAAGTTGGCACCCATTTACACTTTGTCCAGTTCTCCACATATGTAAAATTTGATAGTTGTATTCATAAGCATTTTAAAAACCCAGACACATTAATTGCAAAGGATATGTGCACACATATGTTTATCGTCACCCCCTTAGCACAGCAGCCAAGGTATGGAAACAACCCAAACACCCAGCTACAGATGAATGGATCCAGAAGTTGTTGTGTATAGACAGAGCAGCATACTATGCAGCCCCCAAAAAGAACCTAATCGTGCAATTTGAAACAGCATGGGTAGGGCTAAGGATAGCATGCTGAATGAAGTCAGTCAGAAGGAAAGGAACTGATACAGAATTATTTCTCTTATATGTGGGACTTAAAGATATACAGAAAGGTAACAGCAAAGGTCCAAAGGCAATATAATGGGAGAATTGATCCACACAATTATGTTGGGGGTACAGGGAAGGGAGGGGTCCTTGGAGTCCTTGAGAGAGGATATCCACTGATGATGGGTGAAGTGTTGGAGTTATATGCATGAAAAACCATTTTTAATAGCATTGTAAACTCAGAATCTCAATAAAATTTTTTTAAAAAACTAAATTATAAATGATTTAATTTTCTGAGCAGTCACTGTTTCCCAGAGAGTGAGACAAGTAAGAATTTATTAACTTCTAATATCTCCCAGAGATGATATAGCATCCCCAGTTCTCAGAGAGGGAAAAAAAACAGCCTACAGAGTTTGGTTGCTCCTGCCAAGGTCACCCAGTCCTGAATTAGAGTTGATCCGGGCAGTTAGGAATGCTGGAGCAGGAATTTGGGTTGCCCACACCCCGATTCCAAGCTTGCTCTGTGATCTTGGGGAAGTTCCTCCCGTCTCTGTCTCTCAGATGTGTCATTTAATGGAATTGACAATAAAATCTACAAGTCAGGGTGTTGGATTTTCACTGAGTTATTGCATGGGAAGCATTTACAGCCAAACGTAATCCTTCATTGGTGTTCAGTACTTTTGATATTATCACTACATTTCATTGTCATCATGTTTTGGTATCTGTTCCCAGAATCAACACTTTGTTTTGTTTTTTTATTTCTCCTTTTAAATTTCAAAAACTTTTTGTATTGATTGAGGTTCTGTGATTTACAATACTGTTTATGATAGGTTTTCATGCATACAGTATCCAAAACCACAGCCCCCACGAGGGTCCATTTCTCTCAACTCCCCATCACCTCACCCCGTCCCGTACCCTGGTAAGCTCAGTTGAGCCAAAGCGTTTAACCATTTCAGTAAATGCTGTGATTTTCCTCCACCAACATCCATTGTGGATCGATTGATTCCTCAGGCAGGAGGAACAGTGTTTAAGCAACACTTGATCACTATATCTCTTAATGATAAGGAAAGAGAAACTAAGGCCCGCAGGATGCCTTTTCTTACAACACCTGAGTCTACACTAGATTTTACATCCTCTTTCCATAACTCTCCTTTTCACATGAGTAACAAAGAACCGTCTCTGGAAACCTTTGGCACAGCGAAAAACTCTTACTGTGATATAGCTGCCAGTTGGAATGTGTTGCTTAAGAAGAAACGTTCTAAATTAGTGATATGTTTTATTTTTGTTTTATTCTCACTTGTTTTAATTTCAAAGGAACATATGAGGAAAAATTAATTTCTTGGAATGACCGCAAAATGAATGAAAGGAACATCCTGGTACCCTTTTCTTTGCTAGACAATAACTACATATTCTTAGAGCAAAGAATTTCTCAACCTCAGCACAATTAACATTTTATTTTATTTTTTTACTACTATTATTTTTTATTTTTTAATTTTTTTTATTAGCGAAACACCATGAGATACAGTTGTAGACTTACAAACTTTCGTGCTGGGGTTTCAGTCATACAATGATCAAGTACCTATCCCTCCACCAATGCCCATTCCCCACCACCAATGATCTTGGTAGCCCTCCCACCCCCACACCCCATCTTCCCCCACCCCACCTCTGTGGCAGGGCATTCCCATTAGTGATATGTTTTAAAAACACAATGCCAGCAAATCATGTTTAGTCAAAACATTAACTTTTAGAAAGTTCTTTTTAAAACATGCATGGATCCATCATTTTAATAATTCATCTACTAGTGCCACATCTTCTGATATGTGCAGAAAGGGAGCAGAGAATTCAGTGTGTGTATGCATACATGTGTGCGCGCTCACACACACACACACACATACACACACACACACACACACTTGCAGGGCCTGGGAAGACGAGACAGTGAAGTTCTTTGCTTTGTAACTTACAGTGTGGGTCAGGGAAAACCCGACCGGGAAATTGAATCCCAGTTCATCTCAGTATTGAGGGCAGGTGAATTTTTAGAGAAAATGTTTCATCTGCAACCCCAGTGACACACGGCCAGTGTAGAGAGACCCTCAGTTTGATCCTGCAGTCTTTTGTGCATGGGCCAAGAGAGGGCTGTGTCTCATGGTCATGCCTACACCCAGGATGCAGCCACAGAGGCACCGTGGATGGGTACCTGGACGGGGTACAAAATATACCCCCAAGCTCCAGCCTTATATGAACAGATAGTTTGATTAGATGACTTAAGTTTGGGTGTTTCATTAAAATTTTATTGATTTGCCATCCATTTTCTGGACTAGGTAAACTTCAGTAGTTCAGCTGCATGTTAAAAAAAAATTCTCTATGGGGGCTGGAGAGATAGCACAGCGGGTACGGCGTTTGCCTTGCACACGGCCAACCCGGGTTCGATTCTCAACATCCCATATGGTCCCCTGAGCACCGCCAGGAGTAACTCCTGAGTGCAGAGCCAGGAGTAATCTCTGTGCATCGCCAGGTGTGACCCAAAAAGAAAAAAAAAACTATGTGCATAGAGAATTACTCGTTATTCGTTATTACCAAAGAAAGTTCTTTGATGAAAATGGCATTGAATGAGAAAAAAAACATCCAGTTGCACTGGAAAATGTTTTATACCTAGTTAAACAGGACCGAGGCTGGTGGGAAAGGGTAGGGCTAGATGGACTGAGAGGAGAAGTTCCCTGTGGGTGCAGAGGGCATATGCTGGGCTGGGCTGTTCACCCTGGGACACTTGCCTTACCCTCCTCTGCTCTCCTCTGCCCTCCATCTCTGACCGTTGGATTCTGCAAACTTTCTTGCTGGTGCTCCTGGCTGCTGGCTCATTGTGGGGCTCTAAGGGGGGAATGCTAATGAGAGACTGGAGAGCAGAGCAGAGAAGAAGTGGGGTTTGCCCCCATTGCCGTTTCCAGCAGTTCCAGCCGTGGCTCACCTCCACGCTGTCTCGGCTCCCCATCATGTGGGTTGGCCATGGTCCAGTTTCCAGCCATGCAGTGACCCTGCCTCGGGGCTCAGTATGCTGCCCTCTCGCCGTGTCCTTTGGCTATTCTTTGTGTGGCTGTGCTGTTCCACTCCCCCTTCTCAGCTCGCCCAATGCCCTGTGTTAAAGTTCCTCTGCTTCAAAGCTCAACATGATTTGTGTTTTGCTGTTGGATCTTGATTGATGGAGGCAAAACCCAAATCTCTCTGAATCAAAACATGGTTTAGGTACAACCGTACATGCAAGCGGCTTCTTGGAGCACCTCCTGGACACAGGAGCATTGTGGGAAGGCACACCCGGTGGAGAGAGAAATGTGCTAGAAAATGTACAAGACAGTGATCATTGTGCCCAGGAGCCCGAGAGAGCAGGTAAGACAGACTGAACTTAATACAGGTGGGGAAGATGAGGAACCCTACCTAGACAGTGGCAAAGAAGGGAGTAAATGTGTTAAGGAGGCATCTGTTGAGAGGAAGGAGAAATCACACTGATACATGAGAATAAGGGTGGAACTTCAAGCATTGATTTTGTTTTGTTTTGTTTTGTTTTGTTTGGGGACTATGCTGGCAGTGCTCAGGGCTTACTCCTGGCTCTGCACTGAGGGATCACTCGTGGCAGGCTTGGGGGACCAGGTGGAGTGCCAGGGCTAGAACCTGGGTCACATGCAAGGTAAACGTCCTCCCCACTGTACTATGACTCCGACTTGAAGTTTGAGGTATTGCTGGGAGATACCTGAAGGAAAAGACCGAGACAGTGGGTGAAAGGTTGCAGAAACTTCTGATTGAAAGTGAAGCAAAAGTCAAAAGAGAGGGATAGAGTCATCCAAGAGTCAGTGAGGCTTTCTCCCAAGACGAGGATGGCCACCTAGACAGAGGTTCTAAGTGAAAACACAAGAGGGGAGACACGTGGAGAGGGTCTGTGAAATGCAGACGGGGTCAAGATGCTCTGTTGGGCCTTTTCACTGTGAGAGTTCTGCAAAGATGCCCTCCAGGTGATTAATGAAGATGCAAGAACAAAGATACCCAGCCCATTGTCCTGTGCAAAGCGAAGTTAATTCTTTTTATTATTATTATTATTTTTTTAATTTTTATTTTTATTAGTGAAACACCATGAGGTACAGTTGTAGATTTACAAATTTTTGTGCTTGGGTTTCGATTATACAATGATCAAATACCCATCCCTCCACCAGTGCTCATTTCCCACCACCATGGATCCAAGTACCCCTCCCACACCCATCCCCCCATCCCACCCTGCCTCTGTGGCAGGGCATTCCCTTTTGTTCTCTCTCTCCTCTTGGGCGTTGTGGTCTACAAAAGAGGCATTGAGTGGCAATCATGTTCAGTCCATAGTCTACTTTCAACATGCGTCTCCCCTCCTGGGAGGATCCTCCAAACACCCTTTATTGGTGCTCCCTCTCTATCTGAGCTGCCCTTTCCCCTAGAATGCCTGGCTTGCCTCTAAACTATAGAGTAATCCTCCTGGTACTGATCTCGGCTATTCTTGGGTATCCCCCAGATGAATGCAATCTTTCTATGTCTATCCCTCTCTTTCTGACTCATTTCGCTTAGCATGATACTTTCCATGTAGTACCACGCGAAATTAATTCTTACTTAGACAGGGTAGCCACCAAATTAGTTCCGTTTCTCTTGCTCATGGAGAGCAGGCCAGGACTGCCCCCATGAACTTATATTCTAGATCTTTTATTCCCTCTGAAAGCAAAAGTTTCCCTCTGTCCTCCGATTCTGACCCTCTCCCTCTCCCATGTTCACATCCATGCGGTCCGCAGAGCCTGGGGCATAGACTCCAGCTGCTTAGAACAGAGATGGGGTAGAAGTTGAGCTCTCCAATGGAGGGATGGGAAAATGCCCATGGAAAGATGCTTCGGGGATAGGAAATGAGGGAAAGTTGGGCTGGTGGGCACCAAATGAAGACGTACAGAGTGGGGCTGAAGCGGTAGTGCAGCAGGTAGGGCGTTTCCCTTGCACGTGGCTGACCGGGTTCGATTCCCAGCATCCCATATGGTCCCCGAACCACTGCCAGGAGTAATTCCTGAGTGTAGAGCTAGGTAACCTCTGTGTATCACCGAGTGTGATTAAAAAAAAAAAGAACACCAAAAAAGAAGTACAGAGCAAGTGATAGAGAGTTCAGGTAAATTATAGGCAACACAAACAGTGCCTGGCTGTAGGGTGAAGTGCACCAAAAACATGTGATGCTGCTGGCCACTATGTACATAAGGCACAATTTAATTTATGTAAATTTCTGAGCCACTGAAGATCAAGACTCTTAATGACAAGTATCAAGGTGACGAGTAATCAGCGTAAAATTAGTGCAGACATCACAAAGTGACTTCCAGGGTGTGGACACTATTTTCACTATTTGACCAAAGTGGCATTTCCCCCAATATGATTATATTTGCTAATTCAGCATTTCTTTATTTTCATTTTTTTAATTAAATTTTGCTTTTTTGGGGTCACACCCAGCGATGCATAGGGCTTACTTCTGGCTCTGCATTCAGGAATTACTCCTGGCGGTGCTCAGGGGACCATATGGGATGCTGGGAATCGAACCCAGGTCGGTAGTGTGCAAGGAAAGTGCCCTATTTGCTGTGCTATCGCTCCAGCCCCCTAATTCAGCATTTCGAATTTACACATTTTTCTTCAGACTATAATTGTCACTTTGATTTTTGATAAGGCCAAAAAATATCATTATCAAAGATTCAAGAGATAAACTTCACTTCCTTCCCCCAAGTATGTCATGAGAAGCACGTGTCATGATAAGGTTATTGAGGGGCTGAGGCATCCACTCCTTTTTGGGGAAACAAAATTTTTTCTATTTTATAATTTTATCTAGGAGAAGAGTTACACAAACATGCCATCCAAAGCAGTCCTTGCTTCGTAAGTCTGGTGGACATAAAGAAGGAAAAACCATCTTCCAGCTCCAAAGCAAGATGTAATCAGTCATCGGAAATAATAGGTAAGACTGAAAGAAAGTGCAGTTTGAGTCAGTTAAAGGTGGGACATGTCATCAGAGTCCATTGAGGCCGGAGGACTCAAGAGATCTTGCAAAAGGGACTCCTGAACTTAGGAAACTGGAAATTACTCCAGCCTGGAACTGTCAAGAGGCAGAGATGACGTATAAAATAAACTGTTTCCCATGGAAGCAAGGCAAGTCTGGGACATAGCAGTGAAGAGAGGGGCAAGACAGGAATTGGGGAGAAGACGGAGAAAGAAGCACATGACAAAGATGCAACAAGAAACTGTCTGCAGGAAGAGAAGTGCCAGATGGGGAAGTTGGCTGAGCCTGGAGGAAAGAGAGAAGGAGAATGAAAGAGATAGACTGAGGGCGGGAGTAGATGCTTAAGTGAGGACTAAGAAAGGAGGTAGGTTAAGGGTGGAATGGGAAGTCCTGAGGATGGAGGTAGGAGGTAGATGATGAGGGAAAGAGGGTAAAAGAGTGCCCAGGATTGGCAAAGCTGCTCACAGTACACGGGTTTCATTACATTTTGGGAGGGGTCTGGCGCACCCCAGGCGCAGAGCAGGTGCTTTGGCAGCGCAGACAGGTCTTCCCTGTTGGGGTTTCCTGGTCTGGGCTCCTCAGTCCCATGTGGAGGCCCTAAGGCATTTTGCTTTCCTACAGATCTCAGCAGTGACGATGAGCCCACTGACATCAGTGGCGGAGAAGAGACCCGAGAAGTCTCCACCTCGCCCCTGAAAAGGGGCATTGGTAAGGCCGGGAGCTCAGGGCTGGGCTCAAGAACCTGACTTGAGGTTCTTGTTTTACAAGTGTGTGCGTGGGGAGGGGGAGGCAGAGGGTAGGTAAGATAGAGAAGAGACCGTTATGACAATAATAGCTGGGAACAATCACGCTGGACAAGAGCTGAGGGTTAAAAGTAGGTAAGGGATAGGATAACCTTTCAGTATCAATATTGCAAACCACAGTGCCCAGCAAGAGACAGACAGACGGACAGACAGACAGAGACAGAGAAGAAAAGTGCCTGCCATAGAGGCAGGCAGGGGTTGGGGGTGGGGAGTGATGGGAAGGAACCTGGGGACACTGGTACTGGGAAGTGTCCACTGGTGGAGGAACAGGTGTTGGAACACTGTATGACTGAAATCCAATCATGAACAGCTTTGTAAGGGTCTATCTCACAAGGATTCAATAAAAAGGTTTTTTTAAATGGCAAATGGAATTATCAAATAATAAATGAATAAAAGTAAAAAAAAAAGAGAGAGGTTCTTGTCGTAACCAAGAGCAACCGTCCCCAGAGGCATCTCACTGTGAGCCACCCCGAGGGTGCCATTGGTTTATCCTGAAACTTATTTCACCTGGACTTTTGGGGAAATGCAGAAAGATAAGAAATTATTATGCATTTTAAATTCACAGTTTTTAATTAAAAATTTTATTTAGTCACATTTATTTAGTGGATTACAAAGTTACTCATGATTGGATTTCAGGCATGTGTTGTTCCAACACCAAGACCTCGGCTTCTCACCCACCTACCAGCCTGCCTCTAGGTCGGGCATTTTAAAATCAATTTTCGGCACTCTGGCTGACAGTACTGTTACAAATTGGGCTTCAGGCTAACACTTTATCCTCTCTCTGCCACCCCTTCTCCCACTGACTTCTTCTGTCAACCATCATTGTCGTGTTCTCTTCTCTGTCCTACTCCCCCAAGCTTATATTCGTATTAATGTTATGGGTGTATGTGTGTACACATGTATTAAATATGTGTATGTCTATATGTACTACATATTATACATGAATATATGTATTTATTGAAGGGGTCTATTAATTGAGGAGCCTACTCACCAGTATATGGGTTTATATGACACAAAATAATGCATTTTTAAAAACAACTAGGTATGATGGGATTGGCACGATAATACAGTGGGTAAGGGATTTGCCTTGCACGAAGCCAACCAGGGTTCAATTCCCAGCATCCCATATGGTCTCTTGAGCCCCATCAAGAGTGATCCCTGAGCACAGAGCCAGGAGTAAGCCCTGAGTTTCAAGTCCCAAATCACCCCCCAAAATAAAACTAGCTACTGTGCCTCTAGAGTTTCAAAATAATACCACTATAACTTTATAGAGAAAAGGCTAAATATTACTGTATTGGAAGTTCATATCGTCAACTAATTATAAACTTTGAACCCCGTCGAAAGGCATCCCACCCAAGTACCAGTGTCAGCAGAAATAAAGACTGCAGGTAAACTATTTTAAAGGTCAAGGATTGCTTTTGACGGAGTTCTTCAGCAAGTCATGATATACATAGAAAACTTTTTCCAAAACTCTTTGCCAAGAGTACTGTGGTTTGCTTTCACACCAATTCTGAGGGGTAAGCCGGAGAAGCATTGCTACCCTAGTGCTGCATGAGGAACCACAGCTCCACGGAGATTTCGAGGTCTTCTAGCAAATCTAGAGCATCTAAAGGGAAAGATGATGCCAGTGTCATAGATTATTATTTCTCTTAAAAGCTCTGAGCTGCAAATGGGTACCAAATGTATCAAATGTCCGAGCACTGAGACCAGAAATTTAGATGTGCACTCCCTGAAGAATGCAGCACGTTGGCCTTTCACTTGGGTCACGGTAGAAGCAGCTGTTCGTCCCCTGAAATGTTTGATGGTCTGAGCACAAGTTTCTTTCTCTGCCTGAGAGAGAGTTAAAAGGGTATATCAGGTTGGTAGGTGATGGAGGAGGTTCCCCATTTTCAAGACAAGTTCTCCAAGGTCTCCCCACATGAGAAAGGGCAGAGAAGATGGAAGTGTGGCATGACAGGAGGAGGTAGGAATCAGGAGAGAGATGAGCAGCAGAGCAAGGTTGTTATTTATCAGAGGAGACAGAAAGTGGGACCCCCACTCCCCTGCAAACAGGTGACTTAGAAACAATCCAGGTGAGGCCTGGATTTGCAAGGGTTTTTCTTTTTTCTTTCTTTTATTTCCCCCCAACTTAGTTTTGTTTTATTTTTGTTTTGGGCTCATACCTGGCTGTTCTCAGGGCTTACGCCTGGCTCTGTGTTCAGGAATAACTCCTATTTGACATGTAAGGAACCATAGTGGGTGCCGGGGATCAAGCCTGGGCCCTGGGCCAGGTTGCTGCAAGGCAAACGCTTTTCCCACTGTTTGATCCCTCCGTGCCTTTCCAAATTTTCTTCATAGGGAATTTTCTGATCGGTCATTTCCTTGCTCAAACACCAAGACCCCTAAAGAATCCTGTTCCTTCATGCATTCACAGTCCTCTTGGGTCTTTGAATTCAGACTCACCCAGTCAGCTTCATGGGCCTCTCCTGCCTCACATAATTCTGAGCTCTTATGAAATTTGTAAGACTTGGGCACAGATATTTTACTATGTTTTTATAGATGCCACAGATTTAAGAAAATCACCGGTATTCAGAATACGCCATTTCAAAAGAGGTAAGAGCCTATAAAGAATATTCCTGGTTGGAACCTGAGTCATAGTACAACCGGTAGACTGCTTGTCTTGCACTTGGCCGACCCAAGTTTGATCCCTGGCACCCCATATGGTTCCCGAGTCCTGCCAGGAGTGATACCTGAGGTAGGGGCAAGCCCTGAGTATCACCAAATGTGGCTCCCAAACAAAGACAGGCACCTCTTTCTGGTTATAAGTAGTATTTTCTACCAAAGATTCATTTTAATTCTTTGCTGCTTCAAAGTAGATTTTATTTAAGATGGCTTCTATTATCACTCTTCTGTTTACTTAGGTTAATAGTTGCAAGAAATAAGCCCAAAGAAGTCAATGAATGTCAAAATGGAATTTTACTTCCTCCACTCCCCTCCCTAAGCTCCGAATGGCTAGTGTTTTTGGAGGGGGAACCAAGAGTAGGGATGCATCCCACTGAGTCTGTCTTGGAGTTAGCCCAAGGGAGAAGCTGTCTTCTTCACTCTGTTTGCAGTCAGAATTTCCACTTTCCTGGGAGTAAAGCCCAGCAAAGGATAAAAAGGAACACAGATCCAACACAGATCTAACAACAGAGACAAAAAGAAACAAGGAAAGGAAATGGAGGTGGGGAGTCGGTAGATGGTTCAAAGGGGTGGAGTGCTAAGCTCAAACCCCGAATTCGATCACCAACACAGCATCCTCATCCCCTTCCCTGCCAAAGCACTGCATGGGGAGAGATGAAAGGGGTGGGGGAGAGAGAGAGTGAGAGAGAGAGAGAAAGAGAGAGCAGAGTGAAAAGTCAAGGAGGACTAACAGAGGACCAAAGCACTGCATGGAAAGAGATGAAAGGGGTGGGAGAGAGAGAGAGAGAGAGAGAGAGAGAGAGAGAGAGAGAGAGAGACAGAGAGAGACACAGAGAGAGAGAGAACAGAGTGAAAAGTCATGGAGGACCAACAGAGAAGCCCACCAGGACAAAGGGTTCTGGATCCCAGAATAAGTGATCTTTTGGGCCCATGAATACTAAAGGCAGAGAGCCATGACAAAAGTGGGTGACACTCTTGCCCTGGGTTATCAGGCCACCCCCACACCCCCTCTTATCCTCTGTTAGACACTGACATCCATTCTTGTTGCAGTGAGAAGAATTGAGAGTTTTTCAGGGTCCAGCGGGGATGAGGCCCCACAGATGTTTGATGCCATGGATGAAGGTAAGAACTGCCACCACCAGTCTCCAGGACAGCAACAGATCCTGTGTTCTGGCACACAGTGCCCTGAGCTTCCTCCAGTGCCAGGGAGACCGCCCCCACCCAACCCCGCCAAAAGAAAAGTGCAGGCATAGTTGAATAAGAATCGCTGAGAAGGGTCCTTGGGCCCTCTGAGTGCCAGACCCCCAAAAATGAAAGAAATGATTACCACAGCATCTTTCTGATCCAAATTCTGCCCTTAAAATGAGAAGTCATAAGATTAAGAAATCCTTTTGTTATAGATTACTACTTTTGTTTTCCTTTACTCTCCAGATTCTGAGGATATTGGAAATAAATCTAATTGTACAACTGACAATCAGGAAAGAGGTAAGAACAATTAAATAATTAAATTTAGCAAAGCTTTCTTTGCTAGAATGCTTTACTCGTGTGTGTGTGTGTGTGTGTGTGTGTGTGTGTGTGTGTGTGTTTGGTTCTAGTCTTTGAAACCAATACATTAGTTGAGATTTTAGATGTAAATTTTGAATTAGATGAACTGTTCTGATTGAACACACACTCTCAAACAGTTTAGTGCACAGATAAATATAATTCAAGTTTATGCTTCTCTCATGGAAATAGGACAAAGTGGTTCTGGGTAGTCCTGTGCTCTGCGTAGACCTGTGTTCTGCTCTGGGCCACCAAGGACTCAGCCGTAGGAGACTCTAGGATGTTGAAAATGTCATCCAGGGACCAGAGCGATAGTATAGTGGAGAGGACGTTTGCCTTGCACGCGGCCAACCTGGGTTCCATCCAAGCATCCCAGATGGTCCCTCGAGCACCTCCAGGAGTGATTCCTGAGTGCAGAGCCAGGACTAACCCCTGAGCATCACCTAGTGTGACCCCAAAAACCAAAAATTTAAATAAAAAAATTTTCATATTACTCCCATAGGCTCCCTAGGTAAGAACCAGAGCAAGAAGTTAACACATGTGCGGTCTAGAGGAAATGGTGAGAAGTAGGAACAGTGCAGACAGAAGAGGTGCCTTTCCCAGAAAACTTGTCCCCAGTCCTTGAGGATGGTTCTTGGAGCTCCCATGCAGGGGTCCAAGGAGCCTGGAGTTGGGAATGTTCCTGCTCCCACAGATGGCTCCCTCCTCCCAAAGACCGTCTTTAAAAATTTCATACTGCACATAGAACAAGACTCTAAAGGGGTTCATTTCCATCTCTTCTGCAGAGTTCCACAGTGATGACTCTACGGAATTGATTCTCAGAGAAGAACCTCAAGAAACTTGTAGCTCAGCCCTAAGAAGAGCGTCAGGTAAAGAAGATTAAGATGCCAAGCCTTGGTCTGCCGAATGTCAGGAATCTGAATTAAGAGCAGCTGTTTCCAGATGCAGTTTATTCTGAACTCCTGAAAGACCTGGTCCCCAGTTAATGGGAAATGCTTTTCAGCATTTTAGAAAATGCAAGAAGGCAGTCAATGACTCTAAATTTACGTTTAAGAGGACAAGTTCTAGACACTAAAGTATGTGATTACATATTGCTGTTGTAGAAGGAACGGACACCAAAATAGTGACTTCTTTTATAATACCTACTTGTCACACCTACTAGTATTGGAGATTCAAATTTCTCTTTTTCTAGTGATTTATTGGTTGACATCTATATAATTTGTAATTGTAAAAGTCTCAAAAGATAACTCATCCTATTCTGTAATATAGACAGAAAATTTTCAGATTAACCATTCTCAGACCTTCTAGTCTTTAGTAGATATTTATCATGTTATTATTGGATGATACCATGCTATTTTGAAGAATTTAGGCAAATGATATCTTATTGTGTTATCATAAAATCCTTAAGATTTAAAAAGGAGACCTTTTTAATAGCTCTAGGAAAGAGATGTACAAATATAGAATGGTCAAAAAGGGTGATTGTTACGTGTAGAATACTAGAATATAAGAGCTATGTTATACTTGCTTTGCAAAGTGCAAAGTCCAAAGAGGACTTTACAAGGGATCTGACATCTATACAAAGGACTGTACCAGTACCTGATGTAAGAAAACTTGACAAGAACAATAAATAAATAGGTGTATATATGTATGCGTGCAAATATTGCACATACATTTGTGTATATATTATTTGATATATATGGCACTAACAAATATGACATGTTTCTTAGAAATATAGATATATTTGGGAAGATGAAAGTCATCAAAAAACAGAGCTGGTAGGAATGCTGCTAGCTAGAACACATTTAGAATCCTAGAAGGAAAGATCCAAAAGGAATGAAGGAATGTTCTTTTCTGGGCAAGAAAAGAACAGAAATTAAGAGCTTCATTGAAGAAAAGAGAAAGGAACGTGAGAGACGTGATATTAGGAAGAGCAACTCCGGAGCTAAGGCGGGGGGGGCAGGGCACTGTACATCAGGCCGACTGAGGAGACAGGAGTGTGAGTGGGTAGGAAAACACAGCACGATCTCTGCGGATACGAAGGAGGTCAGTCAGTGAGTAGGTCTGACTCTGGGGGTGGCTAGTTAGGGTCACACCTGGTTGTTTTCAGGGGCTACTCCTGGCTCTGTGCTATGGAGTCACTCCTGGTGGTGCTCAGAAGGCCATCAATAGTGGTGGGGTTGAATCAGGGTCAGCTACACAAAAGACAAGCACCCTAACCCCCATGCTATCTCTCTGGCCTAGGTCTTCATTTTCTTAGCTCACCTGAGCATTAGGCATAGCTCAGCAAAACCATATTAAGGTTTCTTTCCCGGTCATTGTGTATAATCTACTATTTATTTCCTTTAATGCCCTGGGAATTTTTGTGAATTCTCTTCAAATGAATTGAGGAAGAAAGTCAGAAAGATGCATCCCATTAATGTGAGATGGAGAGCCAGTGATGATACTAATCATGTTTTTATTGTTTTTCTGGGTTTTCTTTCTTTCTTTCTTTCTTTCTTTCTTTCTTTCTTTCTTTCTTTCTTTCTTTTTTGAGAGACGGGGGTTTCATTTACATCCGGCAGCGCTCAGGACTTTCTCTTGGAGTACTCCTGGTGGGACTTGGGGGAACCATATGGGATGCCAGGAATCGAACCTAAGTTGGCATGTGCAAGGCAAGTGCAGTGCCTGCATTATTGTTCTGGCTCCATCATTGTTTCCCTGTTTGCACAAAGGAAAAGATCTGTTTCTTTATTATCTTACCCTTTTTTGGCTTTTGGGACACATCTGGATGTTTTCAGGGAGTACTCCTGACTCCGCACAAGGATCACTCTTGGCAAGGCTTGGGGTGGCATATTGGGTGCTGAGGGATTGAACTCAGGTCAGCTGCATGCAAGGCAAGAACCCTATCCACTGTACTATTTCTCTGGTCCCCAAATTTCTGCTTCTTTATCTCATTCTCTTCCTAAAAAATCATTGCATTCCACACACACAGACATTCACACACACACACACATGCAAACACATGCAAACACATACACACAGGCACAGACAGACCCATTCACAGATTCAGACATCTCTCAACAAGATTGAGGGAGTCGAAGAGGAAGAGGAGCTGGGTTTCCGAATAGAGGAAGGTGACCCTGAGTGGAAAAAGGATGGAAAGGTAGGTGGGGAGTTTCCCAGTGAACAGCTCAGCTGAGTAAACTTTGTTAGGAAGACATGGAACCCCAAAGGCACCAAATTAAAGAGTTTTGCGGGGGACGGGGGATGATCATTTAGGTTCCTCTAAGCAGTTACAGCAAAAGCACAGATAAGGTTGACATAAACAGACTAGTGGTAATGAGAAAACACAAAGGAAGAGATTTTTTTCAGTAACAAAAGTAGATACTAAGAGAGAAGCTTAGAGGGACCAACAGAAATGAGATACAGGGTCTAATACATGAAAAGGCATAATGAGAGCGATGGTTTTTTAAAGGGAGAGAAGGCAGAGAGGGAGAGAAGAAGATGTGGAATCTGAGCTGATGCTTAGCTGGAGCCACTTGGTTCAAGGGTGTGGTTGGCAGTAGCAGTGGGTTTGCGGGTTGTCTGCCCCCTGCCCCCATTATCAAGGTAGCCCCATCACCATAAACCAGGTCTATTGCTTCTCACCTGAACGAGAGCCTGGTTTCCCCCCATAATCTTACTCCCCACCACACACATGCTTTCTAAATGGCTTATCTAAACTCATCTTTCAAATATTCAGATAGGTTTGGGCTGCTTTCCTATATAAAATCCAATTCCCTTAACTGTCCTAAAGAACTAAGTCAGTTCTCTTTTGTGAGGCCTCCAAAGTCACCTACCTGCACCCCCACCTTTCTCTATCCTTTTCATCCCCTAAACTCTCATGCACTACATCCCAAACTTCTTTGCTTACTTGCATGTACTGGTTATAGACCTTTACACAGATCTCTCCAGTGATTAGCCCCTGAACACCACTGGCTGTGACCCTCCAAAAAGGTAGAGAAAATAGACAAAGATAGAGATTCGGGGCAAAAAGAAAAGGATACTAGATTAAACATATTAAAAGCAAAAAACAAAGAAAGGGAAGCTCAGAAGAAGAGAAAGTAATTTCAGAAGTAGAGCTTCTTGCATATGGTCATCTAATCTTTGATAAGGGGGCAAGAAATGTGAAGTGAAGTAAGGAAAGCCTCTTTAACAAATTGTGCTGGCAAAACTGGACAGCTACTTGCAAAAAAGTGGGCTCAGATCTCTCCCTAACACCATGTATAAAAGTAAGATAAACATGGATTAAAAACCTCAACATCAGACAGGAATCCATAATGTACATTCAAGACAAAGTTGGCAAAACCTTCCATGATATTGAAGCTAATGGTATCTTCAAAGATGTCACGCCACTGGCCAAGCAAGTGAAAACAGAGATAGACAAATGGGACTATCTTAAACTAAGAAGCTTCTGCACCTCAAAAGAAACAGTGACCAAAATACAAAGACAGTCTACAGAATGGGAAAGGATATTCGCCAAATACACATCCGACAAGGGGTTGATATCATGGATATACGAAGTACTGGTTGAACTCCACAAGAAGAAAACATCCAACCCCATAAAAAAATGGGGCGATGAAATGAACAGAAACTTTCCCAAAGAAGAAATCCGAATGGCTAAAAGGCACATGAGAAAATGCTCCACATCATTAATCATCAGGGAGATGCAGATCAAAACAACAATGAGATATCATTTCACACCACAGAGACTGGCCCACATCCAAAAGACCAAAAGCAACCGGTGTTGGTGCGGATGTGGCGAGAAAGGGACTCTTCTTCACTGCTGGTGGGAATGCCAACTGGTTCAGCCCTTTTGGAAAACAGTATGGACGATTCTCAAAAAATTAGAAATTGAGCTCCCATTTAATCCAGCAATACCACTCCTGGGAATATATCCCAGAGAGGCAAAAATGTATAGTCGAAGTGACATCTGCACTTGTTTGTTCATTGCAGTACTCTTTACAATAGCCAGAATCTGGAAAAAATCTGAGTGCCCAAGAACAGGTGACTGGTTAAAGAAATTTTGGTACATCTACACAATGGAGTATACTATGCAGCTGTTAGAAAAGATGAAGTTGTGAAATTCATATACAAGTGGTACTACATGGAAAGTATCAATGCTAAGCGAAATGAGTCAGAAAGAGAGGGACAGACATAGAAAGATTGCATTCATCTGGGGGAACATAAAGTAATAAAATAGAAGACTAACACCCAAAAATAGCCGAGATAAGTACCAGGAATTTTACTCCATGTCTTTGAGGCCAGCCACACATGCTAGGGGAAAAGGGAGCTCAAATAGAGAAAGGAGCACCAAATAAAGGGTGTTGGGAAGATCCTCTAAGGATGGGAGAAGCATGCTATGCTGAGAGTAGATTATAGACCAAATATGATTACCACTCAATGTCTCTTTTGCAAACCACAGCACCCAAAAGGAGAGCGAGAACAAAAGGGAATGCCCTGCCACAGAGGTGGGGGGGGATGGGGGGATACTGGGATCATTGGTGGTGGAGAATGGGCACTGGTGGAGGGATGGGTACTCGATGGGTATAACTGAAACCCAAACACAAAAATTTGCAAACCACAACACCCAAATAGGAGAGAGAGCACAAAAGGGAATGCCCTGCCACAGAGGCAGGGTGGGATGGGGGTTGGGGGGTGGGAGGGATACTGGGATTCATGGTGGTGGGAAATGGGCACTGGTGGAGGGATGGGTATTTGATCATTGTATAATTGAAACCCAAGCACAAAACTTTCTAAGTCTACAACTGTACCTCATGATGTCTCACTAATAAAAATTTTTTAAAAAATTAAATTAAAAAAATTAAGGGGGCTGGAGAGATAGCACAGCGGGTAGGGCATTTGCCTTGCACGCAACCAACCTGGGTTCGATTCCCAGCATCCCATATGGTCCCCTGAGCACCGCCAGGAGTAACTCCTGAGTGCAGAGCCAGGAGTAACCTCTGTGCATTGCCAGGTGTGACCCAAAAAAGCAAAAGAAAAAAAAATTAAGGAAAAAAGAGAAGTAGAGCTTCTTTTGTTGAAGAAGTAGAAGAGAGGAGGAGGGTTGGAAGGGCAGATGCACAGATGAATATTCTGTAAAAATTGTTACTTGTTCCAAGAAATGCTATCTGAACTGGGAAATGAGACTGTTCCTGTGTCGTGTTTTTCAGAAGGTATGACCAGAGGTCAGGAGACAAGGACTGGAAATGGCGGAGCATCCAGCAAGACAGGTAAGGTTGCTCATGGCCTGGGGTGGAGGTGGCTCAGCGGATACCATGGTACAGGATATGGCAGTGATGGGGGTTCAGGGAAAACAGTGGGCAGAAGTGAGCCGACTATGGAAGGTGAAGGTCATAGATCAAGGGTGTGGAAGATCAGGAGTCCAAAATCATGAGTCCAGTTTCCTTCTGCCCTGGATTTCAAGCACACATTGACAGGGGCAAAGTTCAGTCCACAATAGAAATTTTTTCTCTATTTGTTTGGCCTCATTCTGTGTTTGCTTGTTTTGTATTTGCTTGGGTAAGAGCACATAATAGTCAATGTTTGACACCGGCCATGTTGATAATAGGTGATGTAGTAGAAATGTGTTGATTAAAACAGCAGTGTCATATTTATTATATGAACAACCACATAAACTGAAGTGTTGGACTTATGTAGTGGGACAAAAAAAATCTAGGGTTCTGCTGAAGGATATTAGTGTCACTTCTTATAACCTTGGAAAGACGTCAGAAGACAAATGAGCCTGTTACATTTCAGGAAAATACAAATAATGTGCACTATTTTTTCAAAACTCAACATACTTTTTTGAAGGATGCTTTCCTCATTTTTAATTAATTTATTTATTTTTGCTTTTTGGGTCACACCCGGCAATACACAGGGGTTACTCCTGGCTCTGCACTCAGAAATTACGCTCAGGGGACCATATGGGATGCTGGGAATCGAACCCGGGTTGGCCGTGTGCAAGGCAAACGCCCTACCTGCTGTGCTATTGCTCCAGCCCCGCTTTCCTCATTTTTAAAAATCAATTTCTACAGTGATTTCTCGATAACATTGACAAATAAGATCATATTTTATCTTTGTTAAGCAGTTGGAGCCTAAATAGGATGGCTGATGTGAAAAACTGAAGATATATATATATATATATATATATACACATACATATATATATATACACACATATATATATATGAACTGGAACAATAGCACAGTGGGTGGGATGTTTGCCTTGCTTGCAGCCGACCCGGGTTCAATTCCTCCGTCTCTCTCAGAGAGCCTGGCAAGCTACCGAGAGTATCCTGTCTGTACGGCAGAGCCTCTCAAGCTCCCCTTGGTGTATTCAATATGCCAAAACCAGTAACAACAATTCTCACAATGGAGACGTTACTGATACCCGCTCAAGCAAATCAATGAACAATGGGAGGACAGTGCTACAGTGCTACTTATATATAAATATATATACACATGTATATAAAGAATTCAGACGTGAGAATTTAAGATCTGAGAAATTAAGGCCTCAGTCTGTTTCTTTTGAAGGGGACAGAGAACCGTCATAGCATTTTTATTTTAAATTTGTAACTTACTGACAAATTACAGTTTTCTGACCATCACCTATTCCTTTCTAGATGCCACGGCTAGTGGAAGCAATTCCGTTTGGAGAGAATACAACTGGAGAAAAAGTAAAAATGAATAAGAACTTACTTGACTTTTATGTTACTAGGAAATTATTTTAATGTTGAATGTTTATTATATTTCCTAAACCTTTCAGAAGACAAAAAAAATTAGTGTCTCTTAGTAACGATTTTTTCCAAACGCTCATAAATTCATGTTGCTTTTGCTTTGTTTTGTTTGGAGGACACACCCAGCAGTGCTCAGGGTTTACTTCAGACTCTTCTCTCAGGAATCACTCCTGGCAGCCTCAGGGGACCATAGGGGGTGCTGGGAATCAAGGAACTTCCAAGGAAAGCACCCTACCTGCTGCTCTATCACTCCAGCCTCTCATGTTGCTTTTTATTCTGATTTTAAAAATACAGATTTCTCAAAAATGCTGTCATACACATGTCCAGAACGTAATAGGTTTTTATTTCCATGACTAGAATAATTATATGCATACTTTTCCATTTCTATTAAAATTAATGTATCATTTTAACTATATGCATACTTTTCCTTTTCTATTAAAATTAAAATATCATACCCACCAAAATCAAAACACAAACTTATAATTGCACTAGTAAAAGCTCACCTCGGGGCTGCTTTGAGATGCATTGTTCTCATGGTTCACACAGGAAAGTAATTTTTCTTTGTTGTAGGTTTTTCTTCTTCATAGGATTTTGTCAGTGAGTGCTGTCAGGGATTCTGCTCTGGGTTTTGTTTGTTTTTTACTGTGCTAAATGAATATAGAAACTTTCCTATAATAGACGTATTAAATCACGGCTACATATGTTTCCACAGACTGTTTCTCTTTTCGGTTCGTTAATAGACTCTTTGTCCTGAAGAAGCTCTGGTGGGTTTGGGGTTTTTGTTTGTTTGTTTTTGCTTTTTTGGGTGAGGCATACCCAGCGGTGCTCAGAGATCACCCCTGGCGGGACTTGGGGGGGGGGGCCTATGGGTGCAAGGCGAGCACCCTACCTGCTTTTCCATCGCTCCAGCCCAGAAGCTGTGACTTTTGTAGGCAGCCAAATTTGTCAGCTTTTTTCTTCTCTGGTTCTTGAATATCCTTATTCTGACAACAAACTTTTCCATTCAAAGATTACTTTTTTTTTTTTTAGTGTACCCGGTAAGCTACCAAGAGTATCTCGCCCACACAGCAAAGCCTGGCAAGCTACCCATGACATATTCCATATGCCAAACACAGTAACAGTTGTCACAATAGAGATGTTACTGGGCCCGCTTGAGCAAATCGATGAACAACGGGAGGACAGTGACAGTGACAGTGATGTTTTTCATTATCATGATTATTATCAAGACACAGTGATTCACAGCGCTGTTAATAGTTCAGTTGTAGGCATACAATGTCACCATGACACAGTCATCACAACATAGTACCAGGGTCCCTCCTACACTGCACCTCCTCTCACCCCCCTGCCCCTCCAACCTCAACAAGCTCAGTTCTTAGGCTACTCTCAGAGCTGTTAATTATGAACCATTGCTTATCCCTTTGCTGTGTTTCTTTAAACTCCACATAGGGGAGATTTTGCGCTTGTCCCTCTTCTTTTAACTCACTTTACTCAACATCAAGCTCCAGTTTCACCAAGTGGCAGTGGAATGTGGGCTTTCATCTTTTCTTGGAGCTCAGTACTATTCCATTGGGTATATCTCTGTTTCTGTATCTGCTCGTCTGTTCTGGGGACTTGGGCTGGTTATTTTCTCTCTAATCTTAAATTTTATGCTCACTTTTCTACTTTTGATGATCTTTATCTTTCACTTTGGGCTGGAGCGACAGCACAGTGGTAGGGCGTTTGCCTGCACGCAAGTGACCCAAGCTGGGTTCGATTCCTCTGCCCCTCTTGGAGAGCCCGGCAAGCTACCGAGAGTATCTCGCCTGCACGGCAAGCTCCTCGTGACATATTCCATATGCCAAACACAGTAACAACAAGCCTCACAATGGAGGCGTTACTGGGTTCGCCTAGAGCAAATCGATGAACAATGGGAGGACAGTGACAGTGACAGTGATCTTTCACTTTAGTTGCGGAAATATCCCATCTATTTTATTCTTCTAAACTTGTCTTCATTTTTTTTCTTTTTGGGTCACACCCAGCGATGTACAGGGGGCTATTCCTGGCTCTTCACTCAGGAATCATCCCTGGCGATGCTCAGGGGACCATATGGGATTCTGGGAATCAAACCTGGGTTAGCCACGTGCAAGGCAAACTCCCTACCCGCCGTTCTATTGCTCCAGCCACATTGTCTTCACTTTCTGATGTGATTTTTTTTATATACTCTTTCTTAAACTATGACTATTATGAAAGTGAATTCAACTTTTAGTTTTTCAAGGCAAGTCACAGTATTTTGGCAGCTTCTTTCCGGCTGATTCAGAGGCTGGTCTGCCTTCCTTTCCTTCTACTCCTCAACTTATGCTGTCAGATTCAGCATGATTTCAGATGTTATTTTTGCTTTTTTGTTATGGTAGAGCAAAACAAAGCAAAACACCGTGTGTGTGTGCGTGTGTGTGTGTGTGTGTATGTGTGTGTATGTACTTTGAATGACTGATACTATATAATGCAGGGTCTACTTGATGCTGCTTTTTTCAGTGTGATAACACCATGATGGATGTTGATAGCTAGACATCTAGCACAACGGTAGAACGAGGGACCTGAAGAGGTAGGGCATATATAGGAGGTAGGGCACTTACCTTGCACTTACATAGGGCGTATATAGGAGGTACTTATATAGGGCATATATAGGAGGTAGGGCACTTACCTTGCATGCGGCCAACTTAGATTCAATCCCTAGCACCCTGTTTGTTCTCCAGGCCTGTCAGGAGTGATCCCTAAACACAGAGCCAGGAGTAAGCCCTGAGCAAAGCGCACCCCACTTCACTCACACACAAAGAGTGAAATGAGGAATGAAATAAGTTACCGGCATAGAATGTAATGCTCTATGTATCTAAAGGTTGTTTTCTTTTTGAGTTTGAAGTAAAATGGAAAAGATTTAAGTAAAAAAAATAAGCAAGCCTCAAAGAGCTAAGAATAATATAAGAGAATTAATTAACACCTGTCACCTTACTCTAATTCTGATCTTCCTGCGAGATTTCATCATTGATGCTCTTCGTAGAAATGGAGTAGAATAAGACTGAATCACCATAACAAAGAGACCCCAAAATAATGACTAGAACTATGTGCTTTCCTTACACTCGCCAGAAGACTAGACGTTGTCAGAGAAACCTGTTTCCCTCAATACAAAGTTTCCCTCTCTGAATCCAAGAAAGCTGATTTGGTTACCATTGACTGCCATTCAGTGGGAGTGAGAGAAATGGATTAAAAACAAAACAAAACAAAACACCAAACTCTTTTAATGAAAAAATTCTGCTGTTCTGCTCCCATCCTATAAGTCAATCTCAGCCAGCTACAATAGAGGCTCAGAAATATAGTTTGTAGGTAGTGGCCATAGATGCAGCAAACATACATATATATATGTGTATATATATAATACATTGTGTATAATGTAGTATATGTCACATTTTAGTTTATTGTATATTTAATATAAAATGACATAAATAATATAATAGACACATTTAACTCTAAACTTAAATTCTAATATTATATGCATAAGCATCTACTTCTCCCATCTCTGGCATAACTCCTTTTGATTATTTCCCAGATTATACTTACCCAGATCTAACTTCCTCCTCTCTGGAAACAGTTCTCTGCCTTCCGTGCTTTGCTAATTGAGTTGCCGTTCGAGCACACATCACACTCACACTCTCTCCTGCTCCTTCTCCCACAGTCTCAGCACAGGGCCCCACGCGCCCTGTCCTCTATGCCCCCCATCAAGCTATTTCTCACACAACACACCCTGGGCCTTCCAGCTCTAGGCTGTAGACTTCACTGCTTCCCTCAAACTTCTGGAAACACTGGTCAGTTCTCTGAAGACTGAAGTTTTCTGGCTTGTGTTGAGAGATGGGGAACACTTTTACTCAACTTCTTTAGAACATCTCTGGTGTCAAGAGCAATATTCCTGTCAGAGAACCAAAAATTAACCAGTTTACTTTCTGTGAGGCATTTGCCCAGGGACATCACAAAGAACAATAACGAAGGAAAGATCAGCCTCTTGATATTAGCAGATCTTAAGTCTCAAATATCCTAGAAAAGACGGTCCTTGGTCAACTGAATCAAACCACTTTTATACCTATCATTCACTTGACCACAACACTTTTGATGAGCAGTGAGACTAGTAGTATCAGGAAAAGGCATAGAGGGATAAAAAACCAAACATGTTAGTCTAAGAAGTCTAACACTGAACAAGTCTAGATTGTATTCAGCAGGAAGGAAGGGTGAGCATTCTGGGACTCGAATTTCTATTTCTACAAATTTCCCTAATTTGTAGATTTAAATTAAAATGCTATATATATATATATATTTGCTTTTTGGGTCACACCTGGCGATGCACAGGGGTTATTCATGGCTCATACACTCAGGAATCACTCCTGGCGGTGCTCAGGGGACCATATGGGATGCTGGGAATCGAACTCAGGTCGGCCACGTGCAAGGCAAACGCTCTACCCACTGTACTATCACTCCAGCACCTAAAATGCTAATTTTTGATCCAAACTCAACATGAACTAGATTTTGAATCACTTTCACTATACTTTCAATCCAAAAACTAAGAAAATGGACAAAGATGATGGCTGGTGTTTTTCTGTTGTTGGTTCATCACATTTTACTATCCAAATTTCCTATCCAAATTTCTGTGCTGCTGCTACAGATTTCTTTCTCTTGACAAAAGCAAGCCTGCATTGCTTCCCTTGTTTTTAAGTTTTGGGTCTTTCATTAGGAATGGAGATAGTTAAAGTCTCTTGATCATAAATAAATTAGTAGATATGAGAATCTTGTGTTTGAATCTAACTTGTAGTGCTCAATTTAATATGTGCTAGCTCTCACTCTCATTTTCATTCTCCCAATGCTCTTTGAGATACATACTAAACTTTATTTCGATCTTATTTTTTTTTTTGCAGATTTGGCGATCAAATACAAGGCCTCAAGAGCACAAGGTAAGTATTCTACAACTAAGAAACATCTTAAGTCTAATTTTTTATTAATATCGATATAAATTAGTTTAAGTTAATGTGGTGGTAAAAAAAAATAGTGACACTTAGAATGAACCCAGGTTAACCATCAAAGTCTTGGTTTAAGTATAAGGTTGGGATTATATATTTTTCGTATACGTTAAGCACTTAAAGAGCTATGTAAAATGTATTTTAATTACTATTGTATGCAATACAACTTTTCAGCAGCATCCATGTTTGTATTTGTCTATTTCTCAGTGAAAAAGAGAGATGTTCAGATAATCAAAGTCCTGAGAGGCAGAAAAAGAGATATTTTTCCCCCAATTAGATAAACATCTACATTTTCATGCTTTTTGTTGTGCTTTTAGTAACAAACATCTTTCCTTATTTACTTAATGTATCTAGTCTTCCCATTGAGAAGTTAATTAACTAAATTAACTAAATATCGAGTTTAGTTAATTTTCAAAATGTGTTGAGGGAGAAAGATGATGCAAACATATGGCTTGGTGATGAATCCTCAGCCAGAATTGTTGGTCTGAAAGCTGTGTCAGTAGGCCAGCTGGCCATTTTTCTCTCATGCTCAGACAGTCACGTAGATGTGGGTCTGATGCTTCACCTCCTCTGCCTCAGTTTATCTATATTTATAGTGAAATAAAGACTTCAAAAAGTAATGACTAGTCATAATTCTAAATAGGGCTGGAGTGATAGCCCAGAGGGTAGGGTGTTTTCCTTGCACACGGCTGACCCGGCTGACCTGGGTTTGATTCCTCTGTCCCTCTCAGAGCATCTCGCCTGCACAGCAAAAGCCTGGCAAGCTACCGATGACGTATTCAATATGCCATACACAGTAACAACAAGTCTCACAATGGAGATGTTACTGGGCCCGCTCTAGCAAATCCATGAACAACAGGAGGACAGTGACAGTGACAGTGACAATTCTAAATAGACCACCCTCCGTGGCCCATACCCACTTTATATACAGTTTCTCAGCCTTTGGCTTAGAAAGGCTGAGGAACTGTCCAAACTACTTGGACCCTGCTTATATTTTCATTTGTATTTTCTTCATTTATGCTCTCCAATCCTCGTGTATTTTGTCAGCTGTGTGTTCCGTTGTTTCTTTGAGCTCATTATGCATCCTTAGCAGTTCCACTCTAAATTCCTTATCAGAGAGGTTATATAGCTCCTTATTACCAATGGGGCCAATTTGGACTAGTGTCTTCACTTCCTCAACCTGGTGGGTTTCTGTGTTGCTTTACCATTGTGACCTTTGCAGTTTGGAGTTCTTTTTTGCGTGTTTCTGCGTGGTTAGGAGCCTACATCAGAATGTCTTTGTGTGTTTATAGCGAGTTATGGAGAGGTGAAGAAATTATCTCTTCCTGGGTGGGGTTCCCTGGTACCTGTGTAGGAAAATTGCCCTTCTGGGTCCAAAGCTGGCCCCTAATGTCCCCCTACTTGGATCCTGGACAGCTCCCCTTCTTGTATCCTGAAGCCAGGAAACTCCAGCCTTAAAGGAGCATCTTTAATGGTTGCCTAGGTCATTGGTTGGAGCCAGAAACAGCAGCTCATTGGCCTAAATCTTTTTTTAAACTATGTTTTATTAAATGTATTTTTACATTAAATTTACTTTTCAAGGCTTGATGGGTTTTGAAAATTTTCAGTCATATAACCACCACCATAATCAAATAGAACATTTATATCAATCCAGAAAGGTTTCTTTATAACTTTCATTTTAAAAAAATTTAAACTGCGATTTACAAAGTTATTGCAAGTAGACTTATAATCTTTCAGCATTGGTTTCCACCATCAGTGTCAACTCCTGAAAGCATTGTTGGCTTGTGATTTAGACATATATACATGCCATACCTCTATGCCACCCACGTGTCTGAGGCCCCTGCCCTGCCCTTGGTACCTCCTGTCTACCTCTTCTTGATATCCTCTTTTTTTATATAGGAGTACTGCTATTTATTCAGCCACTGATTAGCACAGTGGGTATTACCCACATTTAGGAGCGATAGCACAGTGGGTAGGGTGTTTGCCTTGCACACGGCCGACACAGCCAACCCGAGTTCGATTCCTCCACCCCTCTCAGAGAGCCCAGCAAGCTACCAAGAGTATCTCACCTGCATGGCAAAGTCTGGAAAGCTACCCATGATGTATTTGATATGCCAAACAGAGTAACAAGTCTCACAATGTTACTGGGCCTCCTTGAGTAAATTGATGAACAATGGGAGGACAGTGACAGTGACAGTGACCAATGATTTACAAAGTTGTTTATTGTACCATGATTTACAATATTATTCATAATCAATTTTCAGGGATACAGTTTCTGAACACCAATCCTGACGCCAATATCAGGGATCACTCCTGGGTGGGCTCAAGGACCTTAGGGGGTGCCAAGGATCAAACCCAAGCAGCAAGGCAAGGCAAGCAGCCTAAACTCTGTACTATCACTCTGGCTACTGGAATTTTTTCCCAAGGCACTAGACAGCCTCCTGAAAAATGACATATGCATGTTTTTATGAAATTCTTCTATTTTCAGTGTTATTGGTGTTATTAAATTTTTTAAATAATTTATTTATTTATTGAATCACTGTGGGAAAAGTTACAAAGCTTTCAGGTTTAGGTCTCAGTCATGCAAATATCAAACACCTTTCCCTTTACCAATACTTATTTTTTACCACGAAGAACCCCAATAAAACCCCACCTCCCACCCCTCCCGATGCCTGCGAGGCAGATGAATTCTAGTTGACACTCCATCTGCTTTGATTAGATTCATTGTTTCAATAAAAGATGCACCACTATTATTTAGAGTTTACCCCCTCCCCCCAAATCAGACATGCTGAGAAAGCATTGTGAAGTGATTCGCTTTCTACAGCTGGGTTCAAGAATTAAATGTTTGTTTTGGATTTCCGCTATTTTCCTGATTAACCCTGGAAGTATTTCTACTGAGAGTCAGATAATTAAGAGATTGGTTTCTGTGCTCTGGAGTTGTGGCCGTGCTGGAGAGCCGCTCGTGGGGGGCAACTGGTGGCCTTGGTAAGGCGTGAAGAACGGACCAGAACGCCCCCCTTCCCATGGGGTTTTAGTCGCCCCCACACCCCCGGCTCACACCTGCTCTCCACAAGGCACCCATGTGGCCGCCATCTTTCTTTCCAGAGAGGAGAGGGCGAATGGGGCATGGTGTTATTAAATTTAATAGTTTTGTTTCTCTACTTTTTCAGGGAGAAGACAAAGCAACATTAAACTGTTGAAGAAAAAGTTAAAAAGAAGAAAAAGAGGTTAAAATACATGATTAATATGGTTAAAGACAAAATTCATCCAAGTCAGTGTTGAGCTCTCGTTGGCTGTATTCCAGGAACCAGTTATCCCGTCCACCAAGTAAAAAAGCACCACAATTAATGTGTGGTGCAAATGGGATAAATCTCAGAATAAAGGGGGAACAGAACAGGGGGGTGACGTCATCCCTCCAGGGCAGTGGGGATCTTATGAAGCGACTTTATTCCTAGTACAAGCAGGGAATTCCAGATTAGTTGACTTAAAATTCCACTTTGGAGAGAGGCTGGAAATTAATTCTGCTAGGTTAGTTGAAAGTCCGAGTGGGGCTTAGAATAAGCGTCTTCCTCTGGGGCTTGTTTTTACTCTTATTCAAAACAATGTACTTTCAATCCTATGCATCTAAACTTTTAGCTGATACTCTGTGGCCACTCGGCTTCTGGACTTAGGTTCTGGAGTTGGGACAACCCCCAGGATACTGCGGGTCTTGGTCAGACTAGTCGACAGGACAGAACACTGATATGGCAGACCCACTGACCATCAGCTATTCTGGGCCTGTGCTGGGTTCCTTACACTGCACTGATAACTTTTGAGGAGATAGAAATGAAGTCTGTTGGGGCCAGAGTGATAGTACAGCGGGTAAGGCGTTTGCCTTGTACACGGCCGACCTGGGTTTGATCCCCGGCTAACCATATGGTCCTTCAAGCAATGCCAGGAGTAATTCTGAGTGCAGAGCCAGGAGTAACTCCTGAGCATCACTGGGTGTGGCCCAAAAAGCAAAAATAAAATGAAGCCTGTGTAAAGTATATGTTGTATGAGTCATGGGCTCACTCTCTGGCCACCCCCTTGCCCACATAGAGCTGAAGGCTGTCCAGCAAAGGAGATTTCGGGTGGAAATCCAAGACCTGAACCCAAGTTTCTATAATTCCTTTGGTTGTCATGTGTCCTTTTCTTTTTGCCTCTATTTCGCCAACCATTTTCTCCAATGGGGGGTGGCCAGTGAATTAGACGTCAGCTCCCTTAAACTGAGCTCAGTAGCCTGTCTCCTAGGACCATGGACAGAGCACGCACATCCCATCAGAGGCAAGGCTCAGCATCTGTTTCCTGGCTCTCCCTGAGAGCCAGCCAGAAGGCAGATGCGAGAGTTTCTGCCTAGAAAGTCCAGTTGAGGACGTTATCCACCCTGCAGCAGTGGAATTCCCCCCCCCCCCCAGCACCCCCAGTATACACAGATGGCCCAGCTCTGAGCCGCTCATTCCGAGCTTCCAGACCCAGAGGAAAGGCACCTGAAAGAGAAGTGAAAGAAGGCAGAGAACAGAGGAGTGCTTGCCCTGTAGGGGTTGGTTCCTGGTGACTTAGTTTTGGAGACAAAACCAAAGCTCGAGGGATTTCCCTCCATTGACTAAACCCAAGTAGTTCGGTGACTAGAAATTTCCCGTGGGATTTCATCAGATTTCATCAGAAGACAGATCATCATGTGAGGGGCATTGGAATTTCTCAGGAATTTCTCCTCCTATACAAGGCCTTTATGTTAAGATTTTACAGAGTGAGAGTGGAGGACATTATTACATTATTTTTATCTAATTTTCTCCCTTCGTCCCCCACCTTGCTGTCACCTGCCGCCACTGCCCCAAATAGACTTAGAAATGTAACTAATCCATCACTGTCACTGTCACTGTCCTCCCGTTGTTCATCGATTTGCTTGAGCGGGCCCAGTAACATCTCCATTTTGAGACTTGTTACTGTGTTTGGCATATTGAATACGTAACGGGTAGCTTGCCAGGCTTAGCTGCATGGGCGAGATACTCTTAGTAGCTTGCTGGGCTCTCCGAGAGGGGCGGAGGAATCGAACCTGGCTTGGCCAGGCTGGCTGTGTGCAAGGCAAAAAACTTGCCGCTGTGCTATCGCTCTGGTCTATGGCCATAGCACCCTGAACGCGCCCAATCTCGAACTAATTCATGGTGGGAGAAAATCAATATATTTTATGTTATAAAGGAGATTTCTTGGTGCTGGAGAGATATTACAGCAAGTAGGGCACTTGCCTGGAGCATAGCTGCTTCAGGTTCAATCCCTGGTACCCCATACAGTCCTTGGAGCCTTCCAGGAGTGATCCCTGGTTGCGGAGCCATGAATAAGAGCTGGTACCACCAGCTGTGGCCCAAAACAAATAAATAAAATAAAGGAGAACTCTCAAGAAGGGTGAGAGAGTCACAGAACAGAGGTAGAGGAAGATGGAGGAAAAATACCCTAATTACCATCATGCCTCCTGGCAGGTCTAAGAACTCGCAAAGACAGAAATATGAACTTTGATGTTCCTGAGCTGCCCGTGACCTGTGGTGAGGTGAAGGGGACTTTGTACAAGGAGAAATTCAAGATTGGTAAGTTTCATGGTGTTCTCTGCTTTTCAGATGAAAAGTGTTGGGTGTCTCCAAGACCATCCTCAGGTCTCTTGGGTTCATGAGCCTCATTATATGGTGATTGTGACTGGTTGACTCTACTGAATAGCTCCAAAGCAAAATCAGTCAAGGAAAAAAAGTCACATGGGACAGAGCCCAAAGGACTCCGGGGTGTGTTTATAAGTTTTGTCCTGGTGGAATTGCAGAGGGTGCACTTAAATTCTCCAACAACAAACTAGCAACATGTATGGGATATGATCTACTTGAAAAGCAGTCCTGAGCCTCAAAGTCCTGAATTTCGAATCTGCTGCCACATGGCATTATGTCTCATGTTTGTCACAAAAGTCAAGACTCCCATAAGGAAGACAGGTGCTTGGAATGAACCATGTCATTTGTAGAAACAATAGAGGTACTTTGAGCCCACCTCTAAGTTCTGGGAATCATGAGATTCTTCCCCAAAGCCAGGACCTGGTCAGCCTTGCAAGCAGACCCTTCTAAGACTGACACCCGGGGCCTTCTCTGTGCACTTTCTGCATCGTCATCCCAGATCAGCTGGAGGAAAGATGGCACTGCTGTGCTTTTGAAATTCATAAACAATGGCTGGAGAGATAGTACAGCAGGTAGAATGTTTGCTTTGCGCTTAGCCAGCCCAGTCTGATCCCCAGCGTCGGGTATGGTCCCTTGAGCACCACTAGAAGGAACCTCTGAGGCAGGGCCAGGAGTAATCCTGAACACCTCTGGGTGCAGTTCCCTGCACACAATTCATAAAAGTTATCCTACCAAACCATCTTTACCTTCCACCATGCCACCCATCTAGCACCCTAGAAGCTTTTTTTTTATTCCAGATTAAGAATGTACACAATCGAGAAATTCAATAGCCATCCCAGGTCTGAAATGTCTCTATGGCTGTGCTGGCCGAGAAGAGCTTGGGATTCCAGCTTTAGCTGGACCACATAGCTGTTCTGTCTGAATCAGGTTACCCATATCTCTCATCCTCAACTTCCTCTTCTGCCAAATGGCATAGTAATAAAACCTGCCTTACCATATTGTGATGAGAAAAGAGCTAAAAAACAGATGTAAACTACTTTGCAGATAATAATAGAGAACGCCAGGGCCTCGAGCAATAGAGAACACTAGGCATGTTCATTTGTCATGATTAATTCCCCTTTCCCCAAAACAGAGGTCTCCAGATACCAACAGCTCTCTTTTTTAAAATTTTTCATTTATTTTTTTATTTTAATGAATCACCATAAGATACAGTTACAGAGTTACAAACTTTCGTGCTTATGTTTCCATCAAACAATACCCATCCCTCCACCAGTGCCCATTCTCCACCATCAGTGTTTCCAGTGTCCTTCCTGCCACCCCCACCCCTTCCCACTCCCTGCCTCTGTGACAGACACATTCCCTCTTACTCTCTCTTTCCTTTTGGGTTACCAACAATTCTCAATGTTTACTCCATACCTCTATTGCATATGTGTCATTTCATTTCCCTGCTAGACAGTATTTTCATAATTATTTTATTTTACTTTTGAGATTTCTGGGTCAGGGGTTACTCATCGTTCTATGCTCCAGGCTTACTCCTGACTCCATGCACAGGGATCTCTCCTGGGGGTAGTTCAGGGGACCATGTGTGGTTCCAGGGATCAAAGCAGGACCACCAACATGCAAAGCAATTGCTGTACCCCCTGTGCTAGATCTTGATCCCCTTCATAACCATTTTAACATAGACTATGCATGCATTCAAAACAGGACCATTGATACCATTCCCTGGATGATCAACATTATACCAGCCGAGGTATCTGTGAACAATGCCACATGGCCACCGTCTGTCTCAGCTGCTCCCTGCCAGTCACTCTCACGCTACCCCACATCTCAAAGAAAGGAAGAGCATCCTCTTGACCCTTCTTTAGAAACAGACCATTTTATTTCTCTTCAATTGAACAAGTTCCTTTTTCCAAGTCAATGTTCCTGGTCATTATCATCCTCCTTATTGCACAAAAGCCAAGAAAGGGGCAGCCTGACCCTTTCTGCCCTCACCTTTAAGTCTCACGGTTGGCCCCGATCCCACTGGTGGGCAGCCAGGTTTGGATTTACTGCTGTTGGGGGCACACCCTGGCAGCCAACGACTCACAGCTCATCTTGACCTTGCAGGGACCTCGTCCAAGTGTATACTGAGAGAAAACGGAGAGGCATGGCTCACGCTCCGGGAATTTGAAATTGAAGGAGGGAGGGGATCATGGAAGAACTGGCGGTTATCTGTGCGCTGTGGGGGCTGGACCCTCAAGGAGCTGATTAAGGTACCGTGGAAACTTTACTTCACCTTCACTTCCTTTCTACCAGGTAGTCCCCACACAGTCTCAGCTTACACACGATTCTCTAAAGTCCCCTCCAAAACTCACTGTACTGGTTTCCTAGGTGACGTAGAACTCAAGCTAAGCAGTATCGGAGGGTCACTGTCACTGTCACTGTCCTCCCATTGTTCATCGATTTTCTTGAGCGGGCCCAGTAGCATCTCCATCGGAGACTTTGTTGTTACTGTGTTTGGCATATCGAATACATCACGGGCAGCTTGCCAGGCTCTGCCGAGCAGGCAAGATACTCTCAGTAGCTTGCCAGGCTCTCTGAGAGGGGCGGAGGAATCGAACTCGGGTCGGCCATGTTGGCTGCGTGCAAGGCAAACGCCCTACCGCTGTGCTATCGCTCTAGCCCGCGGGAGGGTATGAAAGGAAATTGCATCTTCAGCAGCGGTTAAAGTGAAAAGCCTGGCAAGACTTTACAAGGAGAGCTAGAGAGAGGGTGCAGTTGGCTTTATAGTGAGTCTGAATTCCAAAGAGAAGCATGTTCAAGACGTGGGGAGGATGGTTGTTTTCTGTAAAGACAACTTGCATTTGCGTTGACATTCAGTACCCAGGAGGCAGCTGGAAAGAGCGAGCTCACAAAAGTAGAACAAAACTGATCCCAGCATCAACCCTGATTCTCTTTCAGAAAAATCTTCTTCCAAATCCACCAAGATCAAGAAGACGGGTGAGTGTCGTGGGCCGTCCTGCAGTGTCTCGTCTTTCCCAGTGTTCGCTTTCCATCTCTCTGGCCTTACAGGTTTCTAAATACATTGATTTTGATGGATTGATTTTGTAACATGGTGCTTTTGCTCTTGCTACTTTCGTATATTATAGTGTGGGAGGACGGGACTCCTTGGAGCATGAAAACATTGGAGATGGTGATGGGAATAAGTCTCATATATAGACAATAAGTCAGACCTGACCTCATCTGGTTATTTTAGGAGATATGGGATGCCATACTGTCTTAAGCTAAACATGAAAGATGGGAGATGGGGTTGAAAAGATGAATAAGAAAGACATGTGGCGACCCAGTTAGTGACAATTGCTTTTGCAAAACTGTTTTCTCTTCGGTTTTTCTGGGTTCCAGACTTAATGATAAACAGGAATGGAGCAAAATTTGCCTCACGAAGCAGACACTCACCAAATAAGATTAACAGGTGGTCTAGAGGCATGGATGGATGATCAACAGCTCTTATTTCTGCAGGGAAGGGAGGTCTTGGGCCAAACCCGGTGATGCTCAGGGATTTCTCCTGACTCTGTACTCAGGAATCACTCCTGGTGGTCTCAGGAGACCATCTGGGGCACAGGGGATCTAACCAGATATGTTGTGTCCAAGGCACACAGCCTTCCCGCTATACTATGGCTCTGGCTCTCATCAACTCTTTTTGTTAGGGAAAGGTATTTAATTCTTTGATGAAGGAGAAACTTTGGACTTTCAGTTATCAACTCACTAGAGTGTTGTTTTGCATGCTGCATATTGCAAGTTTTCCTAATGTTAAAATGCAATGTTCTGGGCCTGGGGAAATAGTATAAAGCTTAAGGCACTTGTTTTGCATGTGGTTGACCCCAATTCAACTCTTGACACCGCATATGCTTCCCTGAGTACCGCCAGGAGTGACCTCTGAGCACAAAGCTAGGAGTGGCCCCTAAGCACAGAGCCAGGAGTAATCCCCTAGCACCACCGAGTATGGCTCAGAACCAAAAACAATTTTTTTAAAAAGATCAAATAAAATGCAATGCTCCTTCAATAGATTTTAAAATAAGATAAAATAAAGATAACAAAATGGTATGATTCTTGGATCCAAAGTGAAGAAAATGTTTCCCCAGAAACATCCTGTGATCACTCTATCAAAGGATAATTTCCTCTTGAAGGAGTGTGGCATTGTGAGTCACCTGGTAGAACCAAGACACAGGTCAGGTCACATTCTTCCCTTCCTTGATTTCTTTTGAGAGAGAGAGAGAGAGAGAGAGAGAGAGAGAGAGAGAGAGAGAGACTTGCAAGAGTTCCTTCAAGGAGATACTTCCTTCCTTCATGGAGACAGCACTCAAGAAAATAAAATAATCGGGGCACTCGCTTCAAGGTGAGATGAAGAGTGCCCACTCACCTCCCCTTTGACGGAGATACCTTGGCCAGTCCTGCCACTGGTGATATTTCAGGCTTGACCACACTAGCTCCTGAGTCCTGCCCCATTGCCTCTAGACTAGACTCAGTAACCTGGTTTTGCGTGCAATGGATTTTCTGGAGGAGATGTTCTTTGATCTGTTCATTACAGAACATCTCTGCCCAGTCCTGGGGAGCTCAGAGCGATTGGGTGTGGGTGATGAGTCAGGCTAGTCATTTCCCCTCCCTTCATTGTGGGAAAGGCTCTCGGTCCCCTCTGGGCTCACAGCTCTTACAGCCATAGTTCTCAGAGGGTCTCTGAGTGCCCCAGTTTCTGTCACTGCATCACTCTTAGTACTCAGTGACAATTGGAGATGTCAGCAGCTTCCTTGTTCCTAAGTTTCCCGATGATTCTTGAGGTGCTCTGTGACAAATCCAAGCTGATCATTTTGTTTGTTTTTCATTTGGGGCCACACCCAGAGATGCTCAGGGGTTATTCCTGGCTCTGTACTCAAGAATTACTCCTGATGGTAATTTCTGGGGTGGCGGGGGGGGGGGCGGGGCACCATATGGGATGCCAGAGATCGAACCTGTGTCTGTCGCGTGCAAGGCAAACGTCCTACCTGCTATCTTATTGCTCTGGCCCTAGCCGAACTGATCATTCACCAGCTGCTTAAGGAACCTTATCTTCTGAGTGACAGCCACATTCACCTATCTGTGCACTCATGGTTTCCCTCAATTAGCCACTTTGGAACTTGCACCTTGTACAGGGAGTTAGTCACTTAGTGCAAAAGAAGTCAGACTAACGAACCCAAAGAAAATCTCTTGGTCCAACATGGGTGAGCAGTAATGGACTGCTGGGATGTGTAGAACCATGCAGAGAGGTGGACCGTGCATGGCCAGCTCCCGGGTCATTGTGCTTTGGATGACACTGGTTATCCTCTGGTCTCTCTGCCCCAACTGATAGGTAAAAGCCAATGCAGTCATTGGTTCAGACTAAGAGGTCGGGCCTCCCACAGACAATACCCCAAGTCAACACAAGCTTTGGGGATTAGGAAGAAGACATCACAGACCTTGTCTTGAGGAGAAGAAACTATTTCACTGTGACTCTGAATTCATTTTCTCTGTAGTCCTGAGCCCTAAGAGAGCTGGAGAAAGCACTGGGGTTCTCTAGCACACTTTCATGTTGTCCAGGTAATGAGGACTTTGGGTGCTGAGTCCTCGGCCCGATACTCTCTCTGAAGCTCTTGGTCCATCTTAGAAACCAGAATCAGACTCCCCACAGGGCTTCCCGAAGGCCTGAGTGGGGGCGTGGAGCTGGGAGTGGAACTGCTGGGGACCAAACTGCCACTGACACAGAACCGAATGCTCTTTGCTTGTTCATGCCCCAGCTAGACAGATAGAACCCAAGTAGCAGATGTGAAGGAAATGCTTACACAAAGGGGAGTATGTGCCAGGAGTCCCTGACAAAAGGAAGGCAAACTGGACCTTGTGGCTGAGGAAAATTCACCTGCAGTGTTATCACTCCGTCCTTTTTCTCTTTCCAGAAGACAGCACCGACGCCTCTCAACAGTACCGCTTATGACCCTTGTGTAAGTCCCAGCTCCCGTCTGTAGCCCCAGAGCAGGCCTTGCCCCCTCTGTTTGCATCTGTGTCATTGGCATGCTTCCTTGATGATGTTCTGTTAGGATGCAGTCCAGGTTAACAGAACTCTGTGCTCTGACGTACCAGGTGCTTTGGCCAGGAGAGCTTCTGCCTCCCCTCCCTGGGCCTTACAAAGGCACTGAGAGAGAGCAAGGTGGGATGTTTAAGAATAGGACTCAGGGTTCTGGAGCCATAGTACAGCGGGTAGGGCATTTGCCTTGCACATGGCCGACCCAGGTTCGAGTCCCAGCATCCCATATGGTCCCTGAGCACCGCTAGGAGTAATTCCTGAGTGCAAAGCCAGGAGTAACCCCTGTGCATCACCGGGTGTGGCCCAAGAAGGAAAAAAATAAAAGAGTAGGACCCAGTGGGCCAGGTTGAGGACTGCATAGCTGGCTGGAGAAAGGAAGGAATCCAGGGTATCTTCAAGGATCTTCGTGGATGGCAGCGTGCGGGGTAAGCTGGGAAGCAGAAAGAGAGGAATCAGTCAGAAGCAGAGGGTTTGAGGCACAAAGTGGTTAGATACTAGAGATGATGGTAAGTGGGGTGGGCAGGGTTGTTGATCTCAGAAAGCGAAACTGAAGAAATAGGTCTTAAGTACTGGGTATAAACACAGTCGGCATGATCTGCTCTAGTTCCATTCACGCTGTGGCAAATAGCATGATTTTGTCTTTTCTTAGAGCCGCAAGCATCCCATTGTGTGTATATATATCACAATTTCCTGATCCATTTATCCATAGTTGGGCGTGTGGTATATTCCCATGTGCTTGGGAAGCCATCGGTGACAGTACTGTAAGTTACAGACTCTCAATCCATCAAAAAAAGAAAAAGTTTAGAAGAAAATAGTTGGCATGGCCAGAGTGTAGTTGAGATCATCCGGGAGAATAAGGGCAGAGCTCCAAGAAATCACAAGCTTCCAACAAGAAGCCTGACGATTAAGTAGTGAGTTGTCTAGTGTGTTGTCTTTTACCATCTTCTGTAAAAAAAAAAAAAAAAAAAAAAACCACTGTGAACCAGCTGAGTGGCTGCTCCCTAACAATACAACTATTACAAAACCTTTTTGATGCCAGCAAGACCAATGGCACTTTTTCAATGAATTAAATTGTTGTATATTTTGCCAGCAAGACCAATGGCACTTTTTCAATGAATTAAATTGTTGTATATTTTGCCAGCAAGACCAATGGCACTTTTTCAATGATATAAATTGTTGTATATTTTGGTAATTTCATACCTCTTGTTTGATAAGCACCTACTTTTTATTGTTTTTAAGATAATACCATGGCTGAAACTAAGAAAAAATGCAGACAATACAGTTTTGAATACTTGAACTGTGGCTTTATTCAGTTACAAACAGTGTATTCCCATGTGATTGCTTGGTCAACATTTTTATCAAAGACTATGAAGCCTCCAAAACCACAGAACAGTTAACGAAAATTTGGGCTGATGATAAAGATAAGGATATATCTTACTTTTAAGTACTTAAAAACATCAGAGACAGCCAACATTGCAAAAAATTTTTTTCAACAAGATCCAAACATGTTGACAAGTGGGCTGACTTACGTTTGCAAATGTTTTGTTACTGGTTGCTAAATCAGGAATACTGCACACTTTTAACAAAGAACTCATTCCACCAGCTGTAATGAAGTATTATGCACATTGCCACCCAACTCAGTGTCTGATATTATCAAGAAAGTTTCTTTGAGAAACAATCCAGTACCAAAAGAATCGATGGAATGGCAGAAGGTGCTGAAGACTCATTACGTGAACATTTTAGAAAATTCCAGTTTTTTCTACAGCTTGATCAGCCTCTCTTGCAGGAAATCAAGCCTTACTTTTAGTGTACCTGCCATTGAAAAAAAAATCTCAAAAAGTATTTTTAAATGCAAATTGATGCTAAAGGAGAATTGTTATTTCACGCATGAAGAGTTTTTCTTTGTGCTCAGTGATCATTACTATCTGGACTCAGGGGGACATATGTGGTGCCAGGGATCTAACCCTGGATTGGCCATGTGTAAAGCAAGCACCTTACCTGCTGTATTTTTCTCTCCATATTATGGGAGATTTTTTAAAATAAAAGGAAATGCCCCTAAGTAATCCCTTGTCCATTGCTGCTGCTAGTGGTCCAGCAATGATAAGACACTACTAGACTCTTCTTGCATAATTCTTAAGTGATTCTAAATATATTCTCTGTGCACTATGTCTCTCATCAATATTTAGTTGTCAGAAGTGTGAGTGAATACTTCTGTAGGTCATTGCATTCCCATGTCATTAGATCATCAGAATGTGAAGCCATTCACTGAAACACAGACTGTACCACTTTGTATTGAAAATGACGAAGAATTTTTCACTCACTGCTTCATGCAGAAGTTTGTTCACTGCTAACGGTGCCTTTTTGATTTGGTGTATACATGCTTTGATTCAGTGCTGGAGTTGTTGAAAACAAAGATATTGCTCTACCGGCCCACTTCATGGAGTCCAGAAATTACATTGCTTATTTGGCAGATTGGCTTCCTAAATTTAGTGAAACAAATCTACAGCTGAAAGAGATTTTGTAGATTTTGTTTTTGAGTCTAATCAAAACAAAAATGATTATTTCCAAATTTGTGGCAAAAATTTTTCTGGATAAACAGAATTTGGGACAAGGGAATACAGTTATTAGCTTCAGGACATGAAGATTTGTTCACCTTTTGTCAATACTTTGGAGGCTTTCCATTTGGACTTCAACCAGTGATTTGAAAATGTTTTTAAAGTGAACATATTTGCACTGTAGCACTGTCCTCCCTTGTTCGTCGATTTGCTCAAGTGGGCCCAGTAACATCTCCATTGTGAGACTTGTTGTTACTGTGTTTGGCACATCGAATATGTCACAGTTTTAAATATATTTTAATGTTCAAAGGCAAACACAAAAGCACTTCCAAAATTACAACAAGAACTGACAGGCATAGGAGCAGAGGAGAAATTCAAATTCAAATGTAAGAGTTCTGGCTACAAAAGCAGATACCTAACACTTTATCCTGAATCATGGGCAACCATATCAAAGTTTTAAGTCACATTTTTTCACCCTATTTCGTGGAATGTGGGTTCAGTGAAGTCACATTTGTTAGCTAAAAAGCATAAACCACGGACTAACAGCTAGTTTAGGAATGCTGTGCCAGTGATTAGCAGGAAAATGAAAATCAAAACAGGGATGAGATGTCATCTTACGCCAGTGCAAAAGCATAGATCAAAAAGACTAGAAAGAACTGGTGTTGGCAGGGATGTGGTGAAAAAGAAACCCTCATCCACTTTTGGTAGGACTATCACCTGATTTAGTCTCTATGAAAAACAGCTTGAATATCTCTCATTAAAGTAAGAATAGAACTAATATAGTACAATAATCAGGATATGGAAACAACCCAATATCCAATAATGAATGAATGGATAAAGAAGTTGTGTGTGTGTGTGTGTGTGTGTGTGTTTACACATTTAGTGAGAGAGTGAAATAAATGTAGTGGAATATGATACAGCTCCAAAAAAGACAAAATCATGAATTTGTTGCAAGGCGAATAGAACTGGAGGATATCATACATGGCAAAGTATGTCAGAAGGAGAAGGTTAAATACCAGATTATCTCACTCATCTGTGAAATATAGTATGACTAAACAAAAGACAACTGATGATAGCTAGTGATAAACTCTTGACCTGGAATTACAATACTGATCACAAAAACGTTGAGGGAGGGTGAAGAGGGTGAGGGTGAGAGGGAATGGTGATTGAACTAGAGGTGACACATAGGGACCATGGTGGATGGTTGTGGGCACATTGGTGGCGGGGAATGCAGTAACTTTGTATTGTACATTAATACTGTATACTTTGATGCTAGCGTAAGCATCTAACTAAAACTGTAACTTTAAAAATTTAATAACAAAATATTAAAAGTAAAAACAGTTGTTAACTGAACACTTATAGGACCACTCCAAGAATTAGGAGACCAGAGTTTTGACTCCAGATCCATAATTTCATGCCAAGTTCATTCTCTTAGAGCTAGAAAGAGAGGCCATGTGGGGGAATGCCTTTTCTACATTAATTGTTCTCATTAGTTTTCAAATAATCATTTCATTGTTAAGAAAGTAAAATATGCACAAAAACTTTAAGTCCAGTAGCAGAAAAGAAAAAATAGCCTAGAATTAACAAATTGATAGCAGTACACTGATGATTTTCAATGTGGTTTATAAATTTTGCTTAAATATTATATCCCATTACCTTAATTTTCTGTGTGTAATGCAAATGTCACTATGGTTGATATTTCCCCAGAAAGATATTTTACTTATTTTTAAATTTTTTAAAAAAGACCTATTTTTTTAATGCATACCAAAGCTACAACTGTTGATACTATTCTAGAGTTGAAATTGATTAGCTAACAAAGATCTAGCATTAAAAGCAATAAGTATAAAAATCAATTTTTACGTGAGTATTGTTATGTTTTATCATGGGGTTGCTATGTCCTTGTCTAAGAATTTAACTAAGTTGTTTGCTGCTAGTATCATTATTGCTTTTGTTTGTTGAGTTTTGTTGGTTTCTATGTTACTGTGATTGCTTTTAATAAATCATTTCAAACTTCAAGATATTTTGTTTGCAACATCTTTTTTTACTATGTTTTAGGACATAGATAGCAATATGGGTATATCAAAGAATGTGAATTTTTTTTTGCCGCATCTTTTTGTTTGTTCGGTTAAAGGAATAGATTTTTGAAGTTGGGGGATGTGCGTAATGTTTTTCTGCAAAGAGGCAGCCAAAATGAGTTTGGGAACCTGTGCTTTAGACGAAGCAATGAATACACCGAGATAAGACCTGGCTGTACTCCTCTGGGACAAGTTCAACCAGAAGGATAAGAAAATTTTCAGATTATCTTGAACTCACCCTTCTCCCCACCGCCCCCCACCGCCCCCCCCCCCCCCCCCCCCGGTGCTAATCAGCCAGCCATTCTGTGTCAGATCTCTGTCTTTCTAAAGGAAACTTCTGGTCTAACACACTCTCCTTCCTGAGCTGTCTGCGCACCAGCGTCTTCTTCCCAAACCTCTGCCCTCTGCCCAGTGTTGGTCCTTTAAGGCTGCAGGAAGACTGTCGCCCATGGGTACAAGTCAAGGATACGCTGCAGAGTCTCCACATGCCTTCTGGTGCTGCAGGGGGCCAACGATGTCCCCCTCTACCCCCTTCTAGCCAGAAAACTCCAACGTGTGTGTGGTGTGCTGCAGAAGCGGAACTCTCTTCTGCTGTGATTCTTGCCCCAGATCCTTCCACAAGCGCTGTCACATCCAGTACATCAATCCCAAAAGGTTGGTGATGCCTGACCCCTTTCCCCTCCCCCTCCCCCTCCCCCTCCTTCATCTCCTCCCCCTCCCTTCCCCTCCCCTCCCTCCCTCCCCTCTCCCCTCCCTTCCCCCTCCCTCCTCCCTTCTTCCCTTTCCCTTCCACCAATTCCTCCCCCTTCCTCCCCTCCCTCCCCCTCACCCCTCTCCCTTCCCTCCCCTCCCTCCCTCTTTCCTTCCTCCTTCCCTCCCTTCCTCCCTCCTTCTTTCTTTTCTTTTCCTTCTTTCCTTCCTTCCTTCCTTCCTTCTTTTCTTCCTTTCTTTCTTCCTTCTTTTCTTCCTTCCTTTCTCCTTTCTTCCCTCCTTTCTTCCTTTCTTTCTTCCTTCCTTCCTCCTTTCTTCCTTCTTCCTTCCTTTCTTTCATTTCTTTCCTTTTTTTTGTGAATCACCATGAGATGCACAGTAAGAAAGTTGTTCATGATTGGGTTTCAGTCATACAATCTTCCAACACTGTCCCTTTACCAGTGTACATTTCCCACCACCAGTGTCCCACATTTCCTCCTGTCCCCCTCCCACCACCACCTCCCACTTTTCTTCTCTCTTTCTCCCTCTCTCTCTCCCCCTCTCCCTTTTGAGCATTATCCTTTGGAATTCAGGCACTAAAAGGTTATCATGTTTGTTCCTTTACCGCCTTTCAGCACTCAGTTCTTGTCCAGAGTGATTTCCAACTATCATTGTCATAGTGGTCCCTTCTCTGTCCTACCACCCCCCACTACCACTTGTGGTAGGCTTCCAACCATGAACCATTCCTCCTGGACCTTGTTTCTATTGTTCTTGGATTTTAGTCTCATACTCTGAGTATTTTTTATATCCCACAAATGGATGAGTGCAATCATTCTATGTCTGTCCCTCTCCCTCTGACTTATTTCATGACTTATTTCACCAGCATATCCATTCATTTATACATGAATTTCATGACTTCATTTTTCCTAGTAGCTGTATAGTATTCCATGTGTAAATATATCATAGTTTTTTTTTAATCCAGTCATCTGTTCTCAGTACCAGGGCTGTATCCAGATTCTGGCTATTGGGTCACACCCAGCGATGCTCAGGGTTTACTCCTGGCTCTGTACTCAGGAATTACTCCTGGCAGTGCTTGGGGGACCATATCAGATGCCAAGGATTGAACCCAGGTCTGCCATGTGCAAAGCAAATGCCCTCCCTGTTCTCCTATTGCTCTGGCCCCAATGCCCTTCTTTCTTAAAGAGCAACTCTCCCTTGGGGTTGGCTTCTGCTCCACCATGCATAACAAGCCTTTAAAGGCTCCATGTGTGGGGCTGGAGTGATAGCACAGCAGATAGGGCGTTTGCCTTTCACGCGGCCCAAT
Organism: Sorex fumeus; assembly: GCF_029834395.1. NCBI lineage: Eukaryota > Metazoa > Chordata > Mammalia > Eulipotyphla > Soricidae > Sorex > Sorex fumeus. The sequence goes on from NW_026606062.1 coordinate 6,975,088, forward strand.
CCAGGTTCGATTCCCAGCAACCCATATGGTCTCCCGAGCACCGCCAGGAGTAATTTCTGAGTGCATGAACCAGAAGTAACCCCTGTGCATCGCTGGGTGTGACCCTCACCAAAAAAGCAACATAAAGACTGCATGTGGCTGCATGTGTCTGGCACGATCCAGAAATATGACCAGAGAGATAGCACAGCGGGCAGGGCACTTATCTTGCACAAAGCCCACCCAGGTTCTACCCCCGGCATCCCATATGGTCCCCCAAGCCCCTTTAGGAGTTAAAGGAGTTATCCCTGAGCGCAGAGCCAGCAGTAAGCCCTAGTACCACTAGCTGTGTCCCCAACCTCCAAATAAAAAAAAATTTTTTTAAATGTATAAAGAAAGAACTATATCTTGAGGCGACAACGGATTCTGGCAGTCACCAAAAACTCTGTTGTTTGTGGTTATGGGGTGTCAGAGAAAGAGGTCACACCACTGAACCCCCCCTCCAGTACACTTGAATGGGGAGGATAACACCCATACATTCAGGTTTAAATTGCCACCCATTGCCTCTTTTGCAAACCACAACACCCAATAGGAGAGAGAGAGAGAACAGAAGGGAATGCCCTGCCACAGAGGCAGGGTGGGATGGTGGGGGGGGAGGGATACTGGAATCCGTGGTGGTGGGAAATGGGCACTGGTGGAGGGATGGGTACTTGATCATTGTATAATTGAAACCCAAGCACAAAAGCTTGTAAGTCTACAACTGTACCTCATGGTGTCTCACTAATAAAAATAAAAAATAAAATATGCACCCCTTACTGAGGAGGTGATGAAAAAGTTGAAAGTGTTGGAGCTTGTGCCCAGCCCTCGAGGCCACTGTCCCTGGTTCATAGACCCACACTAAGACCCTTAAATCTGGGGTTCACTGAACAAGCACTAAGTGTGGCCAGGGACCAGGTCAAAAGGAATGACCCCTCTCAGGAGGTTGCCCTGAGCCTCCCGGCACGCACAGAGCCCCGGAGAGAGGATGGCGGGAATGAGCGTAGGGTGCATGCAAGGTTTATGGGCCCATTTCCTCCCCCAGGGACTTTCGTAGCTCCTGTTCTGGGCATTAGCCACCGGGCAGCTGGGAAGATGCCTGTGGCTTCTGCCTGTGGCTCTTTCAGCCAAGTGGTGGCTGACTTGGACTCTAGTCTGGGGGCTCATCAAGGCCCCGCACGCTGGGACCTTCCATAACTGCTTTCCAGTACTCGATTCTGGCAGACTCAAGGTCAGGCTGGTGTGGCTCCAATGAGAACCCAAGTTTTGAGAGCCATGAGCATCTGTTAGCCCAGATGTCCCCCTGGCCACCCCTGCCTTTGGAGAGCGACTATTTTGAGCCCCGCGATGGGATTTCCTGTGGAGCAGGAGGAAACCATGAGCTTCAGCGGCTGTCCGGGTGGCAGCTGATAACTCCCTGGAAAGCAGCCTTTGCCCATACCGTTTCTGATTTCTCAGGGATCCGTGGTTTTGCATCTTCTGCTCAGTCCAGAATATCCAGGAAAATTCCTCCCAGAATCAGAGTTATCGTGAATCTGAAGTCCTGATATGGCCGATGGATTATAGAAATGACTTGGTGAGTTAAAATATTAGCCTGAAGTCTGTTCCTTTCTGTTTACAGGAGAGAGGGGGCGGGGGTGGGGGCGTGCTGTGTGGGGTGTGTGTGTGTGTGTGTGTGTGTGTGTGTGTGTGTATTGGTGGTTCCTGGGTACAGAGCTGTTTCTAGCTGTTTGGATGCCACACCCTCACAGCAAAGTCCTTATTGCAGACAAACCCAAACCCATGTTTGTTTGTGTGTGTGCGTGTGTGAGGGGGGGGGGTGATTTGGGAGGAAGGGTCAGGGGATTGTTGTGTGCAGGGGGAGCCATGCTTTCTGCCTCTACGAGCTCATTTCCTCCAAACTTCTCATCACTTAAAATCTCTCTTGCAGAAGTGTAAGTTCCTCCTCTTGATGTTATATAGTTATTTTAAGAGCTCCTTTTATGTCCAAGAACCCTATCATGTAAGTATCAGCAACAAAGCCCCAAGTGTCTGTCTCTTTTGTGATGTGAGAGCAAGGGGCCCCACTTGCCTTTCTCCATACTCCTGGGGCGTCTTGGGGGAGCCCCTCTCAGCTGTCCAGGCTGCAGTGGGGGCTAACCACCCACGGGGGTGGGGGGGGTGGGGGACTGCTTCCTCCCAGCTCTGAGGCTGCAGGTCCAAGAAGACTGCGTGCCAGTCCTAGAAGCAGCCCCTAATGCTGTGCTCACTTAGGATGCTGAGGATTCCAGCAGAGACCGGGGAAGGAGTGCGCCCATACCGCTCAGTTGGGAGGCCTGTGGAAGCCCCCCACTCACTGCCTGCCCGCTCACCCCTTTGCCCACAGGGTATAATGCACACGCCGGGGGACTACAGGTCCAAGTGTTTAAACACAATCAGGCAAAAGCTTCGTCAGAAGAAATACATGCAAGTGGGGGCCTTTGTGAGAGACATGCGGCACATTGTTGAGAGCCACAAGACGTTTTTCGAGGTAGGTGACACCCCCTGCTGTCTCCTGTCGGGTCACTCACTTTACCCTTATCTTGGATGGATGGGGTCAAAGCTGCCAACCAGATGGGATACCCAGCCAGCCGGGTGGGAAGGAATCTGACCTCTAGAGCGAACAACCAATCAGAAGGTGCCATTGCCTTCCCAGGGTCTCGGCCGGGCTCCCTCCTTAGAGAGGACATTTTCCATTACAGAGGGAGCTTCTGCGGACCTCTACCTTGCAAGGAAGCAGACTTAGTTAAGTTTAGGGGGCACTCCCGCAGTGCCAGGGGCTGCTCCTGGCTCTGCTCAGGATCACTGAGCATATGTGGTGCTGGGGATCACATATGCTGCTCTTGGACCCACTACCCATGTGATTTGGGGGCCACAGGTTACTGGATGTTGGGGATACTGGAATAGAACCCACGGCCTCATCTATGCAAGGCAGTTGGTGCTCCAACACAGAGCCACGTCCTGGCACCACTGACCAAGAGTCAGGATGACAGAGTGCAAGGCAAGAGCCATAGTCAGCTCCTGTATGATCTCTCCAGCCCATCCATTTATTTATTTATTTATTTATTTTTGCTTTTTTGGGTCACACCCAGCAATGCACAGGGGTTACTCCTGGCTTGTGCACCCAGGAATTACTCCTGGCGGTGCTCAGGGGACCATATGGGATGCTGGGAATCGAACCTGGGTTGGCCGAGTGCAAGGCAAATGCCCTACCCGCCATGCTATCACTCCAGCCCATCCATTTAAAGTGTTCAAACAAATGTCTCAGGTTTCAAAATCTTGGGCATCATCTCTTCAGAGCTGAATTTCCTAGTTTTATGTCAAAAAGTGAACAAGGGATCCCTCAAAGGTGCGAATGAAAGGGGAAGAGGCCATTTATCTACCTTAGACATTTCTGTGCTATTGTGTTCTTACAAATAATATTTGTGTGCTCACCAAGGAAATAACCAACACTTTAAAAATTAGATGTTTTATAAATTCATCTGGCAAGCTCCCCATGGCGTATTCGATATGCCGAAACCCAGTAACTATGATGGGTCTCATTCTCCTGACCCTGAAAGAGCCTCCAATGTGGCACTTGCTAAAATCTCAGGGCTAGGGCGAATGGAGACGTTATTGGTCCCTGCTCGAGGAAATTGATGAACAATGGGATGACAGTGATACAGTGATAAATTCATCTAATGAAAAATACTCTTCTGATGAAAAGTTAGACTGTAGTCTTTTTTGGGAGGGACTTCTCTGCCTCCCAAATAAAGATCAGTAATCCAAGCAATCATGAATTATCAGTTACTGTTAGCTGAGTTAATTCTTACTGAACATTTGGAATGATTAAACTGAAATTTCTCTCCAGCTGGAGCGATAGCACAGCAGTAGGGCGTTTGCCTTGCACGCAGCCAACATGGCCGACCCGAGTTCGATTCCTCCACCCCTCTCGGAGAGCCCGGCAAGCTACCGAGAGTATCTCGCCCACACGGCAGAGCCTGGCAAGCCACCCGTGATGTATTTGATATGCCAAACACAGTAACAACAAAATCTCCAGTGGAGACGTTACTGGGCCCGCTCGAGCAAATCGATGAACAACGGGAGGGCTTTACCTTTTTAAACTGAAATTTCAGATTATCTGAGGCAATGGTAACAACTGTGATCATTTTTGTCTCTGTCTTTCCAGGACCAAAGTGTCATCATTCTGGGATTTCAACTGGAGAAGCAATTTGAGGACAATTTCAAAGCCATTTTTGCAATTCAGTGAGAAACAAGAAGAGTTTTCCGTCTGAGCCTATTTTTTCCTAATGTAGCTTCTATCTCCTTCAGAACCCCTGGAGCACCAGAAATTGCTCCCACAAACAACAAACATCTCATTTAAGCCGATAGATGCTCAGGGTCTATTTCATGCAACAGACAAAACGATTAGTCTGGAAATTCTTTTCATCAGGGGTGTGGTTTGATGAGAGAGCACATGACTCACAAGCCTTAAGACCCTGAGTGTGGTCCCCAGAACTGCAAAAGAAACGAAAGGATTTAGCTTGTGGGTCATCTAACAAGCTACCAAATTTAATACAGAAATTTCTAGAGCTACCTTTGTATTCCAAGATTTTTTTTTCCGGGCAAATATTCTTTTCTCCTAATAAGTCTGTCCAGAGTAGAAGAGTATTCAATGTTAATGGGATTTAGAAAATAATGAGAGGAAAACTAATTTGCATTAGAAAGTATTAAAAATCCTGACCCTTCATACGACCCACCGTCAGGATTGAGATGTCATGATTATCTTCTCTTCCTACCTTTCTAAATTTTCTATTTCGCATTGTAAAGTGAGAAGAAAAAAATACCTTAAGCAGGGGCTGGAGAGGTAGTACAGTGGGTGGGGCGTTTGCCTTGCACGCAGCTGACCAGCATCCCATATGGTCCCCTGAGCACTGCCAGGAGTAATTCCTGAGTGCAAAGCCAGGAGTAACCCCTGTTCATTGCCGGGTGTGACCCAAAAAGAAAAAAAATCCTAAACATTGATGTGCTTTAGTTTCCTCATGAATAAAACAGGGTTATGGTTGATACCCATCCCTGCATACAATATCCAGAGCACACCAGGAGCCGACTCCTGAGAACAGCTGGTGTGGCCCAAACCTCCCCTTAAGAAGACAGCACTACCAACATTTGTATTGCCTTATGACTCATGATTGTTGTACAGTTAAAATAATATTTGAGGACTTTGGGCGTGGAGTGATAGTACAGTGGGTAGGGCACCTGCCTTGCACACGGCAGACCCAGGTTTGGTCCCTGGCAACCCATATGGTCCCTTGAGCACCACCAGAAGTAACTCCTGAGTGCAGAGCCAGAAGTAACCCCTGTGCATTGCTGGGTGTGACCCAAAAAGACAAAAGGGAGAAAAAAGATTTGGGGGGTTAGGCTACCCCCAGCCATGCTTAGTAGCTGCTCCTGGCTCTGCACTGAGGGATCCTTCCGGTTCAAGAGCTTGGGAAATTATTTGAGGTACTGGACATTGGCAGTATGAAAGGCAAGAAGCACCTTAACTCCTGGACTATCTCTCTGGGCCCATACTTTATTTATTTTTTTTATTTATATATATATATATATTTTATTTTTGGGCCACACCCAGCGATGCTCAGGGGTTACTCCTGGCTCTGCACTCAGGAATTACTTCTGGGGTTGCTCAAGGGATCATATGGGATGCCAGGGAGTAATTTCACTCAGGAATTACTCCCAGCGGTGCTTGGGGGACCACGTGGGATGCCAGGGATTGAACTTGGGTTGGTCACGTGGAAGGCAAACACCCTACCCACTGTGCTATTGCTCCGGCTCCTGGGCCTGTAGTTTAAAGTTTGACAAACTGACTCTCTGGCCCTCAAACTTTTTTTTTGTAAACTCCTTCGATAAACCACCCCATACTCATTGGCACCAAGAAGGCAAAAATGATCTGAAACTTAATGTAGTATTACAGATTTTATGATGGTGCATACCTGAAATGTGAAAGTTCATACCGCAATATTAATTTAATGTAAAATTATCTTTAAAAAAAGAAAAAAACTATCATTTTCAAAATCTGGGGGAGAGTTCAATAATTAAGATACATCTAACAAAAAAAAATATACAAGAAAGCTACTCTATTCTGAAACACCAAGAGAATTTAAAGAAGGCCAAAGCAAATGGAAAAATACATGTTTGTGGACTGAAGAATAAACATTGTCAAGGTGTAAATTCTCTCCAATTCAGCACTGGATCCAGTTTCCATAAATTTAGGAAAATTGGGGCAAATAATCACCTCCAGACTTGAGCACTTCAGCCACTGTCTTCCCACAATTATCATCACCATAATCACCAACACCAACACCTCTATCACAAACCTCACTGGCATCCACCATTATCCCCATCATCACCACATCTCCAATATCACCGCAGCATCACCAACATCACCCCCACCATCACCAACATCATCCCCACCATCACCCCCACCATCATTAACATCACCCTCACCATCACCAGCATCACCCCGTATCCTGGGACCTTGGGAAATGCAGGCTGTAATCCCATGTCTCTGACGCCCAGCATGGCAATGTGAAAGTTGATTGGCATAGAGGGTTGGGGAGAGTTCAATTAAATGTTAATTTTTAAAAAATAAAGCAAGATTTTTATAGAAATTGACAAACTTTATTTATTTTTAGTATTTAAAAACTTTATTGAAGTTCTGTGATTTAAAGTGCTGTTAATAATGGTTTCCATGTACATAATTCTGACCCCATAACCTATCACAAGACAAACTGATTTTGAAATATTAGTAACCTAAAATGAAAATGGAAAAAGCCAAGTTCAGCCAAGACAAGCTTTTTATAAAAAATAAAAATATTAACTCACTATGAAGTTACAGGGATGAAAACATTTAATAGAGGCTAAAAGAGCTATGGATCAGTAGAGTCGAGAACCAAACATACTTGGCCCCCAGATTTAGAATGGAGACACCACTGCATTTCAGTAGGGAAAGGATGGCCCTTTCATTATGTGGTGCTGGAGTAATTGAATACCTTACCACACTCAAAAATTAAGATGGTTCATAGCCTTAATATGGAAGGCAAAGGGTAGGAAAGGGGAGGGAGGGAGGGAGGGAGGGAGGGAGGGAGAAGAAAGAAAAGAAGAAAGAGAAGGAAACAACGAAGAAAAAAAAAGAAAAGGAAGGAAGGAAGGAAGGAAGGAGAGAAAGAAGGAAAGAAAGAAGGAAGGAAGGAAGGAAGGAAGGACGGAAGGAAGGAAGGAAGGAAGGAAAGAGAGAGAGAAAGAAAGAAAGAAAGAAAGAAAGAAAGAAAGAAAGAGAGAGAGAGAGAAAGGAAGGAAGGAAGGAAAGAAAGAAAGAAAGAAAGAAAGAAAGAAAGAAAGAAAGAAAGAAAGAAAGAAAGAAAGGATTAGAGACACACTACAGAGCTCAGGCACTTGCCTAGCAGGCATTCAACCCAGGTTCCAATTCCTGTTACCATGGATGGTACCTGAGCTGAACCAGGAATAATTCCTGAACCCAGAGTCAGGAGTAAGTCCTGAGTATTGACAGTGTGGCCCCTCCACCAAAAAAAAAAAAAAACAGGGATGGAAGGGGGGAGGATGGATTAAACAAACCCTAAATAAATGGATGAAGACCTTATATTCAGGGATTAGGAGATCTAAAATTGTTAGCATGCAATATGGCCCAAAGTAATATATAGCATATCATCACCCATCAAAATTCTAAGGACATTTTTCACAGAAGTATAGGAACTTATTGTCTAATTGTTTTTTTTTTTTTTAGAAAAATGCCTGGCAATACTTAAGGCTTACTCCTGACTACTCAGGGTTCACTCCTGGCAGTCTTTGAGGAACTATATCTGGGGCAGGGGATTAAACAAGGGTGCCAACCCCAGATAGTACTCTTTCTGACCCTTATCATCAAATTTATATGGAATTACAAGATTTCAAAGGGTCAAAACAATACTGAAAAAAAAATAAAGTTGGAAGACTCATATTACCTGACTTTGAAATACACTACAGTGCTATCGTCGTTAAGACAATATGGGCTGACATAAAAATAGACATATGAAATAGTATAGATCACTTAATCACTTAACTTTCCATTAGTAATCGATTTGCTCGAGTGGGCGCCAGTAACGTCTCCATTTGTCCCTGTCGCGTGCTAGTGTAGCCCAATGATATCTGTTCGCTCTGGGAACTTGAAGAGCCTCAAACTGATCTTTCATGATCTTGATGAAGAAGTCTGACCATCTGGTAGGTGGGCGGCCACGCGGTCTTTTGACATCCCGTGGAATCCAGTCTGTAGCAGCTCTAGTCCAGCGGTCATCTTTAAATCTCATTACGTGACCAGCCCATCTGATTTTTGACACCTTGGCAAATGAGACAGCAGCCCTGATTCTTGATCGTCGATGGATGTTGGAACTCCGGATTCTTTCTCTCATTTGAGTGAAACGTGATATTCCAAGCATAGCTCTTTCTATTCTTCTTTGGGAGGCCTGAATAGCGTTCTCATCTTGTTTGCGTAGGGCCCAGGTCTCTGAGGCATATGTTAATGCAGGAAGAACAGTGGAATCAAAGAGATGTGCCCGGAGCCGGAGGTTCTTCGTCCTCTTAGCTATTTCTTTGACGTTCTTGAAGGCGTTCCAAGCCGCTCTCTTCCTCCTGTGCAGCTCGGGTGCCAGGTCATTTGTCATGTTGACCTCTCGACCTAGGTACACATAGCTGTTGCATTCGGAGATGGTCGTTCCGTTGAGAGCGAATGGGGCATCAGGAACGAGGCTGTTTCTCATAAACATTGTCTTCGTAAGATTCAGCTGTAGTCCTACCTTTGCACACTCACAGTCAAAGTTGGCCAACATTTGTGCTGCTTGGCTAATGTTTGGTGTTATTAAAACAATGTCATCAGCAAAGCGGAGGTGGTGTAGTTGCTGACACTACCTCCATTACCCAGCCGCCACCGCACTCCAGGATGCTTTCCGGACCCACGTGGCAGCTCCGACCGAGACTCACACACGACTGAAGACCCACAGAACAAGATAAGCGGAACTCTCTGAGACCTTGGACTCCAGGCTCGGTGGACCCAGGGACAGAGATTCTCTGCTTGGTCCCACCAACCACAGGTGACAAAGGGATTCTAATCAGGAGCCCAACCCTACCCTGCCCTGTCTGCTTCCACCAACCACCCAGGGATCGGATTGCGCACAGAAGACCCACCTACCCCTGCCGGGACCAGATAAATACCCCACTGGCAGACCCCCACTATTGACACTACCTCCACTACCCAGCCGCCGCCACACTCCAGGACGCTTTCCACCACACTCCAGGACGCGAAGTGGCCGCGCGACACATCATAAGACCCTAAATACCCATCTTCCGGAATTGTCGTACCATATTTGATAGGGTTCAAATATGGTAACACCTACAAGGGCGGTTAGAGGTCGCCCCAAAAGCCTCTATCCCTCTCGGAAAGACTGGCAAGCTACCGAGAGTATTCCGCCCGCATGGAAGAGCCTGGCAAGCTATCCGCTGTGTATTCGATATGCCAAAACCAGTAACTACAACTGGTCTCATTCACCTGACCCTGAAGGCTTCACCAACATGGCAGCACTGAGAAGGATGAGAAAGGAGAGGCCGATAAAATCTCAAGGCCGAACTAGGCTGCCACAACGAAGGAAGACAAAAATGATCATCTGTACTTTCAATGCACGTACGCTAGCATCAGATGCACCCATCGAGGACCTGATGGTACAAGCGCGAATGATCAAGTACAACATCATTGGTCTGACCGAGACAAGAAGACACGAATCTCACCATGCCGTTTTCGACACTGGAGAAGAATTGTTCCTCGGAACATGCGATTAAAGAGGTGTCGGAGGCGTCGGTGTCCTTGTCAACACATACTTGGCCAAGAGCATTGATTCATTCGAATGCCTAACAACCGGAATCGGACTTTACATTTGAATAGATGTGGCTCACTGCCGGCAGTTTCTATCTTGGTTGTCTACGCATCAACATCTCATTATGATCACACAGATCACAGATCATCCTGTTATTCGTCGATTGCCTCGAGCAGGCCCCAGTAACGTCTCCTTCATCCTAGCCCTGAGATTATATTCAAGGCTCTTTAGGAGAATGAGACCCATCATTGTTACTGGTATTTGGCATATTGGGTACGACACAGGGAGTTTGCCAGACTCTGCCGTGTGGGCAGGTTACATTCGGGAGCCTGCCAGTTTGTCAAAGTAGGAATGAGATGTCATAATAAAATTATCTCATTATGATGAAAGAGAAATCGAGAAGTTCTACATGGAGCTGGAGAAGTTCTATAAAGAAGACCACACCTTCTACAAGATCATTGTGGGTGATTTTAATGCCACGATAGGACCGAGAAGATCAGCTGAAGAACTTCACATCGGGACCCATGGCCTAGAATGGAACGAACAGGGTGAGAGACTGTCTGAGTTCATCATGTCGACCAAGACCATCCATGGTAACTCACAGTTCCAGAAGGCAGAATCTAAACGATGGACATGGGAGTCTCCCGGTGGACGATTCCACAACGAAATAGACCACATCATATTCAATCGACGGTTTTGCCTGACCGATGTCGCTGTTGTCCCAAAATTCCGAATGGGATGGGACCACCGTCTCCTTCGTGCAAAATTCTACTTCACAGAGCAGGGAGAAAGGGCTGCAAAGTTCAAAAAGAGAACTCCCAGGATGACCACCAACTGGGAACTCTTTGGCACTATTGTGGCAACATGGGAAGATGCCATTGTTGACAACATTGACGAGGAATACGATCGACTGGTTCAGCACCTCCGTGAATGTGCGAGGAACACCAAGAGAGAGATAGCCACAAAAAAACGCCTGTCTTCGAAAACTCCTGAGCTAATTCGCCAGCGTGGTTTGGCGCATGCCTCAGGCAACCGCAAGCTAATGTCCAAGCTGGCAAAGCATTGCAGAGATGCAATCAAGGAAGACCTCAAAGAGAGAAGAGCAGAAGTGCTGGTAGATGCAGCAGAAGCTGGGAAAAGTATTCATAATGCCCGCCTGTCCTTCGCCAACTACAAGACCAAGATGACTGCCCTTCGATGTCCTGATGGATCCATCACATCCTCCAGAACGGCAATGGAGAAGATTATCCATGACTTCTACTCAAATGTCTTCGATAGCCATGTCCACTTGCCGAAATACGACCACAGGATGGATATGTCGTTCCCAACGTTCTCCCTTCCGAAATCCGACACGCCATTTCGTTGGTAAAGAAACAAACAGCACCCGGCCCAGACAAGGTCAGACTTGAACACCTGAAGAACCTGCCGCCAGTACTCATCAATACACTGGCTCGGTTCTTCACCTGTCTGAATGCAAGTTTCTGTCCCATTGGAAAACCAGCAGGACCGTACTACTGTTCAAGAAGGGAGACATCCATGACATTGGCAACTATTGCCCGATCTGCCTATTGTCTGTCATCTACAAGTTGTTCACTCAAGTCATCCTAAATAGGATTGGCAGAACACTAGATGAAGGACAACCATGCGAGCAAGCCGGGTTCCGCAAAGGATTCAGCACCATCGACCATATCCACACGATAACCAAGCTCATTGAGGTTTCTCAGGAGTTCAAGATGCCGCTCTGTTTAACGTTCGTTGATTTAAAGAAGGCCTTTGATTCTGTTGAGACAGAAGCAGTTCATTGAAGCCCTAGCCAATCAGGGCATTCAAGCCCAATACATCAAGATCCTCCATGAGCTGTATTGCAGATTCACTCCCAGGATCTCACCATTCTACAAAGAAGTGATCGTTGATGTCAAGAGAGGGGTGCGGCAGGGTGATACCATTTCACCGAAACTCTTCAGTGCCACCCTCGAGAACATCATGTGACGACTGGAATGGGAAGGAATGGGAGTGAAGATAGTATAGATATCAATGAAATATAACAGAGTCCAGAAATAAGTTTTCATATACATGATTTTCAGAAAGTACCAGGATCTTTCTGGCTGGAGCGATAGCACAGCGGTAGGGCATTCGCCTTACAAGCGGCCAACATGGCCGACCCGAGTTCGATTCCTCCGCCCCTCTCGGAGAGCCCGGCAAGCTACCGAGAGTATTCGATATGCCAAACACAGTAACAACAAAGTCTCCAATGGAGACGTTACTGGGCCCGCTCGAGCAAATCGATGATCAACAGGAGGGCCTTTACCTTGACCTTTACCTTTACCTTACCAGGATCATACAATGAACAAAGGATAGTCTTTCCAATTAACAGTGCCAGGAATCTGGCTATGCAAATGAATGCTGTCCAATCCATACACTATCTCACCTACAAGAACTATTCAAAACACTAAATACTTAATACTTACTTTTAGAAAAATCTAACTATAAAACTTTCAGGAGACCGCCACCAAGACCTGTGCACCAGCAAACATCGCCCACCTTCCCACCCCACTCCTGCTTCTGGCCCCAAGGACCTCCTCCTAGCCCCGCAGGTCTCTTCCTCAGGTGTGTGAGCCCCAAGGCAGCCCCGCCAGCCCCAGCTTCGCATCCCGAGACCTACAGGGAGTGTGGCCTCCACAGCAGGGGCATGGCCTCTGTGACAGGGACCGTGACCTCCTGTGGGGCGGTGGCTGCATATATTTTCCACACTTCCCAACACTCTGGACTTACATCTCAATCTCCATTACCTAATTCTGTGGAGAACATTCTGGTTATCTCAAACACGGTAGGCTAATAGTCCACTAGCCTATTCCAACCTCACCAAAAGTACCAGCGAACACAAGAAGCTGTACAAGCCCAGTATAAAAGAACACATCCTCCAAAGCTTCACTAGAGACCTCACATAAATCACGGAGGAGCACCTGAGAGGAAGGAGGTATTGTAGAAGGGGGGAAAAGGTGACCACCATCCACTGAGCTCATCCAGAATCCATTATTGCAGCAAGAGTGAATAGTGATAGAGAACTGGAAGGTCCCACCTCCATAATTCCACAACAATCTGAAGAAACAGCGAAAATCCCCACCATGAGGAGAGGATGAAGAAAAGATTCCAGAAGCCCCAACAGGGGTTACCCAAAATACAATCTCTCCAATAAAGAATTAAGAGATGAAATGTTGACTGTCTTTGTATTTTGGTCACTGTTTCTTTTGAGGTGCAGAAGCTTCTTAGTTTAAGAATGGGAAATGATATTCACCAAATACACATCTGACAAGGGCTTGATATCAAGGATATACAAAGTACTGGTTGAACTCCACAAGAAGAAAACATCCAATCCCATCAAAAAATGGGGCGATGAAATGAATAGAAACTTTCTCAGAGAAGAAATCCGAATGGCTAAAAGGCACATGAGAAAACGCTCCACATCATTAATCATCAGGGAGATGCAGATCAAAACCACAATGAGATATCATTTCACACCACAGAAACTGGCCCACATCCAAAAGACCAAAAACAACCAGTGCTGGTGTGGATGTGGCGAGAAATGGACTCTCCTTCACTGCTGGTGGGAATGCCGACTGGTTCAGCCCTTTTGGAAAATAGTATGGACGATTCTCAAAAAATTAGAAATTGAGCTCCCATTTGACGCAGCAGTACCACTCCTGGGAATATATCCCAGAGAGGCAAAAAAGTATAGTCGAAGTGACATCTGCAATTGTTTGTTCATTGCAGCACTCTTTACAATAGCCAGAAACTGGAAAAACCTGAGTGCCCGAGAACAGATGACTGGTTAAAGAAACTTTGGTACATCTACACAATGGAGTACTATGTAGCTGTTAGAAAAGACGAAGTCATGAAATTTACATATAAGTGGTCACTGTCACTGTCCTCCTGTTGTTCATCTATTTGCTCGAGTGGGCCCAGTAGTATCTCCATTGGAGACTTTGTTGTTACTCTGTTTGGCATATCAAATACATCACGGGTAGCTTGCCAGGATCTGCCGTGCAGGCGAGATACTCTCAGTAGCTTGCCGGGTTCTCCAAGAGGGGTGGAGGAATCGAACTCGGGTCGGCCATGTTGGTTGCGTGCAAGGCAAATGCCTTACCACTGTGCTATCGCTCCAGCCCATACAAGTGGTACTACATGGAAAGTATCATGCTAAGTGAAATGACTCAGAAAGAAAGGGATAGACATAGAAAGATTGCATTCATCTGAGGAACATAAAGTAACAAAATAGGAGACTAACACCCAAGAATGACCGAGATTAGTACCAGGAATTTTGCTCCATGGCTTGGAGGCCAGCCACACATGCTAGGGGAAAAGGCAGCTCAGATAGAGAAGGCACTCTACCTAACACCATGCACAAAAGTCAGATCAAAATAGATTAAAGACCTCAGTATCAGACCAGAATCCATAAGGTACATTGAAGACAAGGTTGGCAAAACCCTCCAGGACATTGAAGCTAAAGGTATCTTCAAAGATGACACGCCACTGACCAAGCAAGTGGAAACAGATAAACAAATGGGACTGTCTTTAAGAAGCTTCTGCACCTCAAAAGATACAGTGACTAGAATACAAAGACAGTCTACAGAATGTGAAAGGATATTCACCCAATACCCATCTGATAAGGGGTTGATATCAAGGATATACAAAACACTGGTTGAACTCCACAAGAAGAAAACATCCAACCCCATCAAAAATGGGGTGATGAAATGAACAGAAACTTTGTCAAAGAAGAAATCTGAATGGCTAAAAGGCACATGAAAAAAATTGCTCTCCATCACTAATCATCAGGGAGATGCAGATCAAAACAGCAATGAGATATTATCCCACACCACAGAGACTGGCCCATATCCAAAAGACCAAAAGCAACTGATGATGGCGCGGATGTGGGGAGAAAGGGACTCTCTTTCACTGCGTGTGGGAATGCCGACTGGTTCAGCCCTTTGGAAAACAGTATGGACACTTCTCAAAAATATTTGAAATTGAGCTCCCATTTGACCCAGCAATATCACTTCTGGGAATATATCCCGGAGATGCAAAAAAGTACAGTAGAAATGACATCTGCACTTTTATGTTCATTGATGCACTGTTTACAATAGCCAAAATCTGGAAAAAATCCGAGTGCCTGAGAACTGATGACTGGTTAAAGAAACTTTGGTACATCTACACAATGGAATACTATTCCGCTGTTAGAAAGGATGAAGTCATGAAATTTGTTTATAAGTTGATCAACATGGAGAGTATCATGTTAAGTGAAATGGGTCAGAAAGAAAGGAATAGACATAGAAAGCTTGTACTCATTTGTGGAATATAAAGTAACAGAAAGGGAGGCTTACACCCAAGAATAGTAGAGATGAGTACCAGGATTGCTCCACGGCTTGTAAGCCGGCCTTACATGCTGGGGGAAAAGGCAGCTCAGACAGAGAAGGGAGCACCAAGTAAAGGGCCTTGGGAGGATCCTCCCAGGATGGGAGATGCATGCTGAAAGTAGACTATAGACCGAATGATGGCCACTCAATACCTTTATTGCAAACCACAACACCCAAAAGAAGAGAGAGAGAGAGAGAGAGAGAGAGAGAGAGAGAGAGAGAGCAAAAGGAATGCCCTGCCACAGGAGGGGTGGGGTGGGGAGGACTGGGTGGGGGTGGTGGGAGGGATACTGGGATCATTGGTTGTGGAGAATGGGCACTGGTGGAGGGATGGGTACTCGACCATTGTATGAGTGAAACATAAGCACGAAAGTTTGTAAGTCTGTAACTTACCTCATGGTACAGTTTATTTAAATAAATAAATAAATAAATAATTTTTAAAAATAAAACTTCCAGGAGAAAACATGGTGGGGGAAGAGGAAATATTCATGAAACTGTATTGGGCAATAATTTCAGGGATATCACACCAAAATCATAAGCAACCAAGGAAAAATTAAAGTAAACCTCAATGTTAAGAAATCTTGTATAAAAAAAAAAAAAGAAATCTTGCATGTCTCATCTACACAATGGAGTACTATGTATGTAGCTGTTAGAAAAGATGAAGTCATGAAATTTACATATAAGTGGTACTCCATGGAAAGTATCATGCTAAGCGAAATGAGTCAGAAAGAGAGGGATAGACATAGAAAGATTGCATTCATCTGGGGAACATAAAGTAACAAAATAGGAGATTAATACCCAAGAATAGCTGAGCTAAGTACCAGGAGGTTTACTCCATGGCTTGGAGGCTAGCTGCACACGCTAGGGGAAAAGGCAGCTCAGATAGAGAAGGGAGCACCAAGTAAAGGGTACTTGGAGGGCCCGCTCGGGATGGGAAATGCATGCTGAAAGTAGACTATAGACCAAATGATGGCCACTCAGTACCTTTATTTCAAACCACAACACCCAAAATGAGAGAGAGCGAGAGCAAAGGGAAATGCCCTACCACAGAGGAGGGGTGGAGTGGGGGGGATGGGGTGGGGGTGGTGGGAGGGATACTGGGATCCGTGGTGGTGGGAAATGGGCACTGGTGGAGGGATGGGTACTGGATCATTGTATAACTGAAACCCAAGCACAAAACTTTCTAAGTCTACGACTGTACCTCATGGTGTTTCACTAATAAAAATTTTTTTAAAAAGAGAGAGATTAACATCCAAGAGATGTATAAAGAATGCCTGAAACTCATTAACAACAAAACACAAACCCATCAGCTGAAGGATGGGCAGGGAACATAAGTAGGCCGTTTCTCCGAAGCAGTTATGTAAGGACTGGAGTCAGAGAACACGGGGGTAAGGTGCTTTCCCCTGCATATGTTAAGTCCACCTGCATATGCTCCTCCAAGTACTACTCACTGAGCCAGGAGTAGCCCCCTGAGTGCCAACTAGCCTGATGCCAAAAACAAAAAAGAAAAGAAAAGGAAAAATCTGTACAAATGACCAACTGGAAAATAAAAGCAAGCTCAACGTCACTTGTCATTACGGAAATGTGAATCAAAACCCAAGGAGAGAGGGCGTCAGGGAAGGAGGGAGGAGCGAGCATCCCTGAGGGTGTGGAATGAGGAACTGAACCTGCCTGGAGGGGTGTAAAGTGGTTCCTTGACCTGTGGAAACGTTTGGCAGCTCCTCAAAAGTTAAAGATTGAATTATCAGATGACCTTGCTATCGGCTGGGCACACAGCCAAGGGAAAGTAGGGCTTTAAGCAGATGTTTGGGCATGCCTACAGACATTATTCACCAATCACCAGGTGGCCTTCTTCCTGACAAATGACCCAGGAAGCACACCGTGGTCTTGACAGTGAGGCATTAGCCAATCATAAAAAGAAACAAGATTCTCAATGTAGCTCTGTACATGGATGGCCCTTAGGGGCCAGTATGTGAGTGAGCCCAAGGCAAATCTGAAGAAAACATCCTAGGAAGGAAATAACACAGGTTCCATCTCTACGTCTCCAAGTCACCCAGAGGGGCACATTCACCAAGCAAACTAGAGCAGGGGTGGGGGCCGGAAGTTACTCCGTACCAGACACAGAACCTTTGGGAAGTAGCCCTGAGGGTCACACTCTGTATTGGGGTGCATTTCGTTTAAGGCCACTGATTGGTCAGCTCGGAATAGTTTGAATGGTACACGTGTGTGTGTGTGTGTGTGTGTGTGTGTGTGTGTGTGTGTAGACACGTTGATAGAGTCACTGTTTGAAAACTAATCGTGGGACGAACAGGGGGTCTTCTGGAGGTTGGGCCTCGGGTGAAGGCCCTCGCAGCTGCCAGAGGTGGGTCGGGCACCCCTGCAGACCTAAGCCTGGGGCCCCTGCAGACCTAAGCCAGAGACCCCCAGAATTGAAGTACAGCAAATTTCCTGTCATCCCTTAAGGCAGCTGGGCTGTGCTAGCCACCCAGGGGGCACCCTGCAGGGCCTCGGAGCCCGTAAGCCCCAGATGCGTGCTCGGGGGAGCCTGGCACTGCCCCTGGGGACAGCCCACTCTCCCATCCCCGCACACGTGGTTGGAGGGTCACGCGGACCCTGTGGAAAGCAGCAGCGGCCCAAAGTGGGGGCAGCGAGACCTTCAGGGACAGAACCGCATGATTCTGAAGGAAGCCAGAGGGGACATGCACCACCCTCCCACCCCCCACCCTGCACCCGCACTGGGGACTGTTCCCTGCCCCTGCCCACCCAGGAAGCACCAGGGCAAGAAACAGAAGGAAGAAAGGGAAGAAGGGAGGGAGGGAGGGAGGGAGGGAGGGAGGGAGGGAAGGAGGAAGGAAGGAAGGAAGGAAGGAAGGAAGGAAGGAAGGAAGGAAGGAAGGAAGGAGAGTGGGGAAGAAAGGACAGGGGAGGGGAGAGGAGGGGAAAGAAAGGGCAGGGGGAGAGGAGGAGGTGGGGAGGGAGGAGAGGGAAAGGGAAGGGGCCAAGGAGGGAGGGAGAAGAGGGGAGGAGGCAGGGGAGGAGAGAGGGGAGGAAGGAAAGAGAGGGGAGGGCGGAAGGAGAGGGAGAAAGGGGAGGGGGGACAAAATGAGGGGGAGGGGAGGGGACAAGGGGAAGAAAGAGAGGGAGGAAGAGGGAGGAAGAAGGGGAAGGGGGGAGGGAGGGAGAAGTGGGGAGGGATGGGAAGTGGGATGGAGGGAGGGGAGGAGGGATGAGGAAGGAAGGGGGAGGGGACAGAGAGGGAGGAAGGGGAGGAGCGAGAAAGGGGAGGGGGAGGGGAAGGGGGAGGGAGGGAGGCCCCACTGGAGCCGTTTTCAGTGTCCAAGTGGTCCAAGCAGAAGATGATCCTCCCCTCATTCCCCCCCACAGCCCAGAACCTTTCCTGGCCCTCCTCCTGCCCCTGCAGCCGGGCACCTGCCGTTGACCTCCTGTCACCACCTCCCCTGTCTTAGCCAGATGTCAGTGGGCCCCAGGAACCCTCCAGGGGCCTTAGGGGCTGGGGTTTTTGGTCTGCAATGCACAGAGCAGGGGAAAGGAAAGACTCGAACCCTGAATTCGTTTCTTCATTCTACTCTTTCTTTTTTCTTTTTGGGTCACACCCTGCGATGCTCAAGGGTTACTCCTGGCTCTGCACTCAGGAATTCTTCCTGGCGGTGCTCGGGGGACCCTATGGGATGATGGGAATCGAACCTGGGTCAGCCACATGCAAGGCAAACGCCCTACCCCCTCCAGCCCCCTCATTCTAATCTTAGAAGAGGTAACCATTTTACTCTCCCCACTTCATTTAAACACTGTGTTTTACAAAGTTGCTCGTGATGATTCGTTACAGGCGTTCATATTCCAACCCCAATCCCACCACCACGGCCACCCTCCCTCCGCCAGTGCCCCTGTTTCCCAGTCACCCCTCCAGCCTCCCCCAGAGCAAGCCCCCAGCAACTTAAGCAAATTATTATTGCTTGTTACCACTGATTGGCTAACGGAATTATCAAAAAGCACTTCAGTAAGAGAAAACTCAAAATTGTGGAAATTATTGTATGTCACCATGGGGACGTCATGGGGACAGATCCCCCTCACTGGGGGTTTACTCAACTGTTGCTAGTTGAAGTCGAACCATTTTTTTAAAAAAAATTTTATTAGTGAGACACCATGAGGTACAGTTGTAGACTTACAAATTTTTGTGCTTGGACTTCAATTATACAATGATCAAATACCCATCCCTCCACCAGTGCCCATTTCCCACCACCACGGATCCCAGTATCCCTCCCACCCCCGCATCCCCCCATCCCACCCTGGCTCTGTGGCAGGGCATTCCCTTTTGTTCACTCTCTCCTTTTGGGTGTTGTGGCTTGCAAAAGAGGCATTGAAGTGGGACCATTTTTAAACCGTTTTAAACCTGCGTTTTCCAGATTCTCCAGAAAGTCCACAGCGCCCCCTGGTGGTTAATCGTGCCCCACGCAGTCTTCTACGGAGCGCTGATCTCATTGTCCGTCCTGGCAGCGCTATTCCCCACCCTTTAGCCAGAAAGCCCAAAATCAAGGGTGGAAGTGGGCCCTTTGCAATAAGCCTGTGGGCCGGAGAGATAATACAGCGAGCAGGGTGCTTGCTTGCATGTGGAAGACCCTGGTTTGTTCCCCAGCACCTAATATGGTCCCCCAAGTCCTATCAGGAGTGACCTCAGTGTAGAGCCAGGAGTAAGCCCTGAGTCCAGCCAGGTAGTGGCCCCCAGCCCAGCCCAAAATTGCACTAGCATCACAGCCAGGCGTATGTGAAATCCTCGGGACATCTACAGTAATGCCAAAGGGAGGGGAAGGGAGAGAAAATTAAAACAATTTACATTTTAAAATGAAAGGTAAAGGTAAGGTAAAGGCCCTCCCGTTGTTCGTCGATTTGCTCGAGCGGGCCCAGTAACGTCTCCATTGGAGACTTTGTTGTTACTGTTCTGGCATATCGAATACTCTCGGTAGCTTGCCGGGCTCTCCGAGAGGGGCAGAGGAATCGAACTCTGGCCGGCCATATTGGCTGTGTGCAAGGCAAACACCCTACCGCTGTGCTATCGCTCCAGCAAAGCCCCCTTGGTATGAAAATACCAAGCTGGCTAATGTGAAATTTTTTAAGGTGAACTGACATTAAGAATGTGACACCCCCCAAAAAAGAGTATTTTTTTGTAAAATATATTTTTAAAGGTGACTTTCAGAACATTCATGTCATGATTGAACCCAGGACAGCCGCGTGTGAGGCAAGTGCCCTACCCGCTGTACTATCTCTCCATGCCCCCTCAAGCATGATTTTTGTAGACTTGACATTTGTTTCAAGTAAGTCAAAGGAAGCTGATCTGAATTAATTAATAGCTGCCAAACTGGTTCAGATCCTTCTAGACCATCTGGGGTCATCTTTTGTACTAGACAAAGCAAATAACTCTCCCAGACAGAAGTGTTTGCATTGCTCTTGATAAGGATCATTTACAAAACTTTTAGAGAATCATTCACACTTTTATCAGTGTTCTGCAACTTAGACTCTGTGTAGGGCTATAAAACACGTCGTGCAATGAAAGACCGTGAGTCTTATAACACTTAAAGAACATGTGGTCAGAGTCTCCTAACACTTAAAGAACATGTGGTCAGCTCGCTTACTTTTGACAGCTTCTGGAATAGAATGTGCAAATTCGATGGGTTTAGCACCTAATCTTCATCCTCTGAGTCACTTCTTCATGTCGTTTGAGACCCCCATCTCTCATTGAAACCCCCTTAGAGTAATTCCTAAGCGCACAACCAGGAGTAATTCCTGAGCATCACCGCGTGTGGCCCCCAAACAAAAGCAAAACAAGACAAAGAGTCATGCTTGAACCCGTGTTAATGCATTTCTGGTTTCATCATGAATAAATAAATTAAATATAAATCATTTCTGGTCCCATTCCTTAGCTCAGAATATCAATACCACATCTTGCCCATCAACTATATCCATCTCTGTGGATTTGCCATCCATATGTAATTAAATGAATGAGGCCCAGTATTGTTACTGTTTTTGGCGTATCGAATACGCTATGGGTAGCTTGCTAGGCTCTGCTGTGCAGGTGGGATACCCTCTATAGCTTGCCAGGCTCTCAGAGAGAGATAAAGGCATTTAGGCCACACTAGCACGTGACAGGAACGAATGGAAACATTACTGGTGCCTGCTCAAGCAAATCAATGAGCAACAGGATGACAAGTGACACAAATGATATGTAATTAAATTACATATCATATGCCTTATCCATATCCATATCCACCCGATAACCAAGCTCATTGAGGTTTCTCAGGAGTTCAAGATGCCGCTCTGTCTAACTTTCATTGATTTAAATAAGGCCTCTGATTCTATTGAGACTGAAGCAGTCATTGAAGCCCTAGCCAATCAGGGCGTACAAACTCAATACATCAGGATCCTCCGTGAGCTGTATTGCGGATTCACTACCAGGATCTCACCATTCTACAAGGAAATGATCATCGATGTCAAGAGAGGGGTTTTTGCAGGGTGATACCATTTCACTGAAACTCTTCAGTGCCACCCTCAAGAACATCATGCGACGACTGGAATGGGAAGAAATGGGAGTGAAGATAGATGGTCGGCAACTACACCACCTCCACTTTGCTGATGACATTGTTCTAATAACACCAAACATTAGCCAAGTTGCACAAATGTTGGCCGACTTCGACCGTGAGTGTGGAAAGGTTGGACTACAGATGAATCTTACGAAGACAATGTTTATGAGAAACAGCCTCGTTCCTGACGCTCCATTTGCTCTCAACGGAATGACCATCTCCGAATGCAACAGTTATATGTACCTAGGTCGAGAAGTCAACATGACAAATGACCTGGCACCCGAGTTGCGCAGGAGAAAGAGGGTGGCTTGGAATGCCTTCAAGAGCGTCGAAGAAATAGCTAAGAGGATGAAGAACCTCCGGCTCCGGGCACATCTCTTTGATTCCACTGTTCTTCCTGCATTAACATATGCCTCAGAGACCTGGGCCCTACGCAAACAAGATGAGAACGCTATTCGGGTCTCCCAAAGAGGAATTGAAAGAGCTATGCTTGGAGTATCACTTTTCACTCAAATGAGAGAAAGAATCCGAAATTCCAACCTCCATCGACGATCAAGAATCAGGGACGCTGTCTAGTTTGTCAAGGCATCAAAAATCATATGGGCTGGACACGTAATGAGATTTAGAGATGACCACTGGACTAGAGCTGTTACTGACTGGATTCCACGGGACGTCAAAAGACTGCGTGGCCGCCCACCTACTAGATGGTCAGACTTCTTCATCAAGACCATGAACGATCGGTTTGAGGCTCTTCGTGTTCCTAGAACGAACAGACGCCATTGGGCTACACTAGCACGTGACAGGGACAAATGGAGACATTACTGGTGCCCGCTCGAGCAAATCGATGATTAATGGGAAGTCAAGTGATCAAGTGATGTAATTAAATGAATGAGACCCAGTATTGTTACTGTTTCTGGCATATCGAATACTCCACGGGTAGCTTGCCAGGCTCTGCCGTGCAGGTGGGATACCCTTGGTAGCTTGCCAGGCTACCAAGAGAGGGATGAAGACATTTAGGCCACACTAGCACACAACAGGAATGAATGGAAACATTACTGGTGTCTGCTCAAGTAAATTGGTGATCAACAGTGATACCAATGATATGTATGTAATTAAATTACATATCATATACCTTTGTCTAAAGATGCACGTTTGATATTTGCTCGTTCGACTGAAGAAGAATTCGAAGGAGTAGAAGGAAATTTCCTCCCCATTCCTGTTCTGGCTTGGCCATTCTTGTTCCAATCCAGAACACATCTGAGCTAGACAACAGGTGGAGAGAGAGACGCTCTCCAAGTTTAGGGGAAGGTCCAGTGAGAACTTTGGCATGTGCCAGACTTGGGTCAACGACAGGTGGCACATTGCTCAGTATGTGTTTTATTCTATCGTGAAAGAAAGAAAGAAAGAAAGAAAGAAAGAAAGAAAGAAAGAAATAAAGGAGGGAGGGAGGGAGGGAGGGAGGGAGGGAGGGAGGGAGGGAGGGAAGGAAGGAAGGAAGGAAGGAAGGAAGGAAGGAAGGAAGGAAGGAAGGAAGGAAGAAAGAAAAGCACAGGAGCAGTGGAAAGAAGTTTAAGGGAATGGGAAAAAAGGGTTTGTGGGGACAAGAAAAGAACTACGTGGCAGGAAGCACATCTAATGGCTCCAGTGAGAGGCTGTGGGGTCTGGTGTGATATGAGAAGAGCTAGGGCAACATAACAATCTTTTCTTCTTTGTGCAAAGACTCTACATATTTGTAGAAGAATGGCGGGCTGGAATGACTGGGGAACATACAATGGACATGCACAACCAGACATGTTACAAAGCGTGTGGAGAAATGTCAGTAGGGATCCAGTTATTTGCATGGTGATGCGGAGAAAGATGAGAGGATGGAGGAGGACTCCAGGCCCAGCATGGTCCAGCCAGGGGCCCGGGGGCTGTTCGGCACAAAAGGATTTGTAA
This sequence comes from Sorex fumeus, assembly GCF_029834395.1. Taxonomy (NCBI): domain Eukaryota; kingdom Metazoa; phylum Chordata; class Mammalia; order Eulipotyphla; family Soricidae; genus Sorex; species Sorex fumeus. The sequence continues at coordinate 6,998,956 of NW_026606062.1, forward strand.
GCCTTGGTCCTGGTCCAGTCAGATCCGAAGGAGTATAGCAAAGAGACTTCCTGGGAGTGGCTGGGTGCTGCCAAATCCACTGAACTACAAGCCTCAGGTCTGTCTGTTTTTTTGGTTTCTTTAACCACAGAGTGTTCATCTAACTTTTGTTTTGTTTTGCTTTGGGTTTTTTCTGGTTGTTGTGGTTTTTTTTTTTTTGGTGGGGGGGGTGAGTGGGATTGATGGAGTAGGGGTATTACATTACAAAAAAAGTCATGATTATTGTATTGCCCTTCTTTATAGAAAGCACTGTAGCACTGTCCTCCTGTTGTTCGTCGATTTGCTCAAGCAGGCACCAGTAATGTCTCCACTGCAAGACTTGTTACTGTTTTGGGCAATCGAATACGCCACCGGGAGCTTGCCAGGCTCTGCCATGCAGGCGGGAAACTCTCAGTAGCTTGCTGGGCTGTCCAAGAGGGATGGAGGAATCGAACCCGGGTCGGCCACGTGCAAGGCAAACACCCTACCTGCTGTGCTATCGCTCCAGTCCCTTTTTTATAGAAAAGTAGGACTAAATATAGGGTTGTTGTGAAGCTTCCATTTTAAACTATGGGAAAAAAACCGAATTCCTAGCCTATGGTAGGAACTCAATAAACAGTAACTATTTTTGTCATTATTTCCATTTTCATTGTTGTTAAGGAAGATAAAAATGTCAAAGAGAGTTGTTTTATCAGCTCATAAAATGATCGGGATGATTTATAGCTCACTCTAAAGTGATAAAACAGAAATTCTCCAACCCCAGTGACCTGGAGCCTGAACACCTCTACAGTGTGGTGCAATGAACACCAGGTCACAAAGAGGAACAGGCGTGCGGCTCCCCTCCCCCACCCCCCATCCACAGCCCTGGTGAATGATTAACCGATGAGCAGAGCAGAAGGGAGCAAAGGCAGCTCACTCTGATATGAAGGAGAGGCAGAAAACCATGACAAGAGGTGGGGGGAAATCAGTTACAAATATATAAAGAACAGGGGCTGGAGCGATAGCACAGCGGGTAGGGCATTTGCCTTGCACATGGCCGACCCAGGTTCGATTCCTAGCATCCCATATGGTCCCCCGAACACCGCCAGGAGTAATTATTCCTGAGTGCAGAGCCAGGAGTAGTCCCTGTGGATCGCTGGGTCACTGTCACTGTCACTGTCCTCCTGTTGTTCATCAGTTTGCTCAAGCGGGCCCAGTAACATTGTAAGACTTGTTACTGTGTTTGGCATATCGAATACGCCATGGGTAGCTTGCCAGGCTTTGCCGTGCAGGTCAGATACTCTCGGTAGCTTGCCGGCTGTCCGAGAGGGGCGGAGGAATCAAACTCGGGTCAGCCGTGTTGGCTGCATGCAAGGCAGACACCCTACCCGCTATGCTATCGCTCCAGCACAGATCGCTGGGTATGACCACCCCCCAAAAAAGCAATATATATATATATATAGTCTATATATATAGTCTTATATATAGTCTATATATATAGTCTTATATATATAGTCTATATATATATAGTCATATATATATATAGTCATATATATATATATATATGTCACTGTCCTGTTGTTCATCGATTTGCTCGAGCGGGCCCAGTAAAGTCTCCATCATGAGACTTGTTGTTAACTGTGTTTGGCAGGCAAGATACTCTCTGTAGCTTGCTGGGCTCTCCAAGAGGGGCAGAGGAATCGAACTCGGGTTGGCCACGTTGGCCGCATGCAAGGCAAATGCCCTACCCGCTGTGCTATCGCTCCAGCACCTATATATATATATATATATATATATATATATATATATATACACACACACACATATATATATATATAGAACAAGCAAAGGGGTTTTGTTTGTTTGGTTGGTTTTGTTTGTTTGCTCTGCAGTGAGCATTGGAGCTGTCACTTAGGAAATTGGTTAACAATTTCCTGGAGCAGGTGTTTCTGCTAGGAGAGGAAAGGAGCTCCCCATCCCCAGGAAGAGGCTCCCCCCGTGGAAGGGAGGGGCAGCCAGCACCCACACTGGACACTCAGAGCCCAGCTGGAGCAGGATGGAGGAGCAGGGGGCTGAGGAGAGCCCCCCTCATGCCCTGCTCAGGGAGTTCTCACCCAGAAACAAACCTGCTGGACCAAGGGCTCTGCGTCCACCCATTCTCTTACTCTCTTCTGAAACCCAACTTATTGGGGCTCAGGGGAGAATTGTCAAGTCCCCCACCACCTCCGGCTTCTCCACTGGAGGAGTCCCCGAAATAGCATCAGAAGGCGCCCAAAGGAAAAATCTGTATTAGGACATGTGAGGCTCTTCGTGTTCCTAGAATGAATAGATGCCATTGGGCTACACTGACACGTGGCAGGGACAAATGGAGACATTACTGGCGCTCACTCGAGCAAATCAATAATTAACGGGAAATCAAGTGATCCTTGATCAAGTGATCAAGGACATGTATAGAAATGGGCATGGGGCTAACGTGGAGAACCTAGAACAGACCTGGGTGGAAGAGAAGGCGCTGACCTCACAGAGCAAGGGGCGCTGACCTCACCTGGACTCCGAGGAGGAAGATGAATTTCTCGGAGAGCGAGGAATGACCGCCGTGGCTGAGAGACCCGCACCTGGACGGTGACCCCCAAACGCCTATCTGGATCAGCAGGAGGGAGCAGCCCTGGCAGCGGGCACCTGTGGTTAGGGAGAGGAGAGGCAGGGACCAAGAGGAGCAAAAGCATCTTCTCAGCCTCCGGGAACCCCCTACTCCCAGCGTACAATCACCCGCATTCCTAAGACCTGGGAAAGTGTCCGTTCAGAGCCCACGGGGACTAGGTTTCCACACCAAGGGGACTCTTCTTGGAAGCAGCTGCTCTGGGCACGTGGAGAAAACCCCCGGGGCTGGAGCGATAACACAACAGGTAGGGCGTTTGCCTTGCATGTGACCGACCTGGGTTCGATTCCCAGCATCCCATAGGGTCCCCCTAGCACCGCCAGGAGGAATTCCTGAGTGCAGAGCCAGGAGTAAACCCTGAGCATCGCCGGGTGTGACCCAAAAAAACAAAACAAAACAAAAAGGAAAAGAAAGAAAGAAAGAAAGAAAGAAAGAAAGAAAGAAAGAAGGAAGGAAGGAAGGAAGGAAGGAAGGAAGGAAGGAAGGAAGGAAGGAAGGAAAGAAAGAGAAAGAAAGGAAGGAAGAAGGAAAGAAAGAAAGAAAGAAAGAAAGAAAGAAAGAAAGAAAGAAAGAAAGAAAGAAAGAAAGAGAGAGAAAAGCCTTATGGGGAGGCTGAATCCTCAGAAGCGCCCGTTTCCAGAGCAAGCTTTTGTCTCTCTCCTCCCTCCCACCCCCCCCGCCCCCCGCCGAACATGCCAATACTTGTCCCATCTCCCTGCCCCCCTACCCCACTTCTCGATCCTTGCCTCCACAGCTAAGGCTGCAAAGAGGAGCCCTGGTCACCAGCCGCAGAGTCATCGGCTGCACACAGTCACCAGCTGCACACGGCCACCAGCTGCGTACAGGGGGACACAGCCACAGCTGGCCAGTTCCTGGGGAAGAGGCCCAGGTGCTCCCCCACCCAGCTCACCAGGCCCCTTCCCTCACTCCAGAAACCCTGGGGAATCAGAGAGGGGGCCATAACGCACCCACGAATGCCCCCCTGGGCTTGTCCCTGGGGTGCATGGTCGGGATGTCCAAGCATGGCAGCTCCCAGCCCAGCCAGTGTCCACCATGTGCAAAGACCTCTCTGGCCAAGCAGGGCAAGAGGCAGGAGGAAGGAAGCCACGTGTGTGCATGTGTGTGTGTGTGTGTGTGTGTGTGTGTGTGTGTGTGTGTGCTGGAGAATGGGTGCAGCTACCCACCCAGGACATCTGAAAATGGGCTCAGTGTTATACCCACCCCCTCCTTTGGAATATTCCTCTCACACACACCCCACCCACCCCTCTTTCCTGTCTTCATGTTTCTGCCCTAGGTCTTATTCACTGGCCTTTGACGCCTGTGAGCAGCTCTGTCTCTACCCGCTCTCTCTCTTCTTTGCCTCCCTTGCTACAGGCTCATTCTTTCTTAACCCACCTGACCCTCCTTGGCTCCATCAGGAGACTCCCAAGCTGCAGGAAGTCCTCCGAGTCAGTCCTCCAGCCTGACCCTTTAAAGGGTCCGGCGGCCTTCCTGGAGGTGGCAGCCTTTCAGGCTCTGCATATGAGTTGTTTTTCCCCTCATGTGTCTTCCTATTGTCATATCCTGATGGAAGGTCCAAGCTGGCCCCAACCCCTTCTGGGGGACAAGGACTCTCTGTGCGGGTATGCTGTGCAGCCTGGTCTGTCTCTGCTATATCACCCCAGCCTGGAACTGGGCCTGGGGCTTTTCACGGCCCATTCAGTGGCTGAAGAAACTGGGCGAAATGAATGCAAAATGTCTCTGTGCCCTCTTCTTTCTACTCCTCAGAATCATGCTCGGTGTAGGCCTTCAGAGGCCGTGCATGTGAGAGAGACAGACAAACTGAGACAGACACACAGAAAATAGACAGACAGAAGGAGACAGAGACTGAGAAAGACAAACCGAGACAGACAGACACACACACACACACACACACACACACACACAGATGGCCCGTGTGACCGGTCTCACGGTGCGGCAACCTCTCTGTGCCTTGGGATTTGTTCCTTCCCTATTTCCTGGGGGAACTGTGAGTCTTGGGGTCGCGCTCAGTCTCCTGTAGGAGGGTTCTAAGTGGCGGGCACTGGTGACGGGTCCTCTCCCTTTGAACCGCCAAGTGTCATTTTCACAGTGGCCACTAGTAGCCGCCCCTGTCCACAGCACGAGACAAGTGGCCGATTCCCTGGTGAGGAGGGACCAAGAGGCAGACAGAGCCTAGGAAGAGCGTGCCCGGAGGCGTCTCCAACACCAGGGGTCAGCGCGATTCAGCTGCCCCAGGACTGCCCGGTGGACACTGGAGACATAGCCTTGCCCTACATTTTGAATCGGGTTTCTTGTGCTTGCAGTTTGCAGAACGCTGACCATAGTGCCTGCCCACGGCTTGCTCCCTTGCTCCAGGCTTCCTCTTCTTTGCAGACAGCAAAGACGGTTTTTTGTGGTTCTGCACTGAGCACATGTGCTGGTGGCTGTGAGGAAGAGGAATCCTGGGGCTGGGGATGGTGGGCGAGAGCTGATAACTTTGAGTCACTGTGGGCTTCCGTTTAAGCTAGGCACAGGGTGGAAACAAATTTTAGTGAAATCCCAGCCCAACCCCTCTGTGGTGGGGTTTCCTGTAACCCTCACAGTCCAGGCCGACCCCTCTGAGGTGAGGTTCCAGTCCCCCTCACAGTCCCGCCTCACCCCTCTGAGGTGGGGGTTCCTGTCACACTCACAGACCAGCCTCACCCCTCTGAGGTGGGGGTTCCTGTCACCCTCACAGATCAGCCTGACCCCCCTCTGAGGTGGGGGTTCCAGTCCCCCTCACAGTCCAGCCCGACCCCTCTGAGGTAGGGGTTCCTGTCACTCTCACAGGCCAGTGGGTGTTGTTTCCTCTGTCACTGTTTCTGGGTCATGGACCTGACTTGGGGCTGTTGGGAAGGATGGGGTGTCAGTAGCCTGGGAGCGTCTAAGCGCCCTAAGAAAATAACAAGCAACCACCATCCAACAGCATGAGCCTTACACTGAAGAGTCCACAAGCAGCAGCTGGTCATGTCATTCCCACAGCCATGCCCACAGATGGGTGAGGGGACAGTTGTGAACATTAAACTCTAATTCTTAAATGAAGTAAATAACTCCTTGAAAAAATAGATTATTACAGGACTTTGAGATAGGGACATTTTTAATTTTTTATTCTTTTTAAATTCTTTTTTATTCTTTCTTTTCTTGTTGGGTCACACCCAACGGCACTCATGCCCCATGTCTGGCCATGTTGGGGGTCCCCATGGTGTTTGGGGAAGCCGTGTGGTTCTGAGGCTCCAGCCCTGCATGCCTGCATGTGAAACCTGTGCTCTAGACCTTCCTTTGAGCCATGTATCTCCCCAGTCACTGAGGCAGAAACATTTCTAGGCTCTGAGCTGCTACAGTGGCCCAAAAGTGACAAATAAAAATCACATGGCTGGGGCTGGAGTGATAGCACAGCAGGTAGGGGGTAGGGTGTTTGCCTTGCACGAGGCCGACCTGGGTTTGATTCCCAGTATCCCATGTGGTCCCTCGGGAGTAATTCCTGAATGCAGAACCAGGAGTGACCCCTGGGCATTGCCGGTGTGACAAGAGAAAAGCAAAAAATAAAAAATAAAAAATAAATCACAGGGCTCAAGTTCTAGTAGGAAACCGTAGAAAACAAAGAAACCAACAAACAATTCACTGTAAACAAACAATCCACTATGAGATCGGATCCATGATGTGGAAAATGGAGGCCATGCGGGGTGAAAGTGATCACATGGTGGGTAGGGTGCTTGCCTTGCACGCAGCTGACCCGGGTTCAATCCCTGGCATTCCACAGGGTCCCCCACACCTGCCCGGAGTGAATCCTGAGTGCAAAGCCAGGCATAACCCTTAAGCACTGCCCAGTGTGGTCCCAAAACAAACCAAAAAATGGAGTCAAGTAAGGAAACTGCAAGTGGGAGATTGAAGAGAAGCTTTAGCTGCTTGACGGAGGGATCAGGCCAACCTCTCGGACCAGGAGGTCTGAGCAAAGACCAGAAGGAAGATAACAAATCTGCCATGTGAAGAGGCTTCCGGTGGAGTCTGTAATGGCCGGGAGGCAATAGAGGAAGGGCCATAAGTAGGAAAAGTGGTCTCAGAGGTTCACTGAAGACGGGACTGTGGGAGGGGTGGGCTTTAACACAGAACGGACGGATGGATCCAGGGGAGGGTTCCAAGCAGAAAAGTCACATCTCCCACGAGATACTCCTGAAGGAATGCTCTCTCTCCAGCAGAACTTCCTCTCTCCCCTGTTGGATGCTCTTCGTGTCCTCTTTTGCTCCATCATTTTCTTGCATTCTCACCTACCTCTCTCTCTGCTTTCCCTGGGTGGCTGTTTCCCGGCTCCTGCTCGTCCCCTTGCACCTCAGTTTCTCTGGGCTGGCTCTGATGGAACCCTCAGATTTGTGCCCAACTGCGTCTGCAGCCCGTTCCCACCCACTCATGCATGCTTGTACCTGGCGATTCCCAGTCCTTTCCTTGCTGCTGTTTCTGCTGCTGGCGTCCACTTAGACATTTGGAACATGTCCCTCCCCAGCTCACACAGCAGAGGGCCTTGAAATATCACTGCGGCTGACATTTGGAGCGGATGCCAGAGAGCGACTCATTAGGCCTAATGCGTTCAGTGTCTGTGCTCTGTGCAAGGCTGTGTCGTGTTGTTGGCCAGATCCTGGGGGTCACAACACAGCAAAGGGCCAGTGGCCCCTACAGAGGTGTGGCGGATTCTGAGTTCTCTGATACCATAACACGAAGCATATCCCCAGGGTTCTGCAACCAGAAAGAAGTGTGCTTCCTGCAGAAACTGCTCCATTTGGAGGAAGGGCCAAAGGCTACATCTTCAAATGCATTTGGCGGGGAGGAAGTCTATTGAAAGCTAGAAGCAGATTCTTGGCTCCAAGAGGTGAGATCGGAATATAATTTTAGAGCAGGCCAGTCTTTTGGTCTGGGGTAAGCTGCTCCCACAGACCCTGTGGTGGGAAAATTTGGGGCCCCATCATCTCCACGCTGGTGGCCCCGACATGCCAAAAGGAACTTTGCAGATGTCATGAAGACCACTAATCAATTCACCTTAAAGGTGGAGTAATTAGGGCTGGAGAGATTGCAGAGGGTAGAGTGCTTGCCTTGCAAAGGTTGACTGGGGTTTGATCCCCAGTGCCACATATGGTCCCCAAGCCCCGTCAGGAGTGATCCCTGAGTGCAGAGCCAGGAGTAAGTCCTGAGCAAAAATGGGTGTGGCCCAAAACCCCCAGCACCAACCCCATACCCCTCTCAAATGGGGAAATTATCCTGTATTGTCCGCATTTGATATAGAACACCTGCCTCCTATCTTACCAAATGATGTAGGTGATTTAGGCTGTTCCCCAAATTATGTTGCTGGGATAAGTAGGATGCGAGTGAGGGAATAGCTTTCTTTGCAGAGATGCTGCCAACTTCCTGCTCAGCCCACCTTGGCTGCAGGGAACTGTGCCCAGGTGGGTTCAGACTGGTCAAGTCGGCCATGGGTCCCTGCTTGACATAGGTGCTTCCCACCAGCCCCACAGGGCAGCCATCAGGCTGCATCCATAGTCTACAACCCAGGAACCGGTTCCCAGCACCCAGGTTCTCAAGGAATTGCTCTTTGCAGGGCAAGGAAAATCAGCCCTAATCCCTACCCTGGTCCCCAGCTTTGCCATCTATCCTCAGGGAAGAGAGTTTCAGGAGGAGATGAAAAATGCAGTACAATACTGAAAATAAGAGAAGAGAGAAGGAGAAAAAGGGTGGCATGCTCAAGACGGAACACAGGTTTCTCCCAAGAGGAGACTGCCTTGAGAGGCGTTTGGGAGAGGGTTGTATGTACACGTAGTCTCCACACTGACTGCTTCGGATTTGTGAAAGTCAACCAGGGGGTGTCAGAGAAGCATCTTAGACTCCTGACGGTCTCATTGTGGCCTTCAGCTTCTGCAAAGCTTTTGCTTTTGCTGAGGGCATCCACGCTTCTCTGGGGCAGGGTGTGAGGGTTAGTCTCGGGCTGGCTTCTGCATCTACAGAGGGGCCCTGCCTGCATGCTTCGAGGCTGTAGTAGGGCAAGGTGATGTCTTTATATTGTTTAAACATTATTATTACCAAGCCTACTCAGGTTGGGACTGGGGCCTCCTCCACCCAGATCCCCCATCTTCCAGTATGTAGGCGTTACACCCACCAACTGCCCCTGGCGCCATGTAATCCCATCAACAGCCAAGACACAGAGACTATAAAACCCTGCTCCCGGAAGCACGCGGCTGCATTTGCGGCCGTGCAACATCTTATTATCTAGCTCTTACTCTGGAGAACCTGGCAAGCTACCAAAAGTATCCTGCCCACACGGCAGAGTCTGGCAAACTCCCCATGGCTTATTCAATATGCCAAAAACCAGTAACAATGATGGGTCTCTTTCTCCTGACCCTGAAAGAACCTCAGATGTGGCACTTTTTGAAATCTCAGGGCTAGGCCGAAGGAGATGTTACTGGGGCCTGCTCAAGGCAATCGATGACCAACAGGATGACAGTGATACAGTGAGTGACATTTTATTTTATATATTTTTTACTTTTTTATTGAATCACTGTGAGATAGATGCTTACAAAACTGTTCATGATTGGATTTCAGTCACACAGTGGTCCAACACCCTTCACTCCACCAGTGTACATTTCCCAGCACCAGTGTCCCCAGGTTCCCTCCCTTAACCCCCACCCCCCACCCCCTGACTGCGTCTATGGCAGGCGCTTTTCTTCTCTCTCAAGGTGATATCTTTAAATGACATCTTGGTTTTATTCCTTCCAAACAAACTCCTTGTCAGAGGAAGGGGCCAAGGGAGGCTTTGAAGATGTCAAACCAGCTCAGAAATCAATATTCAAAACCATAAAACTTGTCTAAACAAGAACAACCTTGTCTTCCCCTTCCCCCAAAGTCTAAAGGGCAGTTGGTCTTCATCTTAAGTTTCTGCCATACGTTAGCTTCTACTTTGTCTAGGGTTTCAGATAAGATCAAGCATGCCTCAGGAGGCCACCCTCAGAAGGGAATTTCATCATTCTGTCTGGGGACTCTGCACTCCACCCTTTCTGAAAATGTGCTTCTCTTTTGTTTCCCCCCTGAAAATCTCTCCCAGTGACTGTGCCGACAAGAAGGTTACTGGGAGGACAAGATTCTAACACCTTCCGACATGCCAGCCTGCTGCCAACAAACTTTCTCAGCCTGTGACCGTGTCTCAGGATCTATTTGGCTCTCTGGCAGCACCAGAACCAGTCCTTTATGGTTACAGATGGAGGGAGCCAAGGAAAGAACTAGCCTCTAGGAGCTGAGAATCACTTCCAGCCACAACGGGGGCAGGGTCAGGGGGCCTAGCCAGTGGACACAGGGACCGAAGTCCTCTTCTGTCCCTAACCCCTGATGAGCTTGGAAGCAGATTCTTCTCAGGATTTTCCTCTCAGAACTCAACTGGTCAACGCTGTTTTCAGTCCTGTGAAACCCTAAGCAGACAACAGAACTTCTGACCGACAGCACTGTGGGACAAACAAACGGGTATTATCTTGAGCCAGAAAGAGCGGGATGGACGGAGTCTGTGCTTTGCATGCTTGGACCTGCAGATCGGATCCCTGGTAGAGGATGTTTCTTCCAGGCGATGCCAGGAGCAGCCCCAAGCAGTGAGCCACCCCAACATTGCAGGATGTGACCCACCAAATAAAACAAAAACATATTTAATTTTTTTTAATGTGGGGAGAGGGGAGCAATGGAAAGAGAGAACAGCAGACAGGGCATTTGCCTTGCATGCAGCAGACCTGGGTTCAATCTCTGGCATCCCATAGGGTCCGCCAGGAGTAGCCCTTGAACACCGCTGGGTGTGGCCCAAAAAGCCAAAACCAACCAACCAAACCAAAACCAACCGAAAGCATCACATAGTGGTCACATCCCCACTCCTTTGCTAAATAAATAAATAAATAAATGAAGTGTTAATGGGTACTGTTTTAAGCCAGAAAGTGTATAGTACCAGCACCACCAGCCGACTAACAGTGCCACTGATTAGACCATTATAAAGAAGCGAGCATTGGGAACCTGGGTCTCCCCCGAAAGAATGGTGATGGTGCAGAGTGTGACTGGAAGAGTGGCAGGGACCTCACCTCTGCGCTGTTGCTGCACTCGGGGTCGACCTGAGCCCGTGCTCTATTGGCGAGCAGGAAAAGCCTCTCCCTCCCAGGCCCGCGTGGGACTTTGCCAAGAAGAGTCAGGCTTCTCCTGATCTTCCTGCTGAAGGGGGAGCCCTTCATCAGCACAAGGGGTTAGGAGGGATAGAATTTGAACTTTCCCCCAAACTTTCTAGGATTTTCCAAGTCCAGAGACTAATACATATGTATATTTTTTCTAGGTAGATCTATATCTATAATCTATAACCTATATTATATCTATATATCTCTCCATATATAGAATATATGTATGTAACGTGCACATTATATAATATATTATGTATAAATACATATAATACATGCATATATAAACATATATGTGTATATATAAATACCTATGACTATATGAAATATTTGTATATAACATATTATATAGAAATATTTAAAAATATGAATATAAAATAAATATAATATCATAATGAATAAATATGATATATTGAATATAAGTATAACACTTTAATTGTAGTATAAATATTATGTTTATAAATATTTATATAAAATAATATATTTATATAAGCATATATTATATAAAAATATATATGATGTGCATATCTTCACTGTCACTGTCACTGTCCTCCCGTTCATTGATTTGCTCGAGCGGGCCCAGTAACATTGTGAGACTTGTTACTGGGTTTGGCATATCAAATACACCATGGGTAGCTTGTCAGGCTCTCCGAGAGGGGCGGAGAAATCGAACTCAGATCAGGCATGTTGGCTGAGTGCAAGGCAAACCCCCTACTCGCTGTGCTATCGCTCCAGCCCATATCATATAATGTCACTGTCCTCCCATTGTTCATTGATTTGCTCGAGCGGGCCCAGTAACATCTCCACTGGAGACTTTGTTGTTACTGTGTTTGGCATATCAAATACATCACGGGTAGCTTGCCCTTGCCAGGCTCTGCCGTGCGGGCGAGATACTCTCGGTAGCTTGCCGGGTTCTCCGAGAGGGGCGGAGGAATCGAACTCGGGTCGGCCATGTTGGCTGCGTGCAAGGCAAACGCCCTTCTGCTGTGCTATCGCTCCAGCCCATCATATAATGTATGATATATCAATACATATACACATATGTTCTATATATGGAGGGAGGAGGGATTTATTTTAAGGAGTTTTTCAATTGCTTAGCCAAATTGGGAGGGAGGCAAGGCCAAATCTGCGGTGTGTGCCAACAGACCAGAAACCCAGAAAGAGTCGATGTTGTCGTTCAGATGCCTCATGTTTGGTGGCGGTCCGCTGGGAGTTCCTTCTTGCTTAGGGCAAGTGAGTCTTTCGGTTCTAGTCACACCCTCAACTGACTGAGTGTGGCTCACCCAGGTAGGGAGGGCAATCGGCTTCATTCAAAGTCCACTGATGTAAATGTTGATCTCATCCCCAAACACCCTCACAGAAATGTTCAGAATCATGTTAGACAAAATACCTGGGCACCCAGTTGACATATAAAATTAACCATCACATGGGGGAAGAAAGTTGACTGGGAGTATGTTTAGGAGCATGCATGTTTTACAAAAAAATAAGAACATTTATCTGGGTGGGTTTGGGGTTTTGGGTGTCAGAGATGGAACCCAAGACCTCATACATGTACTCTGCCACTGAGTTACAAACCCAAAATAAACACATTTAAAACATAAATAATGGTGTTATATAACCCAAAATAAACACACTTAAAACATAAATAATGGTGTTATACATAATTTTAGGAATAAATAGAGGGTAGAAGGGTAAGCTAGTTCATGGGACTTCTGGGAACTGACTCAGAATAGTTGTAACCACTGGAAGACAGAAACAGGAACCCACACAGCTTCCAGTGCAGTCACAATATCTGAGCTTGTCCATGAATGTTCATTATATTTTTACTCATTGTAATAAATTTTAACATAGCTAATTATTATACAATAATTTTTCATACATACATAATCCCTCTAGAAAGCAAATGGAAAGAAGAGTAGCAGAAGACTAAGACTTATTTAAGAACATCCTAAAAGGTGTCAGTACTTAAAGCAGTTTGGCATCAGTACAGAAACAGCATGGTCTGCCCCCACCCTAAGTGTGCGTGGAACAAAAATAAATATGGGTGCACTTCAGATTAGTGGGGTGGAGCCAATGATTCCATTGTGGTATCAGGGCTACTAGCTATCACGGTCCTCATCCCTATTAGACATTGAACATGGGGTTTTTCAATGTATATAAAAATTAAGCCATAAAAGAAAACAAGGCGAGGTTATTTTTATCCATGGGATACAGCATGCCAAATATATACATCTCTGTGACATGTTACAGATTGATACCATAAATGATATTTCTTAAATAAAATATTTTAACTTCTGCAAGGAAAAAAACAAACCAGGAGAGAAAGGATTGCAAGATGTATGACCACATTGCTCGGATCGAATTAAACTGTAACTGCCAACATCATAAAAAATTACCTCACTTGGGAAGCAAAATGCATAAAGAAAATGAACAGTTGATAGTAAAAAAAGAAAAATGACTATTAAGAGGTCTTTTGGTTTTTTAGAGGAATAAGTGGTGTGTGTGTGTGTGTGTGTGTGTGTGTGGTGTGTGCGAGTGAGAGAGAGAGAGAGAGAATATACATCGCAGGTTGTGGGAATCAGATAATGCACATTAAGAGTTTTTTAATTGCACAGTTTTATAGCTAATTCAGGAAACACCAATGGAAACAACCAGCATCATTGTGAAATCAGATTTGTCAAATTTCAGTGTTCTCTCAGGGAGGCTTTAAATGGGCAAGAAAGAGTAGAAGCTATGAAAAGGTAAACTTTGAAAAGTGGCATGAAATAGCTACCCAAAAGGTTGGCGTATTTCCTTTGAGAATAGAGATTCTTGGGATTGACTCCCAGGCACGTGGTATAGAAATGTTCATGCAGCCATGACAAACGGACAGTGACCCTCGAAGGGGCAGCACAGAAAATGAGATGTGCTTATGGTGATTCAATTTAAATGGAGGGATGGAGGGCGGAAATGAAGGAGATGTGGGGAGGGAGATAGTACAGCAGGTAAAGCTCTTACCTTGCCTGTGGCAGACCCCAGTTCGAATCCCCAGCACCACATATGGTCCCTGAGCACCACAAGGAGTGATGTCTGAACAGAAAGCCATGAATAGCTTCTAAACAGGCAGGGTATGGTCCAACCCCCTCCCCCATCACCAAAAGAAATGGGTTGCAGGTACAGCTCACTTCATTTTAGCATATATGGTCACCATTAAAGGCGTTGGGGGGCTGGAGAGATAGCACAGCCGGGTAGGGCGTTTTCCTTGCATGCGGCCAACCTGAGTTCAATTCCCAGCAACCCATATGGTCCCCTGAGCACTGCCAGGAGTAACTCCTGAGTGCAGAGCCAGGAGTAACCTCTGTGCACCACCAGGTGTGACCCAAAAAGCAATAATAATAATAATAATAATAATAATAAATAAAGGCCTTGGGTGTTCACAATTTTCAGGGTGGAGGAGGCACACCCAGTGATGCTCAGGGGTTCTTCCTGTTTCTGAACCCAGGAATCATTCCTGGAGGAACCCAGGAGACTATAAGGGATGCCAGGGATCCAACCTGGTACGGTCAAATGCAAGGCTCATGCTCTATCCACTGTTCTATAGCTCATGTCCCACAATTATTTTTAACCACATGAGTGCAATACTTTTTATTTAAACGCTTTTTCTTATGTAAGTGTAATATGTATAAACTCATTGACAGAAAGAAGTATTAAGAAGTCAGATTACAGAACAGCATTGTGTGACAACCACATTTCTTTGTATATCTGTAATGACTTATGTGTATATGTTTTTAATGCATAAAATCCATCTGGAAGAATGTGAATGAATGTTGATTTTGGGGAACCCCCGGAGACAACTGTTTTTCCACCTGCCTCTTTGAATTTTCTATTATCGTTCAGCAGAAATTCTCAACTTTAGCACTAATGACATTTGGGACCATTTGAGTCCAGTAATTGTTGATTGTGGAACTCTTTTGTGCCTTGTTGAATCATTGGCCTGAACCCATTAGATAACAACAGAATCTTCCACTTGTGACAATCAAAATGTCTTCAAGCAGGTACTGGAGAGAGATAGTACAAAGGGAAGGGTGCTTGCTTTGCATATGACTGACCCAGGTTTGATCCCTGGCATCCTAGATGGTCCTCCAAGCAATACCAGGAGTAATTCTTGAGCTCAGAGTCAAGAGTAACCAACCCCTAAACATCACCACTGAGGGCCCCAAAGGAAAAGCAAAAAAGTAAATAAAAAATCAGACATTGCCAAATGTTTCTTGGGGATCAAAATCACACTCTTTATCCTATCCACTAATCTGTTGTTTTGCATAAACAAGTCATTTCTTACATATAAAGAATATTTATATTACTTATGACTAAGTAATCTTTAAAAAGTCAAATACACATAGATTTTATAGAAATTTAGGTGACAGCCAGAATGATAGTACAGTGGATAGGGCACTTGTCTTGCACAAGGCCAATCCAGGTTCAATCCCCAGCATCTAATATGGTCCCCAGAGCACTGCCAGGAGTAATTACTGAGTGCAGAGCCAGGAGTAATCCTTGAACATTGTCAAGTGTGGCCCCAAAACAAACAAACAAACAAACAAACAAAAATATAGGTGATTACCAGATGATGGATAATAGATAAATAGATGCATGCATGGATGGATGGATAGAAGATGGATGGATGGATGGATGGATGGATGGATGGATGGATGGGTGGATCAATGACTGGATCAGTGGATCAATGAATAGATTGGTAAATCAGTGGATCTATGGATAGATTAATGTATCGATGAAAGATTAGATGGGTGGAGATAAATAACATGAGAGAGAGAGAGTAAGATGTATACAAGACCTGCAGAATAGACATCTGGAAGCAGATCCATTGAGAACCCCCTTGAGAAATGAGCAGGGTATGGTAAGAGGTTACCATACTCTGATTTCCCCTTTTTTGTGTGAGTCAGGGTTTGGGTCATGCCCATCTGGCTCTCTGCTCAGGAGTGATCCCTGTTGGTGCTCAGAGGGACCTTATGTGTGCCTGAGATTTGAACCACGGTTGCACCTTACCTCTCGCACCCTGAGACTTTGTTCTGAGATTCCTCTAAGAAGGAACTAACTGTTAGCCAAATGCTCACAAGAACTCTCAGACTTGAAGAAGGCGTTCATGCAAATGGCAACACCATTCTGTGGAGAAATTGCTTGTATTTTAAAGGAATTGCTTGTATTCTAAAGCTTGTATTGCTTGGTGCTCCCAAGATAGATAGACATGTCTAACATGTCCTCTTTGAAACTTATCATCAAAATTAATAACAGCTATTAACCAAATAGATAACACTGTGGTGAGGTTGGTGCTGAAACACTGAATGTCTGAAAACCTAACCTGGACAAAATTGAGAATCATGGTATCTAAATTTTTAAAATGCATTGAAATTTAAAAATAGGTAAAATCTACTTTTAAATAACTTCATAAGGGCCCAATATTTCTCTCTTTTTTTAAGTGAAACTACTAAAAGAAATGAACATTTAAGAGTGGGAGAGAGAGTACAGTGAGTAAGTTTCTTGTTTTGCATGCACCAGACCCGGGTTCAAATACTGGCTTCCCATATGGTCCCCCTAGTACCTCCAGCAGTAATTCCTGAGAACAGAGCCAGGAGTAACCCCTGAGCACTGCTGGGTATGGCCCAAAAAATAAAAAAATAAAAGAAGATTTAACTGTGGATACCAGAGTAGATTTTGATTTGGGCAACACGCTTGGTGGTGCTCAGGGAATACCTCTGTCTCAGTGCTTGGGGGTCACTCCTGGAAATGCTCAGGAGAATATGCAGTGCTGGGAACCAGGCCTCTTTGTGCAAAGCTTGTGCGCCAGCCTGCTGAGCTATGTCCGTCCCTAACTTTGAATACCCATACAATGAATAATTTATATAACTAAACAATTTTGTGCAAAAAATAAACTGTGGTAATAGTTTTAAGTATGCGTTTGTTGCTGTTATGGCTTGAATTGTAGCCCTCCCCCTCAAAAAAAAAGTTGCAGTGGTCATCCCCAGTATCTCAGAATGAAGCCTTATTTGGAAATAGGGTCATTGAAAATCAGCTCCAATGTGGTCAGACTCTATGGGAGGACCCTTAATCCAATATGACTGGTGTCTTTGTAAGAGAAAAGACTGCCTTATGAACACAGACACGCATGGACAGAAAACAGTATGAAGACACATGAAGCCATGGAGTCCTACTATGGGCTCTGGAATGCCAAGGATTGCCAGGAAACACCAAAAGCTAGAAGAGGCAAAGAAACAATCTTCCCCAGAACTGTCAGAGAGAGCTACAACCTGCTTACAACGAGATATTTGAGCTTATAGTTTCCAAACACAGTGAGGCAATAAATTACTTCAATTCTAATTCACTGGGATTTGGTTCCTTTGTCCAGCAACCCCATAGAATGAACATGATCGTCAACTCAGCATCCCTCCACCTCTCCCTAACAATGCCCAGATTTTCATCTGTGTTTCTGCAAATAAACTATGTATGCAGAGAACCAGAGAATGTGACCTCCCCTAATACCCCGTTGGCTCTTGATTGACTTAACCCATCACCAACTTCCCTTTTCTCCCCACACTGGCTGAGGGGTGGCCTTTTTTTAAAATCTGACCAATGAGATCTCCCCTCAGAGTCCATCGCTCAGAATGGTAACACCAAGGGAATGATCTCCGGAGAAATCTGTGAACTAGTGGATGTCAACCAGAAAATACAACGCTTGAATTGCGTCTGGCCATAGTCATCTTTAGAAACACCCATGTGATGAGTATGGAGCAGAGACGCACACCCATCCATTGATGGATGGATCAATGGATCATTGAATCAACTGGAGGCATCAATGGATCGATGGTTGAATCAGCCAGGTCTTCAAGTCATGGGATCAGTGTACCCCGAAGAGCACCGATCTACCTGTCAGGGGTGTGGTAGATGAAACCAGGGTTCTTGGGTTGGTTTGAGTTCCTTAGAAGTCAAAGCTTCCTAGCTGACAGGCTACCATCACAAGGGCATGTATAGAACCTTCAGCCAGCGAGAGGGGCTTTTGACACGAACCTTCTGGAGAGTTGGCTGGGAAGGACATGGGGCTAACTGACACACCCCCACAGAGCCAGGGGAAGCTGGAAGCCACCATATGACAGTTCTCAGACTTGCCATCTTCCTCTCCACATCTTAACTTCCTGCACTCTCCCACTTCTCTTCGCCTTATCCGTTTCCCCATAGAAAGGAGCATTTTGGTATAACGTGTGTTTGATGTTCCAGCAGGAGTCAGTCAGAGGCAAACAGGAGAGAGAACCTGGGAGCTCCTAGAAGGCCTCAGAGGCAGAGAATATTATTTCACAGACTTCACCAGAAGACTAGAAGCCAACATCTCTGAAACAGGACCCCTCCTCGCTGCCATGACCATTTTACCCCCCTCTCTCCTCTATGTATCCCCCAAACTCCAGCCTGAGAATAAGATGAAGAGGGAAAATGAGGGGAGCGTTTAAGCCCACCCTCTTCCCCCACCACCAGCACCTGAATGAAACTTTTTCTCTTGCTGTAACTCTTATCTCTTGAGTGCGGGCCTTCAAGTAGTAGCACCCGGAGTTTGGGTTTGGTCACATGAGTGGACATGACACAGAGTTGCTGACACCTGCATCAGAAGCTGGTGAGACAGAGGTGACAGTACACGTTGTGGAAGTCATAGGTAGACCAGTACCCCCATATGGTCCCCTGATCCCCTCCAGGAGTGACCCTTGAGCACAGAGCCAGGAATACTGTCATGTGTGTGACTCAAAAGCAAGCAAGCAAGCAAGCAAGCAAGCAAGCAAGCAAGAAAGAAAGAAAGAAAGAAAGAAAGAAAGAAAGAAAGAAAGAAAGAAAGGAAGAAAGAAGGAAAATCTACCTAGAGCAAGAAACTCATCACATGCACTGACTTCTTCCTGCCCATTGAACTTTCCACTTCCTCCCATGATACTCCACTCAGAGGGTGCGGGGTGGGGGAGGGAGGAGTGGGGGAGGGGGAAGGTGGGAGGGAGAGCTGGGGAGGGAGGCTGATCTATGTCCTGGCAACTACCTACCAATAATTGCATTTTTGTACAACTACCTACCAACAATTACATTTTTGTACAAAAATGTAATTCAATAACAGTCAAGTTTGTTGTCTGAAAAAGGCGTAGTAGGGGAAATGGAATAGAGAAGGGGGTTTTCCCCGAAACAAACAGGATAAGCTGGGCACGTGTCTGCCTGTAACGGGTGTAGAGCAGGCTTGAGGGGGTGAGGAAGGGAGGGGGAAGCCGGGCTTGGCTGGTTACAGAACAGTCAACAGCTACATGTTTCTGTAGTTAGGGCCGAGCCCACAGAAAGTCTATCCATGTGTTCCAGGAAAACTCAGACATTTTTATGAGGGGAAGGGGGTGTTATTCGCTGGTGAAGAACTTACAGCCACATACACAACTATAGTTGCACATAGAGGAAATGGAAGAACAGCCAACATCAGGGCATGTGTTATAGTTTGGTGAGGACAAAGGTGACAGCACAATTTCCCAGAGCAGTCAGGGTCTGGGGTCTTCTCTGTACACAGGGATTTTCACCTCCTCCAAACAGCAAGGCTCTGGCCAATCTGATTTTTTTGTTTGTTTGGTTGGTTGGTTTTACTTTCTGAACCCCAGAAAATCCATCTAAGTTTTAAGGGGAGGGAAAGGGAGAGATTTTCAAAAGAGGTTGTATTGTTTGATTTAAAGTTTAATTGTTCTTGGCCACTTAATACCTGCATTGCAGACCATGACACTCTAAAGGAGAGAGAGTAAAAGGGAATCCACCTGCCACAGAGGTGGGGGTGGGAGGTAGGAAGGGGGCTGGGTGATTGGAGGGATACTGGGAACATTGGTGGTAGAGAGCAGGCACTGGTGGTGGATGGGTACTCAATCACTGTATGACTGAAACGTAAGCATGAAAGTTTATAAGCCTGTAACTGTATCTCACAGTGATTCATGATAGATAAATAATTTAAAATAAAGTTTAATTGTTCTGATGCTTAGTTCTAGGGGTTGGGGGCGTTCCTTAGATATATTCTCTTGTGAAGTCTAACTCATAGATTCAAAGAGAGTGCGAGGACAGTATCTGGAGCTGTGTTGTGATCTATGAGGTCATGGTTCTTCTTGGATTATCATTTACTGTCAGAAACGAGAAAAGTAACAAGTTTCATTTTTTTTTCAGCTTGGTCCAAAGTTCCTGAAATCTGGTAGTATACATCCCATAGGCTTTTATTTATCATTTTTATTTATCATTTTTAATTAATTAATTTATGTATTTATTTTCTTTTTGGGTCACACCCGGCGATGCACAAGGGTTACTCCTGGCTCTGCACTCAGGAATTACTCCTGGTGGTGCTCGGGGAATAGGATGCTGGGAGTCAAACCCGGGTCAGTTGTGTGCAAGGCAAACGCTCTATCCACTGTGCTATCACTCCAGTCCCAGCTTGTTCTTATTTTTATTTTTTATTTGTTTTTCATTTTTTAATGAATCACCGTGAGGTACAGTTACATCTGCTTTCAGCATTCATCTCCCATCCTGAGCAGGTCCTCCAAGCATCCTGTGCTTGTTTTTATTCAGAGATTAGGCTTGTTTTTATTCAGAATTGCCATGGCTGTACTAAACCATTTGAATTCTCTATAAATTTTAGAGTCATCTAATGATTGACCAACCAATTAGGCCCTTTTTTTTTTCTTTTTAAGTCACACCCGGCGATGCTCAGGGGTTACTTCTGGCTTTGCACTCAGGAATCACTTCTGGCGGTGCTCAGGGGACCATATGGGATGCTGGGAATCGAACCCAGGTCGGTCGCGTGCAAGGCAAATGCCCTACCCACTGTGCTATTGCTCCAGCCCCCAATTAGGACTTTTTAATTTTTACCCTCAGGGATTGAACCCAAGACCTCACGGAAGGAAGATAAGCATTTGGCCACTGAGTCATGCTACTGATTCCAAGTCACTGGTTAGAACTTTTATTGGGAGTGACCTGAATCCATAGGCTAATTTATAAAGCACTGACATATTCATTACTTAGAACACTTCATTTTCCAATACATAAATGAAGCATAGATTTCCACTTATTTTGGAGTCTTAATCCTTTTAGGTATGTTGGTTGTAGAAATGTTTCCTACAGTGCCAGAGACATAGCCTAAGAGGTAAGTGCCTGCCTTACGGGCCTCTGATACCGGTTCAATGACGTGATCCCCAAGCATTTCTGCACAGAGCCCTGGTGTAGCCCTCTGGACACAGCCACAGTGACCCATGTGTCCCTAGACCCATGAGTTCTGAGAAGCACTTAATCCTCAGGCATTCACACTGAACCACCAGGCTGGTGCCAGAGGGTGCCCCCAAGTCTATATACTGCTCAGGAGACCCCCACACCACCAAGGTAAAAGGTAAAGGTAAAGGCCCTCCCGTTGATCGTCGATTTGCTCGAGCGGGCCCAGTAACGTGTCCATTGGAGACTTTGTTGTTACTGTGTCTGGCATATCGAATACTCTCGGTAGCTTGCCGGGCTCTCCGAGAGGGGCGGAGGAATCGAACTCGGGTCGGCCATGTTGGCCGCTTGTAAGGCGAACGCCCTACCCACTGTGCTATCGCTCCAGCCCAAAATGAAATATATTCCACATCCAACATAAATATGCTCAATGTATTCACAGCAGAAATTGTGAACATCTTTCATGAAATTTATTCCTATCTCTCCTGTATTTTATGATAGCTTCTTCCCCTCCCATTTTAAATTAATGTGTCATTAATTTATAATGCTATAGAACATTATAAACTGGCCCCCTCCCCCAGTCTGTGTGCGTGTGTTTGTGTGTGTGTGTGTGTCCACACTCACCATCAAAGTTCTAGTGCCATCTACTATCAAAAAAATCTTTAGGGTGTTTAGGTAATTATTTGATATGAAGTATGCAATGAATATTCCATGGGGGGGGGCGAATAAAAAGAAACTCAGAGCTGGAAAGACAGCTCAAAGGATTGCACCCAAATTTTGCAAGCAGAGAGTGAGGTTCCCTTCTGATAATGCATCATCTTCCAAACATGGCAGGAAGACACCCCCAAGCACAGAGCCTGGAGTAGCCACTAAACTCTGCTCTATATGAACAAAAATACTGTCACTGTTCTCCCGTTGTTCATCGATTTGCTCGAGCGGGCCCAGTAACATCTCCATTGTGACAATTGTTACTGTGTTTGGCATATCAAATACGCCACGGGTACCTTGCCAGCCTTTGCCCTGTGGGCAAGATACTCTCGGTAGCTTGCCGGGCTCTCTGAGAGGGGCAGAGGAATCGAACTCGGGTCGGCCATGTTGGCTACTTGCAAGGCAAATGCCCTACCCCTTGTGCTATTGATCCAGCCCATGGCCAAAAATAAATTTTTTTTTTTTTTTTGCTTTTTGGGTCACACCCGGTGATGCACAGGAGTTACTCCTGGTTCATGAACTCAGGAATTACTCCTGGCGGTGCTCGGGGGACCATATGGGATGCTGGGAATTGAACCTAGATCCGCTGCGCTACCCACTGTGCTGTTGCTCCAGCGCCCCCCAAAATAAAAATTTTTTAAGGGAGAACCCTCGAACCTTTCCTCATGTCTGCCCACCCTTTTTCCCTTAGGCAATCACCATTGTGTTTCACTTGGTTCCAAAGCTAGTCTCGTTGGGTCTTAACAGCTTGTTTGCTGTAATTATTCATATTCCACCGATGCACATTAGTTTGTTTTTGGTTTTTGAGGGACCTGCCCGGCAGTTCTAGAGGCTACTTCCACCTCAGTGCTCAGAGTCTGCCCCTGAGGTGTCAGGGTTTGAACCCAGGCCTCCTGCATACAATGCATGTGCTCAGCCCTTTGAACTAGTTCTCTCTCTCTCTCTCTCTCTCTCTCTCTCTCTCTCTCTCTCTCTCTCTCTCGTCCTTTGTGACCATAGTTACTTCAGGACTAGGATGAGAAGAAAGAGAAATGAGGAATGAGTCACAGCCTCTTTAGTTTTCGTACCCTAGCTGCCTTTTTTTTTTACTCTCTTCCAAATGAAGAGAGATAAAAGACTGAACATCTTCTACATGACTCATCCTTAATATTTTATTTCTACTCATTTGTCCCTAATATGAAAAAATTTCAGTTGATTCTTCCATCCAGTCTCTATACCCAGCAACCTTCGCGGCCCTGACTCTTAGCTTGCTCTTAGCTGGAGACGACTCCTGTGGCTTGACTCATGCCTAATAAAGCTCAGAGACGCGCATTCAGAGGGTGAGGCCCTTTGGACTGAAGCAGAACAAAGGGCCTGGTGCTCTGCAGAGCCGTCAACAGCATCCCTCCACTCCTGACTCACCTGCCTGCTCGGGGAAGCCAGGAAGTGGAACCCGCGAGGGCGGAATCCTGGAAACCAGGAGTCCGTCTGTCTCCCTTCCTCCCCCCTCTTTATTGTCCAGGCTGTGTGCTTATTATTGAGGGGATGTGGGGTGATTCACCGAACTCAGACTGCCTCGCTTTGGGAAGAGGAAGTGGATATAAAAGGAAATGAGAGGCGAAATGGGGACACGGACATGAACTGAAGTGGGGCAGGGATGAGCCCAGGTAGTAGGTAGAACAGGGCCAGAGTCAGAGGCTGCCGAGCACGCCCAAGGCCACGCTGTACCTCCGAGTCACAGTCTATTTTGAACACGGTCATCTCTTGGCTGGATGATGGCACCAGCCTCTTATCTGATGGTTCTCCTACCTCCTGGTCTTGTCTTTTCCCCACTATCTATTATCAAAAGAATAACCAAAAGTGTGCTTTTTTTGGACATGCGGAGAATGGGAGAATATCTGAAAATCATATAGGTAATGA
Source organism: Sorex fumeus (assembly GCF_029834395.1). Classification (NCBI taxonomy): domain Eukaryota; kingdom Metazoa; phylum Chordata; class Mammalia; order Eulipotyphla; family Soricidae; genus Sorex; species Sorex fumeus. The sequence continues at coordinate 7,022,671 of NW_026606062.1, forward strand.
GTCAAGCATGTAAAATGTTTATTTTGGAGGGGTGGTGTTTTGGCCACACCCAGTGATGCTCAGGGGTTATTTCTGGCTCTTCGTGCAGCTACTTCTTCTGGTGGTGCTCAGGGGAACATATGGGATGCTGGGGATTGAACCCAGGTGAGCTGTGTGCAAAGCAAGTTCCTACCCACCGTACTATCCCTCTGACTCCAAGCATTTAGGATATTTAAAGAACTTGTACAACTCGTCAATACCCATTTTAGAATGGGTAGAGTGTTTGGGGAAGACATTTCCCCCAAAAAAAGATATACAAATGGGGGCCAGAGAGATAGTACAGGGACTGAGGTTCTTGCCTTGCATGTGACCAACCCCAGTTTGATTCCCAGGACAGCCTATGGTCCCCCAAACACTGCCAGGGATCACTCCTGAGCACAGAGCCATAAATCATCCCTAAATACATCTAGGTGTGGCCAAATTCTGCACCCCCTCCCCTGCTCCTCACCCCATGATATAGATATGCACTGTAGCACTGTCCTCCTGTTGTTCATCGATTTGCTCGAGTGGGCACCAGTAACAACTCCATTGTGAGACTTGTTGTTACTATCTTTGGCATATTGAATACATCATGGGGAGCGTGCCAGGCTCTGCCATGATCACAATCATGATCATCCTGTTGTTCGACGATTACCTCGAGCAGGCCCCAGTAACGTCTATTCGTCCTAGCCCTGAGATTTAAAAAAAATGCCATATTCAAAGCTCTTTCAGGATTAGGAGAATGAGACCCATCATTGTTACTGGTATTTGGCATACTGAGTATGCCACGGGGAGTTTGCCAGACTCTGCTGTGTGGGCAGGTAACATTTGGTAACCTGCCAGGTTGTCCAAAGTAAGAATGAGATAATAAGATGTCGTGGCCACGCGCTTCCGGAAGCTGGGTTTTATAGTCTCTGGGTCTTGGCCGTTGATGGGATTACACGGCACTGGGGGTCAAATGGTGGGTATGACCCCTGCCTACTGGAAGATGGAAGATCTGGGTGGAGGATGCTCAGCCCCGATCCCAGCAGGCTTAGAGATCTCAGCCCCGGGACCCGCATGCCTTTGTTCCTCTGCTGGTACCTTCATGCGTGTGGAGAGTGGTCTCAGCATGGTGGTGGCTGGTTCTGGAGGTCTTCAGCTGCCAGAGCTCTGTTCGGGGTGGGGAGGGAAACTCAACCCGCCCCCCTCCAAGGGGGGCCATGATATATATATGTAGATATATATATATATGCGTGTGTATATATGAAGCTACATACTCAATATTGTTGGAATACTGAAGGGAGTTGCAATGATGACACGTCTATGGGTGTGTGCCACTTAAGAAAAGTCAGCTTTGGAATGCAATACACAGGTGGTCCCTGCAGAGCATATTGGTATATAGTGAGTTACACCACCCAGGTTTGCTCAAGTGCATTCTGAGGATACTTGTATACAGCAAAAGACTCCCAAAGATGTATTTTTCAGATACCTTCATCATCAGGAAACTGCCCCCAAGAAATCAAACACTGGATTTAGAAAATTTGGGACAAAAAATAGAAACAAAACAGAAATAGCCTCCAAACAGGGACTAAAGGAAACTGTACACTTGAGAACATAAATAATGTTTCCCAGAAGTATGGAGGATTCTCAATAAAAATTAAGAATAGAGAATAGAACTCCCATAGGACCCAGCAGTCCAACTCCTTGACATTTGCCACCGCCACCCTGCAAACACAAAAACATGAACTAGAAAGGATATATGCTTCAGTGAACATGGATGTTCATTGAAGCACTTAGCACAATAGCCAAGACACAGGCACAACCCAAAAGTCCGGCAACAGAAGTGAATCAAGAAGTTGGACAAGGAGAGAGAGAACAAAGGGGAATGCCCTGCCACAGAGGCAGGGTGGGATGAGGGTGATGGGGGTGGGAGGGATACTGGGACCCATGGTGGTGGAGAATGGGCACTGGTGGAGGGATGGGTATTCGATCATTAAAAGGCCCTCCCGTTGTTCATCGATTTGCTCGAGCGGGCCCAGTAACGTCTCCATTGGAGATTTTGTTGTTACTCTGTTTGGCATATCGAATACATCACGGGTGGCTTGTCAGGCTCTGCCATGTGGGCGAGATACTCTCGGTAGCTTGCCTGTCTCTCCGAGAGGGGCGGAGGAATCGAACTCGGGTCGACCATGTTGGCTGCGTGCAAGGCAAACGCCCTACCGCTGTGCTATCGCTCCTAAACATTCAATCCTAAGCATTCGATCATTGTATAACTGAAACCCAAGCACAAAAATTTGTAGATCTACAACTGTTCCTCCTGGTGTTTCACTAATAAAAATCTCATAATCAATCATAATCACAACCATCCTGTTATTCATCGATTGCCTCGAGCAGGCCCCAGTAATGTCTCCTTCGTCCTAGCCCTGAGATTTCTATTTTTTAAAAAGTGCCATATTCAAGGCTCTTTCAGAGTTAGAATGAGACCCATCATTGTTACTGGTATTTGGCATATTAGGTGCGCCACGGGGAGTTTGCCAGACTCTGCCATGTGGGCAGGTTACATTCGGTAGCCTGCCAGTTTGTACAAAGTAGGAATGAGATGATAAGATGTCGCACGGCAGTGAATGCAGCCCCGGGCTTCCAGGAGCTGGGTTTTATAGTCTCTGAGTCTTGGCCGTTGATGGGATTACACGGCGCCAGGGGGCCAGTTGGTGGGTGTGACCCCTGCCTACTGGAATTTGGAGGGTCTGGGTGGAGGATGCTCAGCCCCGATCCAAGCAGGCTTGGAGATCTCAGCCCCGGGATCCGTGTGCCTTTGTTCCTCTGCCGGTACCTTCATGTGTGCGGAGAGTGGTCTCAGCATGGTGGTGGCTGGTTCTGGAGGTCTCCGGCTGCCGGAGCCCTGGTTTAGATTTTAGATAAAAATCTAAATTAAAAAAAAAGAAGAAGTCGGACATAATGAAGCAATACTCTGCAGCTGTAAGAAAAGATAAAATTTTACAATTTGCTGTAACCTGGATGGAACTGGAAGACATCATATTAAATAAAGTAAGCCAGAGGAAGAAGGACAAATAGTGGGTGATCTCACTCATCGGTGGAATATAGGAGCCAAAACAGGAGAATAGACAGCAGTGAGCAATGACAAACCCTTGACATTGAAATACAAAAAAAAAAAAAAACAAAACAATTACTGAGTCTTGAGGGAAGCATGTTCCCCTTAACTTACCCTTCTCCTGAAAGTCTATTACCAGAAAAAAAAAAGCAAGCACACTTAGCCCTTCAATAAGAAGCTTTGTTATGATTAGGTGCCTCACAGACTCGTCCACCAGGGAATTTATGGGCCACTGTGGTGCCCAGCAATCTGCCGCCTGCCCTTTCTAAAAACACGAGCCCAGTTATTGTCCTCTGTAAACTCTCTCGTGAACATGCAAGATTGAAATGCAAGTCTGCATCTTCCAACCTGGTCGTTTGTTAGTCATGGAACTCTTCTTTTCCCTGTCATTTTCCTTTCTCTTTATTTATTTGTATGTTATTTAAACACTGTGATTTACAAAGTTGTTCATAATACAGTGGTTATGGGCACTCAATGTTTCAACACCAACCCCACCACCCATGTGACCTTCCCTCCAACCTTTGTCCCCAGTTTCCCCACCCTGCTCCTCCCAAGCCTTCTCTCCTAGGTGGCACAAAATAATTCATTTTATATTGCTTGTGACACTGAAATGCTCATGTTATTATCAAAAAAAATACTTCAGGGGCTAGAGCGATAGCACAGCGGGCAGGGCGTTTGCCTTACACTCAGCCAACATGGCCCATCCAGGTTCGATTCCCAGCATCCCATATGGTCCCCCGAGCACTGCCAGGAGTAATTCCTGAGTGCATGAGCCAGGAGTAACCCCTGAGCATCGCCGGGTGTGACCCAAAAAGCAAAAAAAAAAAAGTCAGTAAAAGAAAAGTTGTGAAAATTGTTATATCTCACCGTGGGGTCATTAAGTCCTTGTCTGAGGGTTTATTAAGTTGTTCGTTGCTGGTTGAGCCCGCTGTGCTATTGGTTTTGTTTAAGGAGCGAAGTTGGCTTCTGTGTTACTTTCCCATCTAATTTGGTGTGCTGCTACTGGGTTGTCAGTGTTACAGAATTCAGAGGAGTCATGAGGCTTCATCTCCCCTCCAGGAACTCCAGAATCTGTAGAATTGGGTTGATGAGTTGGGCTGAGGATAGCTGTACAGTAGCAAAAGTATAGCTGAACAATGAGAGCTGAATGATGAACTGATTTGAGGATAGTGGTACCACAGCAAAAGTCACCCAAACATACATTTCTCAGATAGCGCCATCATCATGAAACTGGCTCCCAAGAAATCGAAAACTAGATTTAGAGCATTTTGGAAAAAAAGAGAAACAAAGCAGAAATAGCCTCCTAGTATGGAAAGGGTGTAACTGCTGGAGTTTCTGGACACATGGCAAGGGGTCAGGGGGTGAGGTTGGTGCCGGAGAGATAGGACAGCAGGGAGGGCATTTGCCTTGCACGTGGCCAACCCAAGTTCAATCCCCAGAATCCCCCATGGTTCCCTGAGCACTGCCAGGAGTGATCCCTGAGTGCAGAGTCAGGAGTAACCCCTGAGCATCATTGGTGTGACCCCAACAGTCAACAAAAAGACCCACAAAAGAAACACATACACTCTTTACAATAGCCAGAAACTGGAAGAAACCTGAATGCCCAAGAACAGATGACTGGTTAAAGAAACTTTGGTATATCTACACAATGGAGTACTATGTAGCTGTTAGAAAAGAGGAAGTCATGAAATTTACATACAAGTGGTACAACATGGAAAGTATCATGCTAAGCAAAATGAGTCAGAAAGAGAGGGATAGACATAGAAAGATTGCATTCATCTGGGGAATATAAAGTAACAAAATATGAGATTAACACCCAAGAATAGCTGAGATCAGCACCAGGAGGATTACTCCATAGCTTAGAGGCCAGCCAGGCATTCTAAGGGAAAGGGCAGCTCAGATAGAGAAGGGAGCACCAAATTAAGGGTGTTTGGAGGATCCTCCCAGGAGGGGAGATGCATGTTGAAAGTAGACTATGGACTGAACATGTTTGCCACTCAATGCCTCTTTTGCAGACCACAACACCCAAAAGGAGAGAGAGAACACAAGGGATTGCTCTGCCACAGAGGCAGGGTGGGATGGGGGGGATGGGGGTGGGAGGGATATTATCCATGGTGGTGGAAAATGGGCACTGGTGGAGGGATGGGTATTTGATCATTGTATAATCGAAACCCAAGCACAAAAAATTGTAAATCTACAACTGTACCTCATGGTGTTTCACTAATAATAATAATTTTTTTCATTTCATTTCATCATCCTGTTATTCGTCGATTGCCTCGAGCAGGCCCCAGTAACGTCTCTTTCATCCTAGCCCTGAGATTATATTCAAGGCTCTTTAGGAGAATGAGACCCATCATTGTTACTGGTATTTGGCATATTTGGTACGCCACGGGGAGTTTGCCAGACTCTGCCCTGTGGGCAGGCTACATTCAATAACCTGCAAGTTTGTCCAAAGTAGGAATGAGACAATAAGATGTCATAAAAAAAAGTTTTGAGAAGATGTCAAATTGAGAAGATATTATAATATAATAAATATTATAAAAAAAGAAACACATAGTTATAAGGATAATTTTCTGACCTTGGGGAAGGAACTGACGGAGGTGCAGATTCTAAGGGACTTTTAATCTTTCAATGTATATATTTCTGTCACTGTCACTGTCCTCCCATTGTTTATCAATTTGCTCGAGTGGGCCCATTAATGTCTCCATTGTGAGACTTGTTGTTACTATGTTTGGCATATAGAATGTGCCACGGGGACCTTGCCAGGCTTTGCCGTGCAGGCGGGATACTCTCAGTAGCTTGCCAGGCTCTCCGAGAAGGGTGGAGGAATTGAACTCGGGTCAGCAGTGTTGGCTGCGTGCAAGGCAAATGCCCTACCCGCTTTTGAAATTTCTGTTTGGTTTTTGTTTTGGGGCCACATCAGTGGTGTTTAGGGCTTAATTATGGCTCTGTGCTCAGGGATCACTCCTGGCAGGGCTCGGGGACCCTTGGGGTACTGGGGATCAAACCCCGGTCAGCCGTGTATCTTACCTGCTATACTGTTGCTCTGATCCAATATTTGAATCTTGAAAGAAAATAATATTTTTCAAGATCTAGAAACAAAGGGAGTGTTTATTTGTCCAAGCCAGGGCCTTGAAAGTTGGGAGCAATTTGACAGTTATCTTGCTCACAAGGTTGTTGAAGAATTTAGACTTACATCCTTGCTGGTTGGCCCAGAACCCAACAGCCCAAATGTTTGACCTGGGAAAGCTCTGGGGGACAAAAGAGTGTATTGAAATAGACCTCACAGTCATGAGGTTTGTCCTAATGTAGAGAGACAGATGTCCTTGCATCTTCTGGGGATGGAGACGGCCCAGGAGGGCTGGGGAGGTAACTAGCCCTGTCTCCAATACCAGCTCTGGCAGCCTTGACTGTTAAGAACAAGGCACTGCTGGGACCCAGGGAAATGCACCCACTTCTGCCTCCTGGGGCGTGGGGAGGCCACTGCCATCAGACAGCTTTGCAGGAAGGAAGGAAATGGTGAACATCACAAACCTCCAAGCTCAAGCAGAAAAAAAAAAACGCAGAGATGAATTTTGAAGGCATGCCACTTGGCCATGGTGTGGGTGAAACCAAGGCTTATTTATTTACAAGACACGGTTCTGGAAGCCGGGCGCTGCGTTTTTCAGGCTTGGGGCTCAAAACCAGATGTTTAACCTGCTGCGTTTTTCAGGCTTGGGGCTCAAAACCAGATGTTTAACCTGCCTTCACCTTCCCAATCCTACTTAAATCTGAGCTTCGTCTCCCAAGACTCACAACCTCCCTGGGAGGAGGCAGATGTCGGCGCGCACGCACGTGTGTGTATGTGTATGTGTGTGTGTGTGTATGTGTGTGTGTGTGTACACGTGGGACTGGGGTCACGTTCATGCAGTGTGGGCCCCTCCCCCAAGACCCAGCCGACCAGCTGGGGCCCTAAAGCAGCTTCTGTCTGGGCCTCAGCTCAGACGCGAGTCGGAGCTTGCCAGCGAGTTTCTAGTTGCCTTAGGATATGTCTTCACGTTCTGGCCCGTCCCAGTGAGAGGTTGGGGGAAGGGAGATTGCCCCAACTCCGCCTGCACACACAGGTACATCTTGCCCCTCCTTTGGGGCAGGGCTTCCCACCAGGCTTCATTCCTTCCAGTGCATCTGAGATTCGGAGATTGGTGCCCACCTTTCATCAGGAGTGCGGATTTCTTGCCAGAAGGAAATGGGTCCTTGCACCACCAAGGAAAACCACACGTTCTGTCCAGGGTGAGTTTGGGGAAGTTCTTCATTTAATGGACAGCTGGTAAACTTTCAAGCCACCGAGGTAATGAGTCAGCAACTGGTGTGTGCAGAGAAGGAGGGGGGGCCATGCCCCCCTCTTTGTCCCAGCAACCTTCTCCTCCAATGAGACCCCTGCCCCAAACCGTCTTCTCATCTGCAAGTCTCACTGGTACTCCCCGTCACAAGCAAAGTGTGGGAGACTTGAAACTGACATGGAAAGAGTCCCTGGCACGGATAAATACGGATAAATCCTCCCCTGCTCTTCCCAATAGCCCTTCCATCATTAGCGACATGCTGAGGACCTCTCAACCCAAGCTGGACAAGATGCTGATGGCAAGATGAAGGACAGAAGCCAACGAGCCGTTAGGATGATGCCACCCTACCCAGTCTGCACATTTCACACACCCCAACACAGATCTTGCAACGAAAGTGAGGAACATGAAAAAGGAGTCACTCAAACACAAATGGGACTGGCCTGTGCGTGCGTGTGTGTGTGTATGTGTAGGAAGTGGGGGTGGGGTGGGCATTGAGCACAGAAGTGGTGGATGGCCCAGAGTCACTGAAGATTCAGCTCTGAGATAAATGTGGGGATGGAAGTTGTAGACAAAATTCCTTTGGGATTTGAACCCTTGAATCTTTGCAGTGAAATGTGTTGTCATATGTAGTAAAGGTTTGTTCATTAATATTCTTATTAAGGCGGCCAAAGCGATAGTGCAGTAGGTAGGGCACTTGCCTTGCACACGGCCAATCTGGGTTTGATGCTTGGCATCCCATATGGTCCTCTGAGCATTGCCAGGAGTAATTTCTGAGTGCAGAGCCAGGAGCAACCCCTGAGCATTGCAGCAACCTCTCGCAAAGACAATCTGAAGCCAGATAATCTGGGGGTCCCAGTGATAAGGAAGATTCCCCCCTCCAGAAAAGGTGAGAATAGGAGCTAACCCAAAACAACCTTGTCTTTTGGTAATGACTGTCCCTCCCTCCTTCTGTCTCTATAAAGTGCCATTTTGCAATATTCCTTATTAGTCTCCGCTCCCCAAGCCAGGCACTGTCCCTCAGAGGTCCCCAGAGACCTGGCCCAGACCCAAGGTCAGCTTTCCTGGATCTTGGGTCTCCCTCCTCCCTTCCCTCCTCCCCTTCGTCCTTCTCCTCTTCCTCCACCCACTCCCCTTCCTCCTCCTTCTCCTCTTGCTCCCTGTCCTCCTCCTCCTCTTCTTTCACTCTCCTCGTCCTTCTTCTCCGCTCCTCCCCCACCCCCTCTTGCTCCTCCCCCTCTTCCTCTTCATCCTCCTCTTCCTGCTCCACTTCATCCTCCACCTGCTCCTCCCCCTCCTGCTCCTTCTCTCCTCTTGTTCCTTCTCCACCTGCTCTCCCTCCTCCTCCTCTTCCACCTGATCCTCTTCCCCCTCCTCCCCCGCATCCTCCACCTGCTCCTCCTCCTCCTCCATCAGCCCAGAGACCTTTGCCCCGACAGTGCTGGCGGGAAGCCTCCTCAGCACAGGAATGTCTGAGCAGCTGCCGGGCCCTCTGGTTCCCCATCAGAGACGGGACAGTGGCCGAGCACAGTGACAGGCTGACTGGCAGCTGGGGTCTGGCTCCAAGAGTGCTCACGAGACTCAGCCACACCCCAGCCTGGGAGAGGCACCGGGTCACAGGGGCCTCCCTGCCCTGGGAGGGAGAGGAGAGTCAGTAGGCTGGTCCGACAGCCAGAACCCGAGCCGCGATCCACAGCAGCACCCGGCACCAGCTAAAGAGAGGAGAACGGGATGGGAGCACCCCCGCACCGCGCCCAGGCCCGCACCGCAAGCACACCCCTACCTGCACTTTCACGCACACCCACACCCCTACTTGCTCTCTCACCCACACCCCTACCCGCACCCTCAGCCACACCCCACCCATACCCCTACCCAAACCCTCTCCACACCCCTACCCGTACCCTCACCCACACTCCTGCCTGCACCCTCACCCACTTTCCTACCCACACCCTCACTCACACCCCTACCCGTACCTTCACCACACCCCTACACATACCCCTACCCAAATCCTTGCCACACCCCTACCCATACCCTCACCCACTCCCCTACCTGCACCCTCACCCACACCCTTACCGGCACTCTCATCACACCCCTACCTGCACCCTCATCCACACCCCTACCCATACCCCTACCCAAACCCTCGCCACACCCCTACCTGTATCCTCACCCACTTCCCTACCTGAACCTCACCCACACCCCTGCCTGCACCCTCACCCACACCCCTACCCACATCCCTACCCAAACCCTCATCACACCCCTACCCGTACCCTCACCCACTTCCCTACCTGCACCCTCACCCACTTCCCTACCCACACCCCTACCCAAACCCTCACCACACCCCTACCTGCACCCTCATCCACACCCCTGCCCGCACCCTCACCCACTCCCCTACCTGCACCCTCACCCACACCCCCCCTGGACCTGCAGCCTCACTCGCATCCACATACATACCCACACCGCACCCTTACCACACCCCTACCTGCACCCTCACCCATACCCCTGCCCGCACTGGTGTCTGCTCCGGAGGCCTCAGGCTGCCCACTTCCTTCCAACCCCTGCAAACTTCCCCTTCTCTGCAGGGCCCCACCAGGATGTTTCCAAGACAGAGCAGGGGGCAGGGCCCCACACCCCTGAAAAATAGCTGGGCTGGACTCAGGGGTCCTGAGCGGGGAGCATCGGGCAGGAGAGGGGTGCCCACGTGTGGGAGGGTTCAGATCTTAGTCACAGGCAGGCAGCATTTCCGCCCTCCCACCTTCCTGACTCTTGTGGGGTGCAGGCATGGGGGGCACATACAGCCTCAGACAGTGCCAGACCACGTGGGCTTCCGGACCCCAGTCCCAGCGCTGGCTCTCAGGGGCGATCACACAGAACTCTCAGCCTTCATGTGATCATCTGCAAAACAGAAGCCCTACCGGTGACCCCCAACACCGGCTGTCAGGGTTAGAGGAGAAACTTTCCAGAACGTTCTAAAGATGTGCCCCCTGGCAGGAAAGTGAATCTTAGCCCTTTCTGTGCCCCGGCTGGAGGTGGTTGAAGAGGTGGGCAGTGACCCTTGTCCCCAGGCAGGCCTGAAGGTCACTCTTGAGCACTAGAGTCTGGGATATGGTAAACGCTCCCTGCACTGGCCCCATGCTCTGAAATGCTTCTGAGACTCGGCCTCAGGCATCAGCCGAAACTAACTGGTGCAGCAGGTTTATGGGGTGTCAGGAGTCCATTGGGGGGTGGGGAGTGGGGGGGAACGGGGCAGAGGGCAGACTGGCTGTGTTGCCTGCACAGCCCCGGCAGGAAGGAGCTGGGGTGCCTCTGGAAGAGGGTCTCGGGCCTCCACAGCCTCCAGCACACAGCCTCTCCCCACCCCCTCCTCACTTCCTGTACCTGGGTTTCCACCAGCACAGCCTCACCTCCTGTGTGTGAGTAGTGAAGGACAGACGCCGAGACCCCTCGAGCAACCCAGGGTCCCTCTGCGTGGCACAGAAATCCCCTCCCTCAGAAGGTGTCCACGGGCAGCGGGCACCTTCATTCTGAGTGACCCCCAGTCTGTGCCCGTTCCTGAAAGGGCACCATCCCAGGGGCCTCGCTTTCCCTGGTTCCCTGCTCCCTGCCCTGTTACAAGGCTCAGGGCGAGGTTTCAGCATGGACCAGAGGAGACTGAGCAAATGTTTTCATTCAATCCCACTGATGCCAGCTGGTCCATCTCAGAACCCCTTCAGGAGCCAAACCCGAGACATCGTTGCTCGTAAGCTTCATCCTGGGGCCGGGACCAAGCACCTGAGGGAGCAACTCAACAAAGCTCTTTGCTAGCAAGGGCCTGTGGGGAAACCCCAAAAGCAAGACGAGGGGAAGAAGGGGAACAGGAGCCGCACCCCACCCTACCGCAGCCGCATTGGACAAGCCTGCCATGTATCATGGCTGGCAGTCACCCTAAGGAGTCACCTCAGCGCCAGAGGGCTTGGAACTCCCACATCTCTATACCCTTCTCTGTCCCGCTATCCCACCCCCCAGCCTCAGGAGAGAAACTGGCTGCAGATTCTGTTCCTCCTAACTGCGATGTCCAGGGGAGTCCGGGTGGAAGGGGCAGAGTTTGTGACTCAGCTTCTCTGGGCCTTGTCCACCTCCCTGACACCCCCTCACCGGGCACCATGTCTGTGGGAGGGTGGGCCCAGATTTAGACAGAGCTGTCATTTTGCCTGCGTCAGGCTGGCATCAGTTATGGCTGTGCTCAGCTGCAGGTAACTGCACTCGGGAGAGAGGGAGGTCAAAGCAAGAGGAGACATTTCATAGGTCCAGGTGGGTGCTGCTCCCTGGGGGTGTCAGCCAGGGTTCCTCCGCACCACACTTAGCTCCTGGCATCCAGCCTCAAGAGGGAGCAGCGATTGGGCATCCAAACTACACTCCAGGGTGGAGAAAGGGGAAGCAGGGAGTCCAGGGCCACAGAGGAAGTGGAAAACTCGCCCGCGGAGCCAGATCTTTCCTCAGACTCACTCACCAACCTGCCTCATCCTCCAGAGGATAGAACTACACTGGTTTTTGGGCCCAGTCAGGAATTTGCTGGCAGGGAGAGCATCCGGACAGTGACCGGGACCTCCCAGCAGCACCCAGAAGAGGGGAGCAGAGGTGCATCAGAACCCCAGGGAGGCCAGAGCTGGAGCCAAACCCAGGCTCAGGACCACAGTCCGCACCCACATCCCAGGACCAGGACCAGGAGGGGACAGAGGAAGTCCAGGAGTAGGGGACAGAGTCTGGGGACAGAGGGCACGAGGGTAGGACAGTCCGGGTAGATTTCTTTCCTTGTCTTACACACACACACACACACACGCACACGCACACGCACACGCACACGCACACGCACTGACACTGACTGGTCTGTCTCAGAACCACCTCAGGAACTAACCCCAAGACGCTGTTGCTCGTGAGCATTATCCTGGAACCAGGACCAACCTCTCTCACACTCACACACAGGTATTCTCTCACACACACATTCTCTCACACACACACATTCTCTTATACTCACACACTCAACATACGCACTCGCACACATTCTCTCACACACCCACACACACTCTCACATTCTCTCACACACATTCTCTCACACACACATTCTCTCTCACACACACATTCTCTTATACTCACACACTCACATACGCACTCTCACACATTCTCTCACACACCCACACACACTCTCATATTCTCTCACACACATTCTCTCACACACACATTCTCTCTCACACACACGCTCACACACATTCTCTCACTTTCACACACGTTCTCTCACACATTCACACTCCCATTCACACACATGTTCTCTCTCACAGTCTCTCACACACTCTTACGCACCCTCATACACTTTCACTCATAAACTCTCACACTCGTACACTCTCATACATACTCACATTTACTCATACACTCATATACACACACTCTCACGCATTCACGTGCTCTCACACTCACACTGTTAAGTCACACTCACTCTCATGCACACACCCACACAGTCCTCTCGTTTCAGACACCCAGTCACCTCCCCCACACCAGGCCCTGATACTGGGAAACAGGTGCTGATGGGTCCTGTGTCTACCATTTCTTATTTATTTTGGGGGGGGGTCACACCCGGGGATGCTCAGGGGTTACTCATGACTCATGCACTCAGGAATTACTCCTGGCGGTGCTCCGGGGACCATATGGGATGCTGGAAATCGAATCTGGGTCAGCTGCGTGCAAGACAAATGCCCTATCGCTATCTCTCCAGCCCCTGCCACTTCTTAAGGGTCCTTCTCTCTGCTCTGCTAAGAGGCACTGTCCCACTGCCATCCCTGCACTACTTCAGAGCTGACAGGTGGGCTCCCCCCACCCCCCAACCCCCACCCTGCATAGCACCCAGGAGCCAAAGCCCAAAGTCTATGAGCTGAAGCAAACAATGTAATTAAACAAAGAGCAGAACACAAGAATAAAAGACCAGGCAAAGGGGGGCAGGAAGTGAGGCCGGGAAATGGGGGTGCGCCCTTGGCTCCCCACCAAGTCCCGCTACCCCCACCTCTCTCCATGACCTGTGGTCTTCAGCCCACCCAAGCCAGACTCTCAGTCCACCCCTGAGGGACCCATCCCTCCCAGCACCTCCCCATCCCACTGTCACCCTGTGGATGCTGGGACACTCTCTCTGTGGCCCCCAGCACCCGCACCCACCCCCACCCCCACTCAGTCTCTCCCTCCTGCCCGCACTTCCTCTGGAGGGTGAGGTTTACTCCTCCTCTAGTGCCCCTGGGGGATTCTTACACCCCAGACTGTGCTGGCCCGGCCGCATCCTTAGGGAATGCTGGCCCCTCCAGGACCCTGTCCTGTTGCCCCTGGATGCCCCTTCAGGACCCTGTCCTGTTGCCCCGGATGCCACCCTGCCAGGGGGATCAGGAAGTGAAAGAGGAAATCAAGCAGGAGAGAGGGGACCCTGGGAACCCTCAGCCCTGGGAGCCCCTCTGGGGGATATCGGTGCTGCTGGGGACAGTGGCCCTGCCTGACCTGTCCCCCAGGGCCTTGTCCCGCCTGTGGTGACCCGGGCAAAGCCGGCTGTGCGGCTCACCACTCTCTGAAACCCAAGGCGACACCGGGAGTGCCCTTCTGCCCTGGACCAGCTGCTTGAGCTAATTTTAGGATTTTCCCAGCCTGGCGGGGGCCCTTAATCTCAGCCCAGCTCAGAGGCTCTCTGATCAAGTGGTCCCTCGGTCTCCCCTTCTCCAACGCACCCTCCCCCCAAGAAAGCGAGTCCCTCTGTCAACTTTCAGCCCCTTCCACCTATCCCTGCGACCCGTGACCGCCTGCTCCCAGAAAGAGCGCCTCCCCCAGGCCTGCAGCCAGAGAGTCCTGGTGCCCAGGCTGGCCCTAGGCTGACCCCTAACTATGTACTGCTTAGGTCTAGGAGGAATGAATGATTGCATGAAGGGATGAATGAGTGATGCTGTGTTTTGCTTTGCCAACGACAGGGTTTAGGATTCACATTTGCGAGCAAGCTCACAGTTCTGTTGTTATTTATTATTTTTTTTTATTCGTATGTGGGGCCACACCTGATGGGGCTTGAGGGCTACTCCCAGCTGAGCTGAGGGTAGGGAGGGGGGATGTCCCAGTGAGCTCAAACCTGGACTCCCAGGAGCCTCCCGTGCAGAGCACGTGCTGCAGCCTCGGTGCTGGGACTGGCCCTGAGCTCAGCCGAGTCAGCCCCAACAAGAGGCTCTGACCTGGGCCAGATTCTCAGGGACGTGGTCAACCTAAAGGAGAAGGATTCTGGAGCTCCCTCCCTCCCTCCCTCCCTCCCTCCCTCCCTCCCTCCCCCCAACTTCTGTTCAACTCTTGGGACACCCAGGTGTTCTCTCAGGATCCTTTGAAGTTAGGAGGCGTCCCCAGAGGATCCCAGAGGTCCTTTGAGATGCACCACCTCCCTCTCAGCCTCCTCCAGATAACTCCTCTATTGCCATGGCATCCAGAAGAGAGGGCAAGATGGGGGCATCTCAGGGAGCTCCCCAGACTGAGGAGGAAGCCAGCATAAGATGTACAGATCACCCTAAGGCAGAAATCCTAGACCCGATGCCCATGCTAGGGAGAAGCCAGAAGTGGTGGGAAAGGTGGGGATTGGGATTCCCCAATTCTTGGCATGGACAAGAAAGGACACTAGTCTGGAGCCAAAGAAAATAACCAACAGGGCTGGAGCAAGTGATAATAAAGCAGACAGGGCACTTGCCTTGCACCTTGACAACCTAGGTTCAATCTCGGGCACCCCATATAGTCCCTGATTCTTACCAGGAGTGATATCTGAGTGCAGTCCCAGGAGTAAGTCCTGACTACCACTGGGTGTGCTCCCCCAAAAAATGGGCGGAGGAAGAAAAAAATGACCAGCAGGAAGGAATGTCCCCTAGCAGGTTTCCCCACAGGTCAGTGTTTTTCACCTTCTCACTGGACAATTTTCAGAGGAAGCACAGAGACCATAAGGAACCATTAGATGTAATTATCTTTGTATCTTTGCTTCCTCCTCCTCCTCCTCCTCCTCCTCCTGAAGCCCCCAAGAATAAATTATTATGCCCTAGATATAACCACCCTGACCCCAGAATTATCCCTCCCTTCCCACCCCCCCCCAGCCACGACCACAAAATTGTGTTTAATTGTCACTTAAATGAAAAACAACTCGAAATAAACATTTTTTTTTCTAAATAAAACAGCTTTACGTGTCTAGAAAAATAAGGAAAGGCTGGGACAGCAGTCAAACCCCAGCAAACCAACACTCTGTTCTGAAATGGTCCCAAATAGGATTCTCAGTGCAGGGGAAACAAGTGAGCTTTTCAGCCATGCCAACCATTGCCCGGGAAGCTGCTGGGT
Source organism: Sorex fumeus (assembly GCF_029834395.1). NCBI lineage: Eukaryota > Metazoa > Chordata > Mammalia > Eulipotyphla > Soricidae > Sorex > Sorex fumeus. The sequence continues at coordinate 7,038,451 of NW_026606062.1, forward strand.
GTGGATGTACCAGCACGCCTCTGGCCGCCTATTTATACTGCAAGGCAGCGTTCTGGGAGACAGGAGGGCTTCTAGAAACACCAGCCTCTCACACCACAGTCCTCAATCCATCCCAGGCCAACCCCAGGTGCCTTGGCATGTAGGAATTCTTCAGAGTGGTCAAAGCAGCCTTCATCAACTCTCAGGTCCCTCCCACGTCATCAGATACAGGCCCAAAATGTGCCTTTCTTTTTTTCTCTGAAGCCCTAATTCCTCGGTAGCCTCTCTCTCATTCCTATCTTTTCTCCCCGTGAGGCACTCTTACTGCCCATCGGGGTCCCCAGCACGCTCCTCTCTTTCTCCAGCTCAGTGCTGGCAATCTGAGGTGGTAGCACCAGGGAAGTATCAGGAGTACAGAGTGAGACTCCTGGCCAGGCAGGGACAGACACAAACACAGCAGAGTCTAATGTTCATAAACACGAGAGCGTGTGTCTGCTATGATCCACCATTTACATACAAGAAAACAGGATCAGCAAGGTGAACGAAGGTCCCAGAACTGGTGAGAAAGAGAGAGAAGACACGAACCACACAAAGTCCAAGTCCCAGGCAGGGTCTGCCCACGGAACAGATTCGAGCAGCTCCATCTCAACCAGTTACTATCACAACAATCATTACTGTCACAACTATCATAACCATGGTAACCACCATAACCACCATTACCATCATAACCACCATAGCTATTAGAACCACCATAACCATTAGAACCATCAAATCCCTAGGTTCAAATCCCCAGTTCCTTATCTTGACAGTTCTGCAGGTTGAGCCTAGTGGATCTGCTGTCTGGCACTGCAGGGGAACTATGGTCAGACCACAGCCTGGTGTGATTAAGCACCTCAAAAAGGGATGTGACCCCCAATGACCAAAAAAGATGCATAAGTGCCTTAGTCAGGAAATGTGGTGTCAGTTTCATAGGCGCCACAGAAACTCCCACAAGAGTACCAGGCTCCTAATCCATAATTGTCATAACCTCTATGGCCATCATAACCATCACAACCATCATAACCACCATAACCATCACAACCACTGTAACCATGACAACTATCATAACCATCACAACCACTAAATAGCATCACAACTGTCATAACCATAATAACCATCACAACCACTAAACCATCACAACCACCACTAGCCATCACAACCATCATAACCACCATAAACATCACAACCACCTTAACCATTATAACCACCATATCCACCACAACCACCATTACCATCATAACCATCATGACTATCATAACCATTGCAACCACAATAACCATCAAAACCACTATTACCATCAGAACCAGTAAACCATCGTAACTTCCAACAACCAACATAAGTACCATAATCATCATAACTATCACAACCATTATAACCACAGCTATCACAACCATTGTAATTTTCACAACCATTGTAACTCCATTGCCCCAAAACCATCACAACCATCACAACCATCACAATCATTATAATCACAACCATCATAACCACCATAATCATGACAACCACCAATAATCATAATGATCTGAACACCATAACCATCACAACCACCATTACTAGCATAACCATAACAACCATTATAACCATCATAACTTTCACAACCATCATAAACAGCATCGTAACTCTCATAACTATCACAACTGTTAAAATCACAAGTATCACAAACATCATAATCATCACAATCATTACAACATTAATCATTGTAACTCCATAGCTACTGTAACCATCATCACCATCACAACTGTCACAGCCATCATAATTGCCACACCATCATAACAATCACAGTCATTTAATCATCACAACCATTGTAACCAACATAACCACCCAAACCATGATAACCATTACAATCATCATGACCATCCTAACCACCATAACTGTCATAGCCAACATTAGCTATCACAACCATTATTAGCTATCACAACCATTATAACCATCACAGCCATCATAACCAATCATAACATCATAACCATTGAAACCACCATAACTCAACTAAGTATATACACCGTCACAAGCATTGTGAGTGGCTCAGCTGAAGTAACACAGACCTCACTGAGCACCCCAACCTGAGGTGCATCCCCAGAGAGCACCCCAACTAACTAGATTCGTGGGCAATTTCCATTTATTTCCACAATCACCTCAACAACAAAGGGAAGTCCCCTTTCAAAGGGAAGGGAATTTTAAAAAGACAAGTCCCACACTTAATGCCAACGTGGCTGAGACCAGCTTTTGTGATGGTCAATGTGAGAGATTCATGGCGTATAGTTAAGGCTATTGGTGTGGGTGGGTTGGGGTTACACCCGGCTGTGCTCAGAACTTATACCTAGTTCTGTATTCATGGATCGCTCCTGGCAATGTTTAGGGCACTGTGTATGGTACTAGAGTTGGTCACATGCAAGGCAAGCCCCTTACTGTCTGTACTATCTCTCTGGTCTGATTTCAGGTTATTTTGTGGTTTTCTAAGACGAAGGACAGAGGGGGCCAGTGTGGGTCCCCATGTAGATTGGAAGATGATGGAGACCCACATGAACAGAGCCGTGGCCCCCAACTCCAGCTCCTTTGCATCTCTGGGAATGTTGCAAAACTCTTTTTAACTCTAGTCTTTCCTCCGATGTCACACAGCAGGTGTGCCAGAAGCACTCCCTGGAGAGCACTTTTTTTAAAAATTTTTATCAGTGAGGTACAGTTGTAGATTTATAAATTTTGTGCTTGGGTTTCAATTATACAATGATCAAATACACATCCCTCCACCAGTGCCCATTTCCCACCACCACAGATCCCAGTATCCCTCCCATCCCCCATCCCCCCATCCCACCCTGCCTCTGTGACAGGGCATTCCCCTCTGTTCTCTCCTTTTGGGTGCTGTGGTTTGCAAAAGAGGCATTGAGTGGCAATCATGTTTGGTCTATAGTCTACTTTCAGCATGCTTCTCCCATCCTGGGAGGATCCTCACAGCACCCTTTATTTGGTGCTCCCTGGTTAAAGAAACTTTGGTACATTTACACAATGGAGTACTATGAAGCAGTTAGAAAAGATGAAGTCATGAAATTTACATACAAGTGGTACTACATGGAAAGTATCATGCTAAGCGAAATGAGTCGGAAAGAGAGGGATAGACATAGAAAGATTGCATTCATCTGGGGAACATAAAGTAACAAAATAGAAGACTAACACCCAATAATGGCCGAGATTAGTACCAGGAATTTTGCTCCATGGCTTGGAGGCCAGCCACACATGCTGGAGAGCACTTTTGTAGTAGTGAAGGTAGGAAGTAATGAGGCTCAGGTTCCTGTCTCTCCCGCCAAGCCCAGCCCGCAGGGGAATGCCTGCCCACCCCACTCTGCCCCTGACAGCTGCAGGGACCCAGCTCTCCTGGGGGAGGGTCTTTCCATGCCAGTGACCAGAGGGGAAGACCCCGCATTCTTGGGCCATATGTGGAACAGCTGCGTGGGTCAGAAACAAGTGCAAAGGGAGCAGGAATAGTGGAACTTGAGACAGATAACGGCCCCCCACACCCCCTTCCACATACATAATCCTTCATACATTGCCCAGAAAATATGAAGGTGATGCAAAATTTTTTAAAAGTGCAACCCAATGTGGTATCACCTCAGAGGGTCTGTGCCCCAGGATAGCTGGGTGGGAGTGAGTCAGTGGTGCACAGCCCCTCGGACCCCTAGAAGACATGTGGGGCCAGAACAGTCTCCAAGGATGCCACAGTCACCGATCTGATGTCACTGTCCTGTCCCTTTGCTCTGCAGAGTGGACCTGGGTGTGAAGTTTCCGTTCACCTCAGGACTAAGGTAAGGAGCATCCTGAATCGGAAGCAGCCCAGGGGCTGGATCCAGGACCCGTGCACCTCCAGCATCCTCCAGGCCACTCTGATGAACTGAGACTGTGTAGAGGTGGTGACAGAACTCAGGGTGAGCCCAGTTCAACACAAAGACTCGAATGCAGGGGCCGGAGCGGTAGCACAGCAGGTAGTGTGTTTGCCTTGCATGCGGCTGACCCGGGACTGGTCCCCAGCACTCCATATGGTCCTCCGAGCACTGCCAGGAGTGATTCCTGAGTGCAGAGCTAGGATGTTACTGCATCCACATTGCTGGGTGTGACCCAAAAATAAAGCCAACCAAACCCACAAAGACAAAAATGCCAGGTTTGGGCCTGGGCTGCCCTCCCTTTAGTGGAGGGCTACCAGAGACCTGGCTGGGCACCAGGAGGCCACCTGAAGCTTCAGTCCCCAGAAAGCCAGGCTGACCTCGGAGCAAGAGACATCCCAGTGGAGGGCAGGGATGTCTCCCTCTGTGGGGACATTTCCATGGCCATGCCTGGTGGCCAGGACAGTGCCACCGCAGCCAACGCTAGGTGCCAGGTCAGAGTGTCCCCTGGCAGATGAACTCCCCGGTGCCTGGGTGCTTGTCGCCAGGAGCTTGCGATCTGGGACCCAAAGTATCTCTGTTCTGTGGGTTGGTGAGACTGATGTCCTGACACAGGAACATGGCCTGTGTCCTGACTAATCCAGGGTAAGGATCCGTGGGTCATCCATGCACCCTCCTCCTGTACACACACACACACACACACACACACACACACACGCACACACACACTTAGATCACTCTGCCTGCCTCAACACCGGACCCAGGGGCCACTGGGCTACACCACACCTAGAAGCGCTTCTGCCCCAGACAGCTGGCCCATGTGTACCCCAGCCTGGTCCTTCCTCTGAGCCATTGCTGGGGGCACCCTCTCTCTCCTCCATCCCCAAAGCTGAGGCTTTGAAGCAGCAGTAAATCATCTCCACATCCTTTGGAGGAACTAAACGTCTTCATCTCCCTACAGACCTGCCCTCTGGTGTCTCACTCATTCAACAAACGCCAGTACCGAAGAGAGAAGGGGGGCTAAGACCTTGTGTGGCATGTGAATAGCTCCAGTTTGATCCTCAGTATGGTACTGGGTTCTCAAAACATCATCAGGAGGGAACCCTGAGCACAGAGCCAGCAGCAAGCACTGAACACTACAGTACTTGGGATGAGAAAAGGAAAACGTGTCAGCCAGCTATGTGAGTGTTGGGGGCAAGGTTATTTTTAGAGTTCTACACACAGACGCAAAGCCACAAAATGGGCCTGTGGGAGGGTGGGGCAACCGTTATGCTCCTGGGGGACAGGCCTCAGTCATGTTTCTCTCTGAGCCTCAGCCTTGCTGGGTATCGCTAAGTGGTCCTTCCCACCCCCGCTGAGTGGTGCTCCCTATCCCACTGAGTGGTGCTCCCCACCATGCTTGGTGGTGCTTCTCCCGCCCTTCTGAGTGGTGCAGAGGGATGGAGGCAGACAGTCAGGGGGTGGGGAGACAAGGAGAGAGAGAGAGAGAGACAGAGACATGGAGACAAAGAGACTGAGATGGAGAGACAGAGAAGAGCTTGGAGAGAGATAGCAAATGATGGACGGAGAGTGAGACAGACGGACAGAGATGAGGACAAAAATAGGGATGGAGAGGGAGAGACGGGGAGAGTTCTGGAGAAAGAGAGAGAAAAATACTGACAAAGGTGGAAAGAGATAGAGGGAAGCTTAAACAGCTTAAATATGTGGTGGGGAACATGTAGCGAGAGAGAGGGATGGGAGAAGAGAAAGTGGAGGGGCATATCCCCACTTGGGGTCTCCTGTCATAGCAGCTGAGAATAAGTGGCCAGGGCAGAGGAGGTCAGCAGGGGACAGGGCACATGGGCATTTGGAGCTAAAAGGAAGCTGGCCAGGGGCCCAATGTGGAGATACAATCCTGTGGGCCCAGAGGATTGCGGACAGGAGGGCCGTCAAGGCTTTGGTCTCCAGCTCTGAGTGTACTTTTGAGACCTACAAGATGCTCTTGGCAGGGTCCTATGCAGGGGTGTGGCCGATGACTCCAGAAGCAGGGATGCAGAGAGACCAGCTGTGGTTAGACTGAGGCAGGCAGAGGAGGGAGGTCCCAGCGTGGGTGCTCAGCCTTCCTGAGTCCCCGAGGCTTCCAGAAACCTCAGAAACATGAAGTGGATACCTCAACTGCCACTTCCGGCCCCCCACTGTTGATTCACCAGGGGCAGGTGGGGTCTAGAGCCCCCTATGGTCTTCTGAGAACTCTTGGGCTCTCCTCACTCTTTCAGACTCCATCCTCCCAGGACTCCGGCCTGCACCTCACCCCCAACCCCACTGTTCCCGTGGATGGAAGCAGAGAGGGATCCCCAGGGGCAGACCAGGAAGATACTACTGAGGGCCGGGGAAAGTGGAGGGCAAAGCTACCCTGATTGCCAGGCTGGGTGAGCCATCCTGCAGCCCGTGTGACTTGCCAGGGCACTTGGGGAGTGAGGGTGTCCCCATGTGTGTCTTGGCTCTGGCAGAAGAATCCCCACACTGAGCATTTTCTGGCCTTTGGCTCTTGGGTCTCCCAGCAAGTGTGTCCTGCACTGCTGACCACATTTTCCCAGCTGTCCCTCGGCCAGAAATGTTCCTCTCCATGTTGTTCTCCAAGGCACCAGCTCGCGGGCACTGCCTTCGGTAGCACTTCCCTAAGGACACACCTCCTGACGCTTTCCTGGAGAGTTTTCAGGGGGGTTCATAAGGGGTTGCTGTTTTGTTTGTTCCTGTTGGGGGACCCATACCCACAGTGCTAGAGGGACCCCCTGGTGGTGCTCAGAGCACCCTGCCTGGAATCAAACCAGTCCTTGTGTCTGCAAGGCAAGTGCTCAGCCTCTGGGTGATCTCTCTTGCTGTCCCTTCTCCAAGTGATAGAGCATCTCGGCTCTTGCCAGCCCACAGGGAGTGGCTGCCTTCACTCCCTTCCCTTCATCCCCACCCCTCCAGTTCTCGGAGCCTTGGCTTCTGCAAACATCCTCATGAGTGAGCCTAAAACATCCTGGCCCGTGTTTTACATCCTGGTATCTGAAGTGAGCTCACGGTGACAGTTGACCATTTTCATGGTGAGTCCAAGAACATAGGGGTCTCAGATTGGAAATATGTCATTTTCCCCTTGTTTCGGGTCAGTGAGAATGTCCCTCTGCTAGCTCTGAACCTTTATCACTATGACTTCAAGATACACAAAGCAGTCTTTGACATCTTCCAGAAAATGTTAACTTTCAACGTTCAGGTACTGCATAACAGCTACAGGTCTTAGGAGCTGCCCTGGTAGCTTACCAGGAGAAGCCTAGGCTTTGCATCTGGACCTGGATTAGAAAAAAAAGACTAAGAGGGGAGGGGAGAGACAGAGAAGTGCAGAGAGAAAGAATGAGAGAGACAGAGAGAAATGGAGACCAAGGTGCAGAGACAGAGGCTGGAGAGATAGTACAGTGGGTAGAATATTTGCGTTGCATGTGGCCAACCCAGGTTTGGTCCCCAGAAACATCAGGAGGAATTCCTGAGCGCAGAACTAGAAGGAACCCCTGAGTATCACCAGGTGTGGTCCAGGAGGAAAAAATAAAAAGCAGAGACATGGAGAGAGAGAGAAGGAACAACAGAGCAACAGAAAAACAGAATGATGAGACAGGGAGATTCCCTCCACCCCCGCAGGAGAGAAGACAGGGAGATCTCAGGGACAGGAAAATTAGTGGGAGGAGGCATACACAGGAGTACTCACTGATTTCTATACTGGAATTTTGGGGTGAGGATTGAGCCATGAGATGCAAACTCATCTCAGCAGAGAAACTCGCCCAGGTCCAACCGTCCTGGCCTCCCAGTGGACAAACCATCCACTTCGCGGTCTGGAACAGTGGATGTTCCAGCATCACATTTGCTCCTTTCCTTTTTTCTCTTAACTGGAAAGAGACAGACTGGCATTGGCACAAAGCCCCCTGTGGATTATAAGGAAGAGACACAGCAGGTACTCGGGAGGAAAAGAGAGGGCCCCAAGCCCACCACGGATTGAGAACCCGTTTGATCCTTCTGATCCTTCTCCTGCCTGGCACCCACAGCTCTTTCCAAGGTTCAACTGGAATTGTATTAATGTGGTTGGTCCGTGGGCACTCACATCTGAGTTCCACACCCCATGTTTAGTTTGATATTTGAAACACTTTTTATTTTTTTGGTAAGAAGATCATTTCTTAAAGGAGTGGAATCATTTTAAAAGTAAAACCGGGGTTTGATCTGTATTGATGGGAAGGAGAGCTAAGGAGAGCGAACGTTGATGGTCCCAGTGAATCAGGAGCACAGAACCCTTAAGTCAAATCAGCACACAAGGATATCTGAGCAAGCAGTGCCTTGGGAGTTTTGCAGTTTTGGGGGAAGGGTCTTCACACTGGCTTGAGATTGTACACGTGGCACTGTGGGTCAGAAATGGTGAGCAGCCAAACTCACAGGCAGCAACACGAGGTGCCACCGGGGATCGAACTCATGGCCTCACGTGTGAAAGGCAGACACTTTACCTCCGAGCCATCAACAGGCCCCAGAGAAAGCATCTTCTTTAAAAAAAAGATTTTTTTTAATTAAAGCACTATGATTGATCAAGTTACTTAGAGTTGTGTTTTGGACATACAATGTCCCAGGTCCTCTTTAATGAATTTCGTCAGGGGTTTACTTAGCAATTGCTATAATAACGTTACATCAGTAAAGAGCAAATCTGCAAATGTTCCACCATGCATTTCATTCCATAGATGATGGTGTCTGTGTGGCCAGCTCTGCTACAGAGAGGTATAAAGCTGTGTCACAGATTGATGTCCAGAAAAAACAGATAATGCAAAAAAATGCAGAACTGAGTGATTGATCCCAAGATAGCTTGGCAAGCAAAGTTCTGCTTCGATTTTCTCTGGGGTAACTTGTTCTTTAATGTAATCAAGATGACTCGTGTAGCGAAAATTTCTGTTAAAGCCATCAGGGGTAGGACTTCTGCTGGAAAGGCTGGGATAGAAATTGGACTGTTTTAATGCCATTTTAATGAAAAACATTCCATAGTATAAGAGTGTATTGGCTTGGTAAGTTTCACCGGGAGCATGCAATGGTGATTATTATGAAATTTAGTGGGATTTTTATATTGCTGGGGGTGCCCTAGCCTGGACTATGCTGCACGGTGCTGGTTTATGTGTAGCCAACAGGCAGTCAGCTGGGTCCTCGAATACCCAGGATGAACTCAGACCCACAACCAGATCACAGACTCTCTTGTCAATGATGCCACCTGATTGATTACTTTATTTATTTATTTATTTATTTTTGATTGGTTACTTTATTTTATTTATTTATTTTTGCTTTTTGGGTCATACCTGGCAATGCACAGGGGCTACTCCTGGCTCTACACACAGGAGTTACTCCTGGTGGTGCTTAGGGGACCATATGGGACGCTGGGAATCGAACCCAGGTCAGCCACGTGCAAGGCAAATGCCCTACCCGCTGTGCTATCTCTTCAGTCCCCGATTGGTTACTTTAGATGCACTCTCTCTCTCTCTCTCCTCTCTGTATGTGTGTGTGTGTGTGTGAGAAAGAGAGAGAGAGTGTGTGTGTATATGTTGTGGGGGTGCTACACCTCGCAGTTTTCAGGACTTATTCCTGGCTCTGTGCTCAGGGATCACTCCTGGCTGTGCTCAGCCGACCATATGCGGGACCAAACACAGGCTATCCGTGTGCAAGACGCCTGCTCTAACCTCTGCACTATCTCTCTGGCCTGCTTGTTGGTTACTACAGCCACTTTGCCAGTATATTTATCTTTTCATTTGAAACTCGTTGACTGCACAGCCATCCCGATCGATCCCTTCTGGAAGTTCCTGGGCATGTATTTGGGTGATGGGACTGGAGCAAGGGACAAGCAGTGTATAGTACTGGGAGCAAAGCCAGGCTTGGGCTGAATGCTCCAGGGTTGGCAGAAACTGAGCACAGAGAGAGGGAGAGAGAGAGAGAGAGAGAGAGAGAGAGAGAGAGAGAGAGAGAGAGAGAGAGAGAGAGAGAGAGACGCTCCCCATGGATCCTCCCTGGGGATGAAATCCGCTTTCAGCTTGCTGCGCTGGCTCTGGGTTCTTTCCAGCACACTCTATGTACCTTCTGTCCTGTTCCCCAGACACAGTGGTGATACAGAGGAGATCTTCTGCCTCGCTCCCAAAATAGCTGATGGGTAGCAGCCCTGGGGGTCTCTGCTCTTTCTCCCTAGCAGCCAGTAGAGGTGGCTTTCCAGGTTCTCCATTGCGTCCTGGCTGGGACCACCCTATCCCCATTTGGGCCACAGTCTGCTTTCACCCAGACCATGCCCACACGGGAGAGAGCCCAGCTTCTGCCCAGACCAGGTGGCAAGAATCCTTTTTGGGAAGCAGAGACCTCCCCCAGCCCCCAACCTCCAGATCCAACCACAGAAGCTGGCAGCCTCCACGTCTCCAGCACTGAAACGGGTTCCTGAGATGGAGGGACAGTAGCTCAGACTCTCCCTCACGGGGGCCCAGATCCCCTAATGATGCTTCTGCTTCCTCTCAGTGGAACCCATGCCCATGCTGGTGGAAGTCACTGGTCACTTTCAGTGGGTGCTCAAGGGGTCTGGAAAACCCGCCCCCAAGCTACAAGGAGAAAGGGGATTTGTGTCCCCTCCTGCCCTGGCCAGTCCTCACACCGTTCGAGGTCAGTGGGCATCTGACCTTAGGGCAACAAGCTGATTCCCCATCCGCTCACATCACATTTAAAAAAAAAATTCATCCCATTGAATTTTCATATGATCCTGCAGTACCACTTCTGGGAATATATTCCAAGGGTGCAAAGAAGCACAGTAGAAATGACATCTGCACCTGTATGCTCATCGCAGCACTGTTCACAATAGCCAGAAATGGGAAACAACCCAAGTGCCTGAGAACAGACGACTGGTGAAAGAAACTTGGTACATCTACACAATGGAATACTATGCAGCTGTTAAAAGAGATGAAGTCATGAAATTTGCTTATAAGTGGATGGACGTGTAGAATATCATGCTGAGTGAAATGAGTCAGAAATAGAAGGACAGATATGGAAAGACTGCACTCATTTGTAGAACATAAAGTAACATAATATGAAACTGACACCCATGAACGGTAGACACAGGGGCCAGGAATATTGCTTCATAGTTGGAAGCCCGTCTCATGAGCTGGGGGAGAAGGCAGCTGGAATAGAGAAGGGATCACTAACACAATGATGGCTGGAGGAATCATTCTGGATAGGAGATGTGTGCTGAAAGTAGATAAAGGACCAACCATGATAACCTCTCAGGGTCTGTGTTGCAAACCATAATGCCCAAAAGTAGAGAGAGAGTATGAGGAAAATTATCTGCCATGGAGGCAGGAGGAGGGTTGGAAAGGGGATATACTGGGGACATTGGTGGTGGAGAATGTGCACTGGTGGAGGGATGGGTGTTCAATCACTGTATGCCTGAAACTCAAACATGAAAGCTTTGTAACTATATCTCATGGTGATTCAATTTAAAAAATAAATAAAATAAATAAAAATAAATTTTAAAAAATGTGTTGATGGTCAGACTTCTTCGTCAAAACCCTGAACAAATGGTTTGAGGCTCTTCATGTTCCAGGAGTGAGCAGATGTCATTGGGCTACACTAGCAAGCTACAGGGATGAATGGAGACATTACTGGTGCATGCTCGAGCAAATCGATGATCAACGGATGACAAGTGATACAAGTGGTTAATAACACTGTGATGATACAGTTGTTCATCACTCATCATTTCAGGTATTTACTGTTCCACCACCACCAGGGTGACCTTCCCTCCACCAGTGTCCTCCATTTTCCCTCCCGTCCCCAACCTGCCCCCTTAGAGTGAGGGTGAGGGCGAGGGTTAGAGGGTGAGGGTAAGGGTTAGAGGGTGAGGATGAGGGTTAGTAGCAAGTTGAGTTTATATTATTGCTCCAACAAAACTTGAAGAAATGGCAAATAGAATGATCAGAAAATAAATCAGTAAGAATCGCTTCACATTTTTAAAATATATTTTTAATATGTTGTTAGAAATCAAATGCTACATAAAAACTCATTCTGATTCTCTCCTTGTACCCCAGAATAAAATTAATCCCAGCAGACTCCTTTAAGCGTCCCCCCCCCCCCCCGCCTCCAATCCCTGCCTTTCCTCCAGGCCTACCCTTTCCCCCCTCCAAGAAACTGTGCTCAATACTGATTGGCTTCTTCCTTTGTTCCTGCTACCCAGCAAGCTGAGTGCCTTATAGGTGTGGGCATTCATTTAGCTTTCACATTTTGACTTATTTTGCTTCTCACGATCCCCTCAAGTTCCTTCCAAATAGTTACCAATGCCAAAGTTTTCTTTTTCTTTTGGTGGGAGGGTTGGGTCACACCCCAGTGTGCTCAGGGCTGACTCCTGATTCTGTGCTCAGGGACTACTCCTGGTAGTGCTCAGGGGCTCAAAGGTGCCTGATGTAACTTAAGAGAGTGAAGCTGACTTGGCCATGTGCAAAGCAAATACCTCTACCCTCTCGTGTATGTGTGTGTCTCTCTCTAGCTAGCTCTCTCTTGTTCTCTCTCTCTCTCTTGCTCACTCACTCCCTCTCTCTCTGGCCCCTCTTTTTCTTTTGTGGTTTCTTAGTCGCTGAAGAGTGTTGCACTGTGTCTAGACACCACATTCTCTTGGTCCATTCATCTGTCAGTGGGACCTGCTTCATATTTACATATGCGCAGGCTCATTCTCACATGTATTTGGTTTACTTGTACACACACACACACACACACACACACACACACACGAGCAAAACTGGCACATCATTCAGCCAAGGGAACTGTGGCAAATTCCGCACCCCAACAGAAATTCCTTTCCAGCTGCCCCCTCCCAGTTTTCGAGAGTGACCTCACTCAGCAAGAATCATGGTCCAGCCCTATGCTAGACTTAGGGCAGAGGGGTTTGGTTACCTGGGGGCTTTTAGGGAACTGCAACCTTTGTCAGGGCACATTCCAGGGGATCAGAGGTTCCTCCACTCAGCTTCTCGGGACAAATTACTCACGTGATTCTCTGTCAATGGAGTGTCCTGCCATAACCAATGTCCTGCCATAGCCATGCTCTTCACTTTCTACCTATAGCCCTGCTGGAACCCGCAACCCGCTCCCCGTCATTACATGCCCTCTCAACTGAAAATCCATATGTTGGATTCACCTGGACATTTGGATGTGGAACCTCAACTACTTTATATACTAATCTGTCTCCTATTTAGAGGTACCTCACCTGGAATATACCAGAAGCAAAGCAAAGTAAGTACATTCCTCTCTTGAAGTGCAGCTGGACAAGTAAAAGAATTTACTTGAGGTGGAGTTAGCAAACCCTTGACCACACCTGCCAGGGATTGAAGTCTTTGTAAAGGAGCAAAACTGGTAGTTCTTGCTCAAACAGGAAGGCCCAGCATGAGAAGGGGCCACCGTGGGGTCAGAGAGATAGTTCAACAGGCTGGGGTGCATACTTTACATGCAGGAACCTTGGGTTGGATCTCTGGTTCTGCATAATACCCCAAACACTGTCAGGTGTGACTACAAAAAAAAAAAAAAGAAAAAGAAAGGGGCTGGAACAATAGTACCACAGGTAGGGTGCTTGCCTTGCATGTGGCCAACCTGGGTTTTATCCCTGGCATCCCATATGGTTCCCCAAGAACCACCAAGAATAATTCCTGAGTGCAAAACCAGGAGGAGTAGGCCCTGAACACCATTGGGTGTGACCACAAAACAAAAAATACAAGAAGAAGGAGGAAGAGGAGGCAGAGAAAGGAAGGAAGGAAGGAAGGAAGGAAGGAAGGAAGGAAGGAAGGAAGGAAGGAAGGAGAGAGAGAGAGAAGGAGGAAAGGAGGAACGGGGAGGGAGAAGGAGGGAGGGGGAGGGAGGGTGGGATGGAAGGAAAGAAGGAAGGAAGGAGAGAAGGAAGATGAAGGAGGAGAAGAAGGAGAAAGAAGGAGAAAAAGGAAGAGAGGAGGGAGATGAATAAAGAGGAGGAGAAGGAGGAAGCAAAGAAGACCATCTGAATGGGAATCTGTGTTTCCTTCTCACTATGTTGCCCATTCATATAAATCCCATTTAAATCATTTCAGCCACCACACACCAGCTCCATTTTTTTTTTCTGTCTTGACGACCTGATCAGGGTCCTCACAATAAAACACTGTGACTGAGATTTATGGATATAGTACAGGGGTAAGGTACTTACTTTCCTTGCATGTAGCCAATGCCACTTGAATCCTGGCATGCATTGTTCCCCCAAAACCACCAGGAGCAACCCCCAAGCACTGAGTCAGAAGTAGCCCCTGAGCTGGCCACACTGCCAGGTGTGGCCCCAATACCTCGACCACCCGCCCCCCGTAATGAAAGAGTCACATGAGTCACTCTGACGGGTACCCTCATGAGGTTGGCCTGAAGAGTGTGTCTGTTCATCACGCAGGTTGCTCTGCGCAGTCGTGACAGAGGCGGGGGTGGACAAGCCTGGGGTCAAGCTGCAGAGCCGAAGACCCTCAGCCATCAGAGCCTCCTGTGTGGATGCTGGGCACTCAGGGTTCATCCCCCAAGACCTACTGGCCAGGGGTGCAGCCCTACCTGGCCAGCACCCTAACCCTGGGCTCTTTTCTGCATCCCATCCTGATGAAGCTTGTAGGCCAGTGTCCTGGGTCCCGAATAATATGTAAACTGCTTGAGGCTGACCGACCAAGGTTACACAGTCAAGTGACAAACCTTCACAATGCCAACACTGCCTCTCTGATTACCCCAGCTCGTCAGGAACTCTCTCTTCCAGGGGTCAGGCTGGACAGCACAGGGGTTAATATACTGGCCTTGCACATGGCCCACCCGGGTTCCATTCCCGGCATCCCATATGGTCCCCAAACCCCACCAGGGGGGATGCCAGAGCACAGAGCCAGGAGTAAGCCCTGAGCACTTCTGGGTGTGGTCCCCAAACCCAAACAAGGAAAAACCTCACTTTTATTGAGGGTGACACTCTCTTTGGACTTCCAAATGAGCAAACACTATCCAGGACCCCAGAACCTGCTCTCCTCTTTTCCCACCCAAGCCTGTTTCACTCACCAAGTCTTTCCCTGACTTAGAGGCTGGAATCCAGAACACTGTGGCTTGGGTCCAGCCTGAGGCCCACCTTTGGAAAACCAGAGCTGGGTGCCCAGCCAACTCCCGGGACTCAGTGACACTGAGAGGAACTTGAAGAGTGAAGCCCCTGCCAACAGGGCTGTGGGGACGGGGAGGGACAGCCCACGTGCAGGCAATACCGAGGGACTCGGCAAACACGCCCCGCCACCTCCAGGCAGCTCTCAACACCATGGGTGTTGGCGAACAGTCACGGAGGTGGCCACGTGCTGCAAACTCCAATTCACAAGATCCGGCCAAGAGCCCCCCAAACCGGAGGAACAACCCCCAACTCCGAGACAACTGCACCTCTCCACACCCTTAGGACTGCAGGCACAAGCCCACTCCAGCAGCATACCACATTATTTCAGGGACTTGCAATGTGCCAAGGTCCCGGGGGTGGGGGGGAGCAGTGGCTCTTCCCTTATGGCCTCTCCAGTTTGGGGGCAGGAAGCCCGGGCACAGATGTGAGCTGCAGAGGGCCAGTGCCACACGTGGCTGGGTTGGCGAAGCGTCAGTTGAGACCCTAGCGGTCCCTTTACTTTGCCCCGTTCCCAGGCTCAGCAGATTGGGCTCTGGCACGGTTGCCACAATCCCTGGTTCCCGGGATGGTGGGTGACATAACCAAGATCTCCTGGCATAACCGTGCGGGTCAAGTGGGTGGCTGGCTGCCTGTGCACCTCCATTTCTGAAGCACGCTCTCCGTCGCTCCCTCCCTATTTCTGTTAGAAGACGGAGACTCCGACCCAGTGAAGCTGCTCACATTGACCAACAGGCTTGAGTCTGGACAGAATCCGTTTGTTGGTACCCGCTGAATTCCTTGTTGCCAAATATTTTTGAGTACTGGCTTTTTTGGTTCTTGTCATTTTGTGATGCCAGGAATCCAAACCCAAGATTCACGCAGAGCAAGTGATCCACCTCTGAGCTACAATCCCCACCCTTAGATTTTCTTTTTGTTGTGTATGAGGGGGCTGGAGCGATAGCACAGCAGGTAGGGCGTTTGCCTTGCACACGGTCAACCTGGTCGACCCGAGTTCGATTCCTCCGCCCCTCTCGGAGAGCCCAGCAAGCTACCGAGAGTATCTCACCCGCACGGCAAAGCCTGGAAAGCTCCCCATGACGTATTCGATATGCCAAACACAGTTAAAACAAGTCTTACGAAGGAGACGTTACTGGGCTCGCTCGAGCAAATCGATGAACAACGGAAGGACTGTGACCGTGACTGTGTGTATGAGGGGGCTGGAGCGATAGCACAGCGGGTAGGGCTGTGCCTTGTACATGGTCAACCTGGTCAACCCGAGTTCGATTCCTCTGCCCTCTCAGAGAGCCCGGCAAGCTACCGAGAATATCTCGCCCGCACGGCAAAGCCTGGCAAGCTACCTGTGCCGTATTCGATATGCCAAACATAGTAACAAGTCTCATGATGGAGACGTTACTGGGCCCGCTCGAGCAAATCGATGAACAATGGGAGAACAGTGCTACAGTGTGTATGAGGGCGTTGGGGGTTCTGGGTAGGAGACCCAGGGCCTGAAACATGCAAGGCAAGTGCTCGATTACTGAGCTACGTTGCCAGCACCCTAAGTCAGGTGTGGAGGGTGGGGTCCCAAGCAGAGCTCAGGGCCCCGGGAATGGTTCCCAGGCTCAGCCCAGCTCTGTGGGCCTGACGGTTCTGTGCTCAGTCTAGCTGACTGTAGACACCATGGAGATGATACACCATACAATGCCAGCATCAAACCTGGGCCCACACAGGCCAGGCTTTCTCTGCTGCCCTCTGAGCTCTCCTCCATGCCTCACCCCTAAATATGTGGGAACGTATACCTTGCAGTGCTTAGGGATTATGACTGGCACTGTGCTCAGGGATCACTCCCAGCAGGGTTCAGGGGAGCTGAAGCAGTGCTGAGGATGAACGGTTGGCTGACCATCTGCAAGGCAAGTGCCTTCTTTGCTGTATTGTCTCTCTACTCCACCCCCTAAGTATGTTTCTCATTCTTTCTGGTGGCCTGTCTTCTTCACGGACCTCTCAGCTTTGTCCATGTTTGTAGGAGCAGGGACACGCGTGGACGCTTGGGAGAGATGCTTCAGCCCTGTGAGCCACTTCCCCCATGGCAGGCCCTGTGTGCGGGGCACGGGAACAACATGGACAATGCCACAGGCCCTGAGAAGCCCCACAGGCTCCCTGCTCAGCCTCGGTCCCTGGGGCCTTGGGCCAGATGTGCCCACTAGGAAAGCAAGTGGAAGACACATTGGAGAAGGAGCTTGCAGGAACGCTGACCACAGGTGAGAACGTTCCAGAATGGAGATTATGGGAGCTCCTTGCTCTTCTCAGGTGCCCTGAGGAGGCTCTTCCATACCTTGCAAAGCTTCGGAGGTGTTAAACTCCCTCCCATGCCCCCTCCGAGCCCCTGAAGGCATCTCTCTCCCTCCTACACACACACCCCCAATGCCAGCAGAGGGATGACATGGAGTCGGGGCTGAGGTCAGGGCTTTTACCCAAGAGCCTGCCCTGCCTCCTAGCCTTGCCCTCTTTGGGTCCTGCCTTCTCCTCAGTTTTAAGGACTGCCCTTGAAGTTTCTCAGTCCCGAGTTCACTTGAGGCCTTCAGACTGGCCTCCTGCCAGTTCTCAGGCCTGAGCCGTACCTGCCCCACCCGGCTGACCTGGCCCAGCCCTGCCCAGACTTCAGCTGCCATGAAATTCTTTCCTCACCTCACACCAGTGAGACTGGCACGAATCACAAAGGACAAAAACAACCAGTGTTAGTGTGGGCATACAGGGGAAGGGCTCTTCATTCACTGCCGGTGGGAAGATTTTTGGAAAATAATATAGACACTACTCCAAAATCAAGATCCCATATGAACCAATAAATCCTCTTCTTCTTCTTCTTCTTCTTCTTCTTCTTCTTCTTCTTCTTCTTCTTCTTCTTCTTCTTCTTCTTCTTCTTCTTCCTCTTCCTCTTCCTCTTCTTCTTCTTCTTCTTCTTCTTCTTCTTCTTCTTCTTCTTCTTCTTCTTCTTTTTTGCTTTTTGGGTCACACCTGGCGATACACATGGGTTACTCTTGGCTCATGCAGTCAGGAATTACTCCTGGCAGTGCTCGGGGGACCATATGGAATGCTGGGAATCAAACCCCGGTCAGCTGCATGCAAGGCAAATGCCCTGCCCACTGTGCTATCTCTCCATCCCCTAATTCCACTTCTTGGCATCTACCCTAAGAGAAAAAAATAAATCAATTCAGAAAAGACCTTTGCACTCCTATGTTCATTGCAGCACTGTTCAGAATAGCTTGACTTTGGGAACAACCCAAGTGTCCAAGAACAGGTGACTTGGATGAAGAAACTGAGGTATACACTAAGGAATCATTCCTGGTAGTGCTCGGGGACCAGATGGGATGCTGGGGATCAAACATGGGTGGGCCGTGTGCAAGGCAATTGCCCTACCTGCTGTACTATCTTCAGCATGGAGAGTATCATGCTGAGTGAAATGAGTCAGAAGGAGGGACAGATATAGAATGATTACATTTATTTGTGGGATATTTAAAAATACATAGTATGAGACTAATATCCTAGGTCAGGGAAAAGTTGGGCCAGGAGGACTGGTCAATGACTAGAAAGCGTGCCACAAATGTTGAGGGGGGATGGGGGACAAGTCTGACAATAATATTTGGAAATGATCACGCTGGACAAGAAATGAGTGTTAAAGTAGGTGAAGAGATAAACATGATAACCTTTCATTATCTGTAGTGCAAACCATAATTCCCAAAGAGAGAGAGAGAGAGAGAGAGAGAGAGAGAGAGAGAGAGAATGACAGTAAGAGAGTAAGAGGGAGAGAGAGGAGAGAGAGGAAATGGAAGAGATAGAGAAAAAGAGAGGGGGAGAGGGAAAAAGTAGGAGAGGGGGAGAGGGCGAGATAGTGGGAGATAGAGGGAAAGGGGGAGAAGGAGAGGAAGGGAGAGGGAGAGAGAATGGGAGAGGGAGGGAGAGGGAGAAAGAATGGGAGAGGGAGAGAGAGGGAGAGATGGTGGGGAGAGGGAGAGAAAGAAGGATAGAGTGAAAGAAAAAATAGTTGGAGAAGGAGAAAGAGGGAGAGGGGGGACATGAGGGAGAGAGAGGGAGAAAGAGTGGGAGAGAGAGGGAGAGAGAATGGAAGAGAGAGTGGGAGAGAGAGGGACAGAGAGGGAGAGAGTGTGGGGGAGGGAGGGAGAGAGTGGGAGAGGGAGATAGTGGGAGAGAGTGGGAGAAGGAAAGAATGGGAGAGAGAGGGAGAGTGTAGGAGAGAGAGAGTGAGAGAGGGGAAGTGTGGGAAAGAGGGAGAAAGAGAGAGGCAGAGAGTGTGGGAGAGGAAGAGAGAGAGGGAGAGAGAGAGGAAGAGAGTGGGAGAGGGAGAGAGAGGGAGAAGGATGGGGGAGAGGAGTGATCCTTGAGCACAGAGCCAGGCGTAATCCCTGTGCACAGTCAGGTGTGGTCCAAAACAATCACCAACAAAAAAGATCGGTGCCAAAATGAGGGCAGAAGCCAATGACACATCATCAAACTCAACAGCCTGCACGCTCATCAACTTCCTGCAATTTACAAGGAGATTCAAGGAAGCGCCCAGGCAGTTCGCAAGGAGAGGCTCTGATAACCTGGGCGCCTTATCAATGGAAACACAATTTCTCTATTTAATCACCCCTATTTGGACAAAGATAACCTGAAAGAGGGATTTTCCTGGATCTCAAAATAAGGTCGGTCTCTTTAGAGCTGGCCTATTTACACAGGTGCAGTCTGAAGGACAATTAAGCACATAACCCTCCTCACACTTGCGCGGCTGGAAGCTGTAATAAGGAATCTCTCGCTGGAGTTTTGAAAGGCTTTCGAGGCTGGGCAGCCAAGCTAAGAACTTGCCATCAACTTCGTCTGCGGTGCTCACAAATTTGAACAAACCCATCTCCTCCGGAGTCCCCAGGGTATTCCTCATTTTATAGACAAGCCAGGAGGCGAACGTTTTCATTCACCCAGAGGCGATCCACAAGAGGCATGAGACGCTGGCTTCCTAAGATCAACCAATCCCTTAAGGCATTGGGTCATTTCTGAGGAAACGGATGTCATTCCTAAATATCCCATCGCAGGAGTGCATGAGTGGAAAGCGAGGTTGCCAATAATGTCTTATCAACAAAGATGAATCTGCGTGACTAACTCTGTTGCCATGAGATTAAGACTTATAAAACGCTCCAGACTGACTCAGAGAGAAAGAGGTCCGCGTGAATATGCTTCCAGTCACCGAAGCCTCATCCACCTAATTATTAATTATTAGCAGTTACTAACAGCCTATGAGAAAGGAGATTGGGCTTCTTTAGATGTCCAGAAAATAGAACACCAAAACAACAATATTCTAAGCAAAGCCTTACCGTCAGCCCTCATCCATTCTTTCAGTTCTGGCTTATTAATTCTCGTACCGCTGGCATCTGGATTAGTCATCTGAACTCATCTGTCTTGACTCAAGCGTTAAACACCCTGACTCTGTCCACGGATACGGTCTCAAGGCTGTTTAAAAGCCATCAGAAGTCTGCACTCAAAAGGACCTCGTACAGATCTTTCCTGCAAAGCTCCGAGACTGTCTTTCCTTGTCCAAGACATGTCCTCTAGTCTGTAGCTGATTGCAAGTGCTCTTGGGGACTCATCAGAGCAATATAAGAAAACTCCATGGATGGCAGAATAAAATGGTAGTGGTTTACCTATGGCTGACAATGTGCAAAAGGCCGAGCTCTACTGAGGGTTCATAAAAATAATATTCATAGGGGTTAGAGAGATAGCACGGGGTTAGAGCACATGCTAGGCATGTGGCTGACCTGGCTGGCTCCCCAGCACTACATGGGCCCTAAACATCCTGGAGGTGACCCCAAGCAGCTCTGCACCCTCGAGCCCCTCAGCCTCAGACCCAATCATCAGTCTGGTTGGCTAAGAATTGCTGGGGTTGGCCCAGGCATTTCCCCCAATTACATAAATTGGGATGCCACCCCCAGTAACATAAATAAAGAAAGCAAAATGATCCCCCAAAATAGCAAAGTTTACTCCTAGACTCACTGAAATTACCATGGTGGTTGCAGAAGAGAAAGGGGACGGTGTGGAAGATCGGGGAGATGAGTCTTGTGGTGGGGGAGGGGTAATGCTGGAACTTTGGGGGTGGGTAAGGTTTGTTCTGTACACTTCTGGAGGTGTAAGCTGTAGCCCTGAAAAAGGGACTGGATCACAACCTCCTACTATACCTGAAAGTCATTTCCAAACAGATTAGAGGGGGTCAGAGAGAGAGAGAGAGACAGAGACAGAGACAGAGAGACAGAGACAGAGATAGAGACAGAGAGACAGAGAGAGACAGACACAGACACAGACACAGACAGAGAGAGCTGGAGAATTAGAGCAGGGATTAAGGGGTTTGCCTTGCAAAGCAAACAATCCCGGCACTGCATATGGTCCCCTGAGCACTACCAGGAGAGCTCACTGAGCACAGAGCCAGGAGTAAGCCCTGAGCCCCACTATGTATAACTTCCCCTCCCCCCCAAAAAAAACCGTCAGGGGAGGGACCTGGAGGGCTACCTCAGCAGACTGAGCACAAGCACTGTGATCTACAAGGCCGTTACATTGATATAGTGAGTAATTCTTGTTTTCAGGAAAAGAGTGAATATTATACCAAATCGGTAAAAACAGAGGGACAGAAAACATTCTTTATCTATAGCGTAGTAATGCAGATCAAATAGTGTGTGAATAACCTGAACATCCAGTTAGAAGATGCTAAGACTCTGTGGGGAAAAATAACAATGGGACTGAGCTGAGGGAATGTGTCTCGGACGCAGCGGACTCTTGTTGGCTCCCTGACACTAAATGGCTCCCCAGTATCACTGGGTGTAAACTAGAAGCCCCCATGCACCATCAAGGGGACCCCCACAGGCCTAAGCAGCTCCCCACCCTTGGGCCCGAGCGATAAACCACTCACCCAGCTGACTTAGTACCTCCGAGTGTGGCCCCTGGGTCCCCTGAGCACCTCTTGGGAGACTCTAAGCATTTGCATGTTAATACAACGCCCAGGTGAGTGACTTGGGTTTCCTGTCGAAAATTACACCAGGTAGATGCCAGATCCACAGTGATGAAGTCATAGCTGAGTTACCATTTCAAGAGTTGAGCCGGGACACACACCTGCTCTGCAATGAGGATACAGTCTTACCAATAGCTGCCTCCTGGCCAGCAAGCACATTGGAAAATTATTCTCAAAAAACTAAGAATTGAACTCCCATATGATCCAGCCATTCTACTTCTTGACATCTACCCGCAAAAGCAAAAATAATAGCAATAATAAAGTTATTAATTAATTCAGAAAAGACATTTACACTCCTGGGATCATTTGCAGCATTTTTTCACAGTAACCTGAATCTGGAAAGAACCCAAGTGTCTGAGAGCAGTTGAGGATAAAGAAAGCGGGGTACACAGACGAGCTGGAGCGATCGCACAGCGGGTAGGGCGTTTGCCTTGCATGCAGGCAATATGGCCAACCCGAGTTCGATTCCTCCGCCCCTCTCGGAGAGTCCAGCAAGCTACTGAGAGTGTCTCGCCCGCACGGCAAAGCCTGGCAAGCTCCCCGTGACGCATATTCCATATGCCAAACACAGTAACAAGTCTCACGATGGAGACGTTACTGGGCCCGCTCGAGCAAATCGATGAACAACGGGAGGACAGTGACCGGTGATCGGTACATAGACACAGCAGAATACTTCTCAGCTGTAAGAAAGGATGAAACCCTGCAATTTGTTGCTACGTGGATAGATCTGGAGAGTATCATGCTGACTGAAGTTAATGTATAGGGGGTGGTGGGTAAAGGGGGATGTTGAAGAATGAAAGGGGACTAGGGTGGAGGGGAAACTGGGCAGTGGTGGAGAGAAACAGACTTTGGAGGAGAGTGTGGTGATGGAACGGTTTGAGCAAGGACCTGACCATGAACAGCACTTGTAAACCATGGTGACTAAAATAAATTTTAAAATAAATCGCTGTCATTGTCACTGTCCTGTTGTTCATCGATTTGCTCGAGCGGGCCCAGTAACGTCTCCATTGGAGACTTTGTTGTTACTGTGTCTGGCATATCGAATACGTCACGGGGAGCTTGTGAGGCTCTGCCGTGTGGCAGAGATACTCTCGGTAGCTTGCCGGGCTCTCCGAGAGGGGTGGAGGAATTGAACTCGGGTCAGCCATGTTGGCTGCGTGCAAGGCAAACGCCCTACCGCTGTGCTATCACTCCAACCCTTTGAAATAAATAAAATTTAAAAACAAAAATTGTGATAAAAGAGTGACTATTATACCAAACTTATAAAAAAAAAAACCCAGAGGGACAGAAAATTTAATAAAATAAAATGGAAAAAAAAAACACTCTAGGAACTACCCCATAGCATAGCACTTGAAAACTGAAATCTTATTTCACCATGACTAACTGAATTAAGTGTAGCCAAGCACCAGCTTCTCCAAAGCAACAACTTTTTCCGTATAAGTCATCAACATAAACATAGGAGGGAATATGATCATAAGGAGTCTTAGGTCTTTCCTAAATGAAGAAACTGCTCTCTTAAATAATCAAAGAAATAGGGCCACAGAGACAGCACAGGGATTAGGATACTTGCCTTGCATGTGACCAATTCCAGTTCTATGCCTGAAACTACATGTGATTCCCTGAGCACCACCAGGAGCGAGCCCTGAGCATCTCGGTGTGTTACCTTACCAGGGGTAAGCCTTGAGCATCTCGGTGTGTGACCCAGCCCCACAACACCCGGTTTAAATAATAATAATAATAATCAAAGAAATAATAAACAGCATTAATTGCAGATTGTTCTGCACGAAGATGGATTCTTTGTTAGGCAAGGTCCACGGGAGATAAGGGATACATTTTCTTTACAAGTTGGATTTTAGGATTAAATTTGTGTGAGCTTAAAATAAAATAAGACATTATCTAATCATTTCCTCTCACCAGGCTCAGCAAACTGCTACAGTCTGCTAGTTTCAGCTCTGGAGATTTTGCTTCTCCGGACTCCATCTTCAAAACCAGCAGCCAGCTGTCTCCCAACCTCGTGTTGCTTTCGTCATCACAACATTTTTTTTCCTCGTGACCCACCTGCCTCTCTCTTTTAAGGACCCTGGAGATGCCTTGGAGCCTACTGGATGAAAACTCTTCAACTCAGTCACTCTCACCACGGAAGGTTCCAGAGACTGGGTTCTTAACATCTCCAGAGGCCCATTATGTCATCAACCGAAGACCTCTGAAGAAGGGCAGACTTGTCATTTTCTTATTTCCAGAGAGAAATCTAGATGGCATCTTCCTTAATGGGTTTGATACTATAACCAGTTGAAACCCCCATAGAAAAATCCATTAAAACTTAGCCAGCTTTGAACTTGACAAGTAAAAATTCCCTTCTCTAGAACCTTCTAGAACTTACTAGAACTTACTATATGCTGAGCCAACCAGCCTGTTGACTGGCGCGCCTAGAGCGGGCATGGATGCGCCGTCTTTTCCCAGGACTTTGCCCTGTTTCCCTTCCACCAGGATGCTTCTGAGTCATGCGTGTGTTCCGACTATGATCCACTCAGCTGTCTAAGAATCTAAAAAGCTCTCTCCTCCCTGCTCCATAAACACATCCTGTACAGCTTAACTCCCAGGACCCTCCCCCCTCTTTTCCTCAGCCACCAAACACACCAAACCTCACCCTCTTTCTCTGCCGTGTCAAAGAGAGAGCCCTCTTTTTTCCTCCTGTTCTCTTGTGAATCCTTCTCCCTTCTTACGGGTCTCTGGACAGCTCATGGACCCTTCTCGTCCCTGGGTTTTCACTTTGATTGTTCCTTCACATCAGCATCCAGACATGCTCAAGTCTTGCTATCCCCCGGGTCATCTCCTGCCCAGGCTCTCATCTACACATTTCTGCCTTGAATGTCCTGTGATGCTCCTTGCGTCTATTCCCATAGTTCTCATTCATGCCTCAAACCCATCATCCTCTGGCTGCTTTTCACCCACCAGCGCACTAGTACAGCTGAGTCTCCCGTTGCCACACCAACAGATGATGTTCAACCACGTCAGACTTGGCCCTGCTGTGGCATCAGACACTGGGTCACTCTTTCTCCTGAGCGTGGGGATGGACAGGATGCTCTCCCATCTTCTAATTGCTCCAAGATGGCATCCATCCAATGCAGATGATCCCATCGGTTCCCCATGTCAGAAGTCTGGCTTTCGTCCCGAGTCCTTATTTTCTCCTACCATCCACGTCCCTCAAGACACCAAGTACTGCCTTTGAGAGACTGTCATCGCTCCTAGTTCTGACTCTCTCCATGCCCATAGCTACAGCCCTCCCCCTGGGCCACCACCATCCCTCATCAGCACCCAGACAGCCTTCTACTACCACGGCTTCCCATCCAGCCCTTTCCACCCACGGTTCCCACGGGCTCAGGATGTTGCTTGTAGATGGAAAGCACGGCGTTCAGGTGGTATCCATGCCCCTCTACCTGGCCAACCCCACAGCGCCCTGAGTGGACCTTTGCTTATCTTTCAGCTTGTCTTTGGCCTCAAGCACCGCCTTTGGGAGCACATGCATGGAGGGATGAGGAGGCTAAGGATGGTCAGTCATGATCTCACTGATGTGGAGCCAGAGGTTTCTCTGTCTCACAGAGAAGAGGAATGGCCAGGGGCTCCAAGCACAGAGAATGAGGTAATGTTCACCAGGAGGCACAAACTTCCAGCTGTAAGGTACAGAAGACAGGGGAAGAGAGAGGGCAGTGTAGTGACTACAGTTAATAATAATGAATTATGCGCCTCCTCCAGATGGAACCCCGGTGACCATGAGCCTCTACAAGCATAGCTCGAGTATGCAAGAACCAGGACGTTTACTCCAAACCATGCGGCTGCTTACACGGCCGTGCAACATCTCCCTATATGCAAGGTGATCAATGGAAAGTAAATCATCCAACGCTTCTCCCTGAAAACCAGGTTTAACTCTTATACAGGCCACAACACCCAATGGGAGAGAGAGAACAAAAGGGAATGCCCTTCCACAGAGGCAGGGTGGGATGGGGGGGGGGGTGGAGGTGGGAGGGATACTGAGATCCGAGGTGGTGGGAAATGGTCACTGGTGGAGGGATGGGTATTCAAAATAAATAAATTTAAAAAAATAAATAATAATGAATTATGTACCACAGCGTTATAATGAGAGTAGGTCTTCAACACACGCGCACGCACACACACACACATGCGCGAGGCACACTCACATACACTCGCACACACAAGTCCTAATTATCTGAAGGAACAAAGGTGTGAATTAACCCTCCTATGCAAATTATTTTACCATGGAGACATGCATCTGATCTTCACATTGTGTACCTTTAATTTGCATATGTTATATGCCAATGGTAGCTCAATAAAATGGAAATGATGACTAGCAATGGATGGAATCCCTTCTTCAACCTCTTAAAGCTTGACTACTTGAGCTGCGAATATGCACGTCTCCCAGTTCACTAGATTTTCCTGCTCTGAGGACTAACCACTTGCTCTTCCTTGAACATTCAGTCCCATCTTCACCAGGTTTTATGGGCTCTGCTCCCTATAACCAACTTCCATTCTGTCCCTCCGGGACTCCAATCTCCTTGAGAGCCCAGACCCTGGGATTGTCTCATTCCCACTGCTCGTGCCCAGTAATCATTTGTTCCCCCTAAGTCTTTGCCAAACCGACAGAGTTTCCAGGCGAAGGAGAGCAGGTTTGGTGGGTCTGAGGGCGTGGGAAGGGTGGGCGGACAGGAGGAACAGTCAGTGAGGAGAGTTACAGGGTTCAAGCTTCAAAGGCAGAGAGTCACAGTGATTGCCAGGGTGGGGTTGGAGAGGATGGAAATGAAGGGGTCAGGACCAGCACGACGAGGACTGTGATCGCAGGAGTGGCCCCGAGGAGTCAGGTGTGGGGTGGGAAGGGAGGGAAGCCGTGAGTCAAGTGCCAAAGTTCCTTCACAGACGTGTGGTTCCAGCTGGGTGGCGCCCTGGGGCCCAGTGCCAGCCACGGAGATAAGCGGAAGTAGAGGTGACAGCAGACTCATAGCAGCCGCCCTGCTGGCGGCTCCTGAACCTATGGATGTGGCCCAGGCGAGCGTATGGCTGCCGTGGAGAGAGTTACAAGTGAAAAAGTGGAGGGATTTCCCCACAAGGTGTGGTGGTGTCTGAAAAAAATAACAAAAACAACAACAACAACAAAAAGCTACTATTAGAACTTTCCAGAGAGCTCGGAGCAAGGATGATGAGGGTGCTCCCCCGCCTGGAACTGAGTGGTTAGGGATGTAGTCGTATCATTTCAGGTTTTTGTTATTGTTTTATGGCTCCTTGGGCCACAGCCAGCAATACTCAGGACTTATTCCCAGCTACGTGCTCAGGGATCACTCTTGGCAGTGCTCAGGGACCAGATATGAAACCAAACTGGGGTCAGCCCTATGCAAAGAAAGTACCTAAACAATTTTACTATCTCTCCAACCTGGCACCTCCTGGCTTGATTTCAGAATTTATTAAAAATCAGGTTCCAGAAGCTTCCACTGCCTTTTTGCTCTGGTTCTCAGCTGTGGTGGATTTGATCCCATCCCAGAGACCAGTTGGGGAACCTGCACTGTTCCCATGGTCATCTTAGTCATCTTGCCTCTCTGGGTCCAGAACTAGTTTTTGGGAAACATTAGCGCAGTGAAGGCCTTCCTTTGGGACTGCAATTAAGAACTCTGCTCTTTCAAAAGAGAAAAGCCGGGGCCAGGCCGGTACAAGTTTCCAACTGAGCAAAGTTTCAAAAAATAGTTGAAACATGAGGTCTGCTCACTCAGGATGCTCACCTCTCCTTGTCCACGGTTTCTAGAGAGAAGCAGAAATACCACTCCAGGAATTGGGCCTCCACAAATCCACCACACACACACAGACACACACACAGACACACACACACACACACACACACACACACATCCTTATCCTTCCAGGGATTCCTGAGGCCCTCCTGGCAGCTGATTTCCCCCCCAGTTCCACAGCCCTGAGCTGGCTCCACTTTAAATAGTTTACAAAATGCTTGAGATGAACTGTCTTCGACTAGGATGGGATTTCACATGCTGTTATTTTTCATGCTTTTCATCTTTTTCTCTTTCTGTCTTTTTTCCTTTTTTTTTCTTTTAGGGCATACCTGATGGTTCTCAGGACTTACTCCAGGTCAGGGATCAATCCTGGCAGGGCTCAGAGGTCCATATGTGAATTGAACTGTGGACTGAACTCAGGTGAAGTGCATGCAAGGCTAGTGTCCTCCCTGCTACTCTCTCTCTCTCTCTCTCTCTCTCTCTCTCTCTCTCTCTCTCTCTGCCTGCCATCTCATCGTTTTCTTTAGGTGTTTCCGACACAGTCACTAGTAAGGTTGGCATGCAGTCACCAGTAAGGTTGGTTGTGCGGTGCATGTATTGAGATGGGAATATCATGGCAATACTAGACTGTGTGCAACTGACACCTTATGCTTCAGTTATCCTTATTCATTGCTGCACTCAGTACAATAGCCGAGATATGGAAGTAGCCTGGGTTCCAGTGACAGATGAACGGGTCATGAAGTTGTGGGGTATAGACACAGTGGAACACTAGGCAGCTGCAAGGAGAGATGAAATCACACAATTTGCCGCAACCTGGTTGGAACTGGAAGATATCATGTTGAATAAAGTAAAGCCAGAAGAAGAAAAACACAGGATGATCTCACTTATCTGTGGTATAGAGAATAACGGGTGAGGAAATGTATTGTCGTAAAAGGGGGGATGCCAATATCACCCTTGACCCCAGTGTTTAGAGAGGAGAAGGACAGAGAAGGAAAGAAATCAATAGGGGAGGAAGAGAATGAGAAGTAATGGGTGAAGAGGCAGTGGGGTTCAGTTATCGTGGTGATATGGGGGAGTGGTATAGCCGTATCTCCGAAGCCCAGACTCAGCAACACTGAAAACGAGATCGAAACTGCACCCACTGAAACTCTGTAATGTGCTTGTCAAGTTGGCAGGTGGGGGTAGGGTGGGGGCTGGGGTGGGGAAGGATTATGGGGACACTGGTGGAGGGAAGTTGATCCCATGGTGGGATTGGCGTTGAATATTATATGCCTAAAACTCAAATATCACTAACCTTGAAACTCACAGTTCTTTAATGAGAAGAAAATGGTGAGGGCAGTAGAATATGCTCAATTGACACCCTCCTTGTGGGAAATACAGTCATGGCCCTCACCCCCACCTCTAGGACCAGCACCTGCATTTCAGCAAGCTCGAACCCTCTGTGGGCTTGGCGGTCTCTGACATCTGCTCCTTCCATCAGCTCAGGGGGAGTGAGGTCGTTCTCCAACTCACAAGCTCTCTCCCCCAAAGGGGTTGTTGCCAACAGATCTTCCCACGTGGGCCCCTTCCAGGTACTGCCCTCCTTTACCAAGAGCCGCTCCACCTGCCGGGGCTGCTCACTTCCTCTTGGGCTGACCTCAGTGCCCTGTCTGCTGCATAGCCCTTCCTTCCGGGTACTCGCCCTCCCCTGCCCTCCTTCTGCTTCCTCCATGGAGCTCCCTCACAAAAATAACTTGGTCCAGGGGCTGGAGAGGTAGTCCAAGTGGGAAGGGCGCTTGCTTTGCTCTGCTTGTGGCCGACCCAGGTTCAATCCCTGGCATCCCATGGAACCCCACCAGGAGAGATCCCTGAGTGCAGAGCGAGGAGTAAATCCTGAGCACTGCCCACTATGGCTCCCCAAACTCAACTATACTTAACCACGATAATCTGGTTTAATGCAACTTCTGTGCCAGCTGGGGGGTGAGGGTGGTGATGGACAGACCTGGCTGCCCCAGTGAGGGGGTCTGCCTCTCGGACTCCCCTCTATGCTCAGACTGCCCACACTCCCCTCACTAACTTCCTGTTGCCCCCAAGAACTTTAGAAGCCCTCCAGGGTATCACAACCTTTGCTAGCACCTCTGTGTGACTTACCCATTGTCCCTTCCTGGCCTCCAGCATACACTAGACCTTGGCTGACTGACTCAGGGAGAGCTTTCTAGAAACTTCCTCCCTCCCCCAGGGTCCTATTCCATTCTCTCCAACATCATTCCAGGCAGTACTTAAAGTAGAATGGACTAGCTCCTCTCCTAAAAAACAAAGCAGAAAGAAATCAGGTCCCAGGCTGGCTCTGAACACACACTGGCCTCCAGCTATGACCCCATATTTCCACTCTATTTTAGAGCAAGACTTTGTGAGGAAAGTAGCTCTTTCTAGAACCCCATTTTTATTTTTTTCTTCTTTCTTTCTTTCTCTTTCTTTCTTTCTTTCTTTCTTTCTTTCTCCTTCCTTTTTTATTATTTCTATAACCCCATTTTCTCTCTTCTTCCTTCTTTTTTTCTAGAACCCCCTTCCTTTCCTCCTTCCTTCTTTCCATCCATCCTTCCTCCCTTCCTTCCTCCCTTCCTTCCTTCCTTCCTTCCTTCCTTCCTTCCTTCCATCCTTCCTTCCCCCCTTCCTCCCTTTCTTCCTTTCTTTGTTCCTTCCTTTCTTTTCTTCCCTTTTGGGACCACACCCATCAGTGCTTGAAGCTTACTCCTGGCTCTGTGTTCAGGGATGACTCCTGCTGGTGCTCAGTGGAGCACATGCAGTGCCAGGGATAGAAGTGGGGTTCGGCAAGGCAAGCATAGGGAGTCTCATTCTTCCTAGAGCTTGCACAAACCAGGCTTTCCCACCTGCCTCTACCCAAAGCCATTAGCTTCCTCTGTAGTACAGAGCCCAGTGCCAGACAAGCTCCACGAACCTTACTTGAATTCTGAGCCACATGGCTGCATCCTCCCCTGGGTGCATGATCTCCTGGTTCTCAACCCCACATCTCCACTCTCTTTGCCATCCCCTGACAGCTCAATCTTGGGGCCTGTCAGTTCATCCTTCTTGTACCCAGCAGATACTTGAAAATGCCTGTTAAGTTACAAATTAAAAAGGAAGCAAGACAAACAGATGCACGTGGCTTTGTTTCTGTGTAGCAAGCTCCATTGCTAGAAGTTGCAGGGAGTTAACTGTTCATCTTCCTAAGCCCAGAGCACTGTGTTAGCATAGCATGGGTTTGGGCAGATGAGGTATCTAGGAGCCCACCCATGAGGCATGAAATAGCAAGTGGAACCTGTGGGAGCTGGATTGAACCCAGGCAGTGACTCCTACTAACCTAGTTCCTTCCATCATTTTCTCTCTTTTCTTTACAAAACAAACCAGTCATAGCTGGTATTGACCTGTTTGGGGCTTCATCCTGCAGTGCTTGGAGTTGCTTTCAGCAGTGTTCACGGGCCTAAGCGGTGCTGGGATTCGAATCTGGGCCTCTTGCACGCAATGCATGCCCTCCACCTGCTGAGCAATCTCTCAAGAGGTTTTCTGTAGATCGCAAGCCAAAAAAAAAAAAAAAAAAAGAATAGATCAGTCTCCACGCTTTGGGCCGAAATAAAACTTTGTTAAGAGTTGAAGAGGTGGGTGGAGTTCATGCATCAGGGGCTGAATAAATA